>NW_027478164.1:1346590-1649621 GCF_051020975.1 Osmia lignaria lignaria
TATCTCGAAATATGTCCGTCAGGCCCCTTCCCTTGAGATAAATCTGCAAATATCTCGGAAACGAAGCGAGCTATGGCAAAATGTTAAGAGACCGTTTTTGTAGAGAATTAAGTTTCCTACTTTTTATGTTCTATGATATTTTTTGATCAGACGCGTAGTTCTCGAGATATATCAAGATATTTAAAAGTTCCGAAGCCGCACCAACATAATAGAGATACAGAAACACCGTGGCCCCTTTCTTTGAGATAACTCCGCACTATTGCGAGCTGCAAATGCCACTTCCAGCTTAGCTGTGCAGAAGAAGAACAACAAGAAGAAGAAATATCTCGAAATATGTCCGTCAGGCCCCTTCCCTTGAGATAAATCTGCAAATATCTCGGAAACGAAGAGGGCTATGGCAAAATGTTAAGAGACCTTTTTTGTAGAGAATTAAGTTTCCTACTTTTCATGTTCTATGATATTTTTTGATCAGATGCGTAGTTCTCGAGATATATCAAGATATTTAAAAGTTCCGAAGCCGCACCAACATAATAGAGATACAGAAACACCGTGGCCCCTTTCTTTGAGATAACTCTGCACTAGTGCGAGCCGCAAATGCCACTTCCAGCTTAGCTGTGCAGAAGAAGAACAACAAGAAGAAGAAATATCTCGAAATATGTCCGTCAGGCCCCTTCCCTTGAGATAAATCTGCAAATATCTCGGAAACGAAGCGAGCTATGGCAAAATGTTAAGAGACCTTTTTTGTAGAGAATTATGTTTCCTACTTTTTATGTTCTATGATATTTTTTGATCAGACCCGTAGTTCTCGAGATATATCAAGATATTTAAAAGTTCCGAAGCCGCACCAACATAATAGAGATACAGAAACACCGTGGCCCCTTTCTTTGAGATAACTCTGCACTAGTGCGAGCCGCAAATGCCACTTCCAGCTTAGCTGTGCAGAAGAAGAACAACAAGAAGAAGAAATATCTCGAAATATGTGCGTTAGGCCCCTTCCCTTGAGATAAATCTGCAAATATCTCGGAAATGAAGCGAGCTATGGCAAAATGTTAAGAGACCTTTTTTGTAGAGAATTAAGTTTCCTATTTTCTATGTTCTATGATATTTTTTGATCAGATGCGTAGTTCTCGAGATATATCAAGATATTTAAAAGTTCCGAAGCCGCACCAACATAATAGAGATACAGAAACACCGTGGCCCCTTTCTTTGAGATAACTCTGCACTATTGCGAGCTGCAAATGCCACTTCCAGCTTAGCTGTGCAGAAGAAGAACAACAAGATGAAGAAATATTTCGAAATATGTCCGTTAGGCCCCTTCCCTTGAGATAAATCTGCAAATATCTCGGAAACGAAGAGAGCTATGGCAAAATGTTAAGAGACCTTTTTTGTAGAGAATTAAGTTTCCTACTTTTTATGTTCTATGATATTTTTTGATCAGATGCGTAGTTCTCGAGATATATCAAGATATTTAAAAGTTCCGAAGCCGCACCAACATAATAGAGATACAGAAACACCGTGGCCCCTTTCTTTGAGATAACTCTGCACTATTGCGAGCTGTAAATGCCACTTCCAGCTTAGCTGTGCAGAAGAAGAACAACAAGAAGAAGAAATATCTCGAAATATGTCCGTCAGGCCCCTTCCCTTGAGATATATCTGCAAATATCTCGGAAACGAAGCGAACTATGGCAAAATGTTAAGAGACCTTTTTTGTAGAGAATTATGTTTCCTACAATTTATGTTCTATGATATTTTTTGATCAGAAGCGTAGTTTTCGAGATATATCGAGATATTTAAAAGTTCCGAAGCTGCACCAACATAATAGAGATACAGAAACACCGTGGCCCCTTTCTTTGAGATAACTCTGCACTAGTGCGAGCCGCAAATGCCACTTCCAGCTTAGCTGTGCAGAAGAAGAACAACAAGAAGAAGAAATATCTCGAAATATGTCCGTCAGGCCCCTTCCCTTGAGATAAATCTGCAAATATCTCGGAAACGAAGCGAGCTATGGCAAAATGTTAAGAGACCTTTTTTGTAGAGAATTAAGTTTCCTACTTTTTATGTTCTATGATATTTTTTGATCAGATGCGTAGCTCTCGAGATATATCAAGATATTTAAAAGTTCCGAAGCCGCACCAACATAATAGAGATACAGAAACACCGTGGCCCCTTTCTTTGAGATAACTCTGCACTATTGCGAGCTGCAAATGCCACTTCCAGCTTAGCTGTGCAGAAGAAGAACAACAAGAAGAAGAAATATCTCGAAATATGTCCGTCAGGCCCCTTCCCTTGAGATAAATCTGCAAATATCTCGGAAACGAAGAGAGCTATGGCAAAATGTTAAGAGACCTTTTTTGTAGAGAATTAAGTTTGCTACTTTTTATGTTCTATGATATTTTTTGATGTGATGCGTAGTTCTCGAGATATATCAAGATATTTAAAAGTTCCGAAGCCGCACCAACATAATAGAGATACAGAAACACCGTGGCCCCTTTCTTTGAGATAACTCTGCACTATTGCGAGCTGCAAATGCCACTTCCAGCTTAGCTGTGCAGAAGAAGAACAACAAGAAGAAGAAATATCTCGAAATATGTCGTTAGGCCCCTTCCCTTGAGATAAATCTGCAAATATCTCGGAAACCAAGCGAGCTATGGCAAAATGTTAAGAGACCTTTTTTGTAGAGAATTATGTTTCCTACAATTTATGTTCTATGATATTTTTTGATCAGAAGCGTAGTTTTCGAGATATATCGAGATATTTAAAAGTTCCGAAGCCGCACCAACATAATAGAGAAACAGAAACACCGTGGCCCCTTTCTTTGAGATAACTCTGCACTAGTGCGAGCCGCAAATGCCACTTCCAGCTTAGCTGTGCAGAAGAAGAACAACAAGAAGAAGAAATATCTCGAAATATGTCCGTCAGGCCCCTTCCCTTGAGATAAATCTGCAAATATCTCGGAAACGAAGAGAGCTATGGCAAAATGTTAAGAGACCTTTTTTGTAGAGAATTAAGTTTCCTACTTTTCATGTTCTATGATATTTTTTGATCAGATGCGTAGTTCTCGAGATATATCAAGATATTTAAAAGTTCCGAAGCCGCACCAACATAATAGAGATACAGAAACACCGTGGCCCCTTTCTTTGAGATAACTCTGCACTAGTGCGAGCCGCAAATGCCACTTCCAGCTTAGCTGTGCAGAAGAAGAACAACAAGAAGAAGAAATATCTCGAAATATGTCCGTCAGGCCCCTTCCCTTGAGATAAATCTGCAAATATCTCGGAAACGAAGCGAGCTATGGCAAAATGTTAAGAGACATTATTTGTGGAGAATTAAGTTTCCTACTTTTTATGTTCTATGATATTTTTTGATCAGACCCGTAGTTCTCGAGATATATCAAGATATTTAAAAGTTCCGAAGCCGCACCAACATAATAGAGATACCGAAACACCGTGGCCCCTTTCTTTGAGATAACTCTGCACTAGTGCGAGCCGCAAATGCCACTTCCAGCTTAGCTGTGCAGAAGAAGAACAACAAGAAGAAGAAATATCTCGAAATATGTCCGTCAGGCCACTTCCCTTGAGATAAATCTGCAAATGTCTCGGAAACGAAGCGAGCTATGGCAAAATGTTAAGAGACCTTTTTTGTAGAGAATTATGTTTCCTACAATTTATGTTCTATGATATTTTTTGATCAGAAGCGTAGTTTTCGAGATATATCGAGATATTTAAAAGTTCCGAAGCCGCACCAACATAATAGAGATACAGAAACACCGTGGCCCCTTTCTTTGAGATAACTCTGCACTAGTGCGAGCCGCAAATGCCACTTCCAGCTTAGCTGTGCAGAAGAAGAACAACAAGAAGAAGAAATATCTCGAAATATGTCCGTCAGGCCCCTTCCCTTGAGATAAATCAGCAAATATCTCGGAAACGAAGCGAGCTATGGCAAAATGTTAAGAGACCTTTTTTGTAGAGAATTATGTTTCCTACAATTTATGTTCTATGATATTTTTTGATCAGAAGCGTAGTTTTCGAGATACATCGAGATATTTAAAAGTTCCGAAGCCGCACCAACATAATAGAGATACAGAAACACCGTGGCCCCTTTCTTTGAGATAACTCTGCACTAGTGCGAGCCGCAAATGCCACTTCCAGCTTAGCTGTGCAGAAGAAGAACAACAAGAAGAAGAAATATCTCGAAATATGTCCGTCAGGCCCCTTCCCTTGAGATAAATCTGCAAATATCTCGGAAACGAAGAGAGCTATGGCAAAATGTTAAGAGACCTTTTTTGTAGAGAATTAAGTTTCCTACTTTTTATGTTCTATGATATTTTTTGATCAGATGCGTAGTTCTCGAGATATATCAAGATATTTAAAAGTTCCGAAGCCGCACCAACATAATAGAGATACAGAAACACCGTGGCCCCTTTCTTTCAGATAACTATGCACTATTGCGAGCTGCAAATGCCACTTCCAGCTTAGCTGTGCAGAAGAACAACAAGAAGAAGAAATATCTCGAAATATGTCCGTCAGGCCCCTTCCCTTGAGATAAATCTGCAAATATCTCGGAAACGAAGAGAGCTATGGCAAAATGTTAAGAGACTTTTTTTGTAGAGAATTAAGTTTCCTACTTTTTATGTTCTATGATATTTTTTGATCTGATGCGTAGTTCTCGAGATATATCAAGATATTTCAAAGTTCCGAAGCCGCACCAACATAATAGAGATACAGAAACACCGTGGCCCCTTTCTTTCAGATAACTATGCACTATTGCGAGCTGCAAATGCCACTTCCAGCTTAGCTGTGCAGAAGAACAACAAGAAGAAGAAATATCTCGAAATATGTCCGTCAGGCCCCTTCCCTTGAGATAAATCTGCAAATATCTCGGAAACGAAGCGAGCTATGACAAAATGTTAAGAGATGTTTTTTATAGAGAATTATGTTTCCTACAATTTATGTTCTATGATATTTTTTGATCAAACGCATAGTTCTCGAGATATATCAAGATATTTAAAAGTTCCGAAGCCGCACCAACATAATAGAGATACAGAAACACCGTGGCCCCTTTCTTTGAGATAACTCTGCACTATTGCGAGCTGTAAATGCCACTTCCAGCTTAGCTGTGCAGAAGAAGAACAACAAGAAGAAGAAATATCTCGAAATATGTCCGTCAGGCCCCTTCCCTTGAGATATATCTGCAAATATCTCGGAAACGAAGCGAGCTATGGCAAAATGTTAAGAGACCTTTTTTGTAGAGAATTATGTTTCCTACAATTTATGTTCTATGATATTTTTTGATCAGAAGCGTAGTTTTCGAGATACATCCAGATATTTAAAAGTTCCGAAGCCGCATCAACATAATAGAGATACAGAAACACCGTGGCCCCTTTCTTTGAGATAACTCTGCACTAGTGCGAGCCGCAAATGCCACTTCCAGCTTAGCTGTGCAGAAGAAGAATAACAAGAAGAAGAAATATCTCGAAATATGTCCGTCAGGCCCCTTCCCTTGAGATAAATCTGCAAATATCTCGGAAACGAAGCGAGCTATGGCAAAATGTTAAGAGACCTTTTTTGTAGAGAATTAAGTTTCCTACTTTTTATGTTCTATGATATTTTTTGATCAGATGCGTAGTTCTCGAGATATATCAAGATATCTAAAAGTTCCGAAGCCGCACCAACATAATAGAGATACAGAAACACCGTGGCCCCTTTCTTTGAGATAACTCTGCACTATTGCGAGCTGCAAATGCCACTTCCAGCTTAGCTGTGCAGAAGAAGAACAACAAGAAGAAGAAATATCTCGAAATATGTCCGTCAGGCCAGTTCCTTTGATCTGAATCTGCAAATATCTCGGAAACGAAGCGAGCTATGGCAAAATGTTAAGAGACGTTTTTTATAGAGAATTATGTTTCCTACAATTTATGTTCTATGATATTTTTTGATCAGAAGCGTAGTTTTCGAGATATATCGAGATATTTAAAAGTTCCGAAGCCGCACCAACATAATAGGGATACAGAAACACCGTGGCCCCTTTCTTTGAGATAACTCTGCACTATTGCGAGCTGCAAATGCCACTTCCAGCTTAGCTGTGCAGAAGAAGAACAACAAGAAGAAGAAATATCTCGAAATATGTCCGTCAGGCCCCTTCCCTTGAGATAAATCTGCAAATATCTCGGAAACGAAGCGAGCTACGGCAAAATGTTAAGAGACCTTTTTTGTAGAGAATTATGTTTGCTACAATTTACGTTCTCAGATATTTTTTGATCAGAAGCGTAGTTTTCGAGATATATCGAGATATTTAAAAGTTCCGAAGCCGCACCAACATAATAGAGATACAGAAACACCGTGGCCCCTTTCTTTGAGATAACTCTGCACTATTGCGCGCTGCAAATGCCACTTCCAGCTTAGCTGTGCAGAAGAAGAACAACAAGAAGAAGAAATATCTCGAAATATGTCCGTCAGGCCCCTTCCCTTGAGATAAATCTGCAAATATCTCGGAAACGAAGCGAGCTACGGCATAATGTTAAGAGACCTTTTTTGTAGAAAATTAGGATTCCTACTTTTTATGTTCTATGATATTTTTTGATCAGATGCGTAGTTCTCGAGATATATCCTGATATTTAAAAGTTCCGAAGCGGCACCAACATAATAGAGATACAGAAACACCGTGGCCCCTTTCTTTGAGGTAACTCTGCACTATTGCGAGCTGCAAATGCCACTTCCAGCTTAGCTGTGCAGAAGAAGAACAACAAGAAGAAGAAATATCTCGAAATATGTCCGTCAGGCCCCTTCCCTTGAGATAAATCTGCAAATATCTCGGAAACGAAGCGAGCTATGGCAAAATGTTAAGAGACCTTTTTTGTAGAGAATTATGTTTCCTACAATTTACTTTCTCTGATATTTTTTGATCAGAAGCGTAGTTTTCGAGATATATCGAGATATTTAAAAGTTCCGAAGCCGCACCAACATAATAGAGATACAGAAACACCGTGGCCCCTTTCTTCGAGATAACTCTGCACTATTGCGACCTGCAAATGCCACTTCCAGCTTAGCTGTGCAGAAGAGGAACAACAAGAAGAAGAAATATCTCGGAATATGTCCGTCAGGCCCCTTCCCTTGAGCTAAATCTGCAAATATCTCGGAAACGATGCCAGCTATGGGAAAATGTTAAGAGACCTTTTTTGTAGAGAATTAAGTTTCCTACTTTTTATGTTCTATGATATTTTTTGATCAGATGCGTAGTTCTCGAGATATATCAAGATATTTAAAAGCTCCGAAGCTGCACCAACATAATAGAGGTACAGAAACACCGTGGCCCCTTTCTTTGAGATAACTCTGCACTATTGCGAGCTGCAAATGCCACTTCCAGCTTAGCTGTGCAGAAGAAGAACAACAAGAAGAAGGAATATCTCGAAATATGTCCGTCAGGCCCCTTCCCTTGAGATAAATCTGCAAATATCTCGGAAACCAAGCGAGCTATGGCAAAATGTTTAGAGACCTTATTTGTAGAGAATTAAGTTTCCTACTTTTTATGTTCTACGATATTTTTTGATCAGATGCGTAGTTCTCGAGATATATCCTGATATTTAAAAGTTCCGAAGCGGCACCAACATAATAGAGATACAGAAACACCGTGGCCCCTTTCTTTGAGGTAACTCTGCACTATTGCGAGCTGCAAATGCCACTTCCAGCTTAGCTGTGCAGAAGAAGAACAACAAGAAGAAGAAATATCTCGAAATATGTCCGTCAGGCCCCTTCCCTTGAGATAAATCTGCAAATATCTCGGAAACGAAGCGAGCTATGGCAAAATGTTAAGAGACCTTTTTTGTAGAGAATTATGTTTCCTACAATTTACGTTCTCTGATATTTTTTGATCAGAAGCGTAGTTTTCGAGATATATCGAGATATTTAAAAGTTCCGAAGCCGCACCAACATAATAGAGATACAGAAACACCGTGGCCCCTTTCTTCGAGATAACTCTGCACTATTGCGACCTGCAAATGCCACTTCCAGCTTAGCTGTGCAGAAGAGGAACAACAAGAAGAAGAAATATCTCGGAATATGTCCGTCAGGCCCCTTCCCTTGAGCTAAATCTGCAAATATCTCGGAAACGATGCCAGCTATGGGAAAATGTTAAGAGACCTTTTTTGTAGAGAATTAAGTTTCCTACTTTTTATGTTCTATGATATTTTTTGATCAGATGCGTAGTTCTCGAGATATATCAAGATATTTAAAAGCTCCGAAGCTGCACCAACATAATAGAGGTACAGAAACACCGTGGCCCCTTTCTTTGAGATAACTCTGCACTATTGCGAGCTGCAAATGCCACTTCCAGCTTAGCTGTGCAGAAGAAGAACAACAAGAAGAAGGAATATCTCGAAATATGTCCGTCAGGCCCCTTCCCTTGAGATAAATCTGCAAATATCTCGGAAACCAAGCGAGCTATGGCAAAATGTTTAGAGACCTTATTTGTAGAGAATTAAGTTTCCTACTTTTTATGTTCTACGATATTTTTTGATCAGATGCGTAGTTCTCGAGATATATCAAGATATTTAAAAGTTCCGAAGCCGCACCAACATAATAGAGATACAGAAACACCGTGGCCCCTTTCTTTGAGATAACTCTGCACTATTGCGCGCTGCAAATGCCACTTCCAGCTTAGCTGTGCAGAAGAAGAACAACAAGAAGAAGAAATATCTCGAAATATGTCCGTCAGGCCCCTTCCCTTGAGATAAATCTGCAAATATCTCGGAAACGAAGCGAGCTACGGCAAAATGTTAAGAGACCTTTTTTGTAGAAAATTAGGTTTCCTACTTTTTATGTTCTATGATATTTTTTGATCAGATGAGTAGTTCTCGAGATATATCAAGATATTTAAAAGTTCCGAAGCCGCACCAACATAATAGAGATACAGAAACACCGTGGCCCCTTTCTTTGCGATAACTCTGCACTATTGCGAGCTGCAAATGCCACTTCCAGCTAAGCTGTGCAGAAGAAGAACAACAAGAAGAAGAAATATCTCGAAATATGTCCGTCAGGCCCCTTCCCTTGAGATAAATCTGCAAATATCTCGGAAACGAAGCGAGCTATGGCAAAATGTTAAGAGACCTTTTTTGTAGAGAATTAAGTTTCCTACTTTTTATGTTCTATGATATTTTTTGATCAGATGCGTAGTTCTCGAGATATATCAAGATATTTAAAAGCTCCGAAGCTGCACCAACATAATAGAGGTACAGAAACACCGTGGCCCCTTTCTTTGAGATAACTCTGCACTATTGCGAGCTGCAAATGCCACTTCCAGCTTAGCTGTGCAGAAGAAGAACAACAAGAATAAGAAATATTTCGAAATATGTCCGTCAGGCCCCTTCCCTTGAGATAAATCTGCAAATATCTCGGAAACGAAGCGAGCTACGGCAAAATGTTAAGAGACCTTTTTTGTAGAGAATTATGTTTCCTACAATTTACGTTCTCTGATATTTTTTGATCAGAAGCGTAGTTTTCGAGATATATCGAGATATTTAAAAGTTCCGAAGCCGCACCAACATAATAGAGATACAGAAACACCGTGGCCCCTTTCTTTGAGATAACTCTGCACTATTGCGACCTGCAAATGCCACTTCCAGCTTAGCTGTGCAGAAGAGGAACAACAAGAAGAAGAAATATCTCGGAATATGTCCGTCAGGCCCCTTCCCTTGAGCTAAATCTGCAAATATCTCGGAAACGATGCCAGCTATGGGAAAATGTTAAGAGACCTTTTTTGTAGAGAATTAAGTTTTCTACTTTTTATGTTTTATGATATTTCTTGATCAGATGCGTAGTTCTCGAGATATATCAAGATATTTAAAAGTTCCGAAGCCGCACCAACATAATAGAGATACAGAAACACCGTGGCCCCTTTCTTTGAGATAACTCTGCACTATTGCGCGCAGCAAATGCCACTTCCAGCTTAGCTGTGCAGAAGAAGAACAACAAGAAGAAGAAATATCTCGAAATATGTCCGTCAGGCCCCTTCCCTTGAGATAAATCTGCAAATATCTCGGAAACGAAGCGAGCTATGGCAAAATGTTAAGAGACCTTTTTTGTAGAGAATTAAGTTTCCTACTTTTTATGTTCTATTATATTTTTTGATCAGATGCGTAGTTCTCGAGATATATCAAGATATTTAAAAGCTCCGAAGCTGCACCAACATAATAGAGATACAGAAACACCGTGGCCCCTTTCTTTGAGATAACTCTGCACTATTGCGACCTGCAAATGCCACTTCCAGCTTAGCTGTGCAGAAGAGGAACAACAAGAAGAAGAAATATCTCGGAATATGTCCGTCAGGCCCCTTCCCTTGAGCTAAATCTGCAAATATCTCGGAAACGATGCCAGCTATGGGAAAATGTTAAGAGACCTTTTTTGTAGAGAATTAAGTTTTCTACTTTTTATGTTTTATGATATTTCTTGATCAGATGCGTAGTTCTCGAGATATATCAAGATATTTAAAAGTTCCGAAGCCGCACCAACATAATAGAGATACAGAAACACCGTGGCCCCTTTCTTTGAGATAACTCTGCACTATTGCGCGCAGCAAATGCCACTTCCAGCTTAGCTGTGCAGAAGAAGAACAACAAGAAGAAGAAATATCTCGAAATATGTCCGTCAGGCCCCTTCCCTTGAGATAAATCTGCAAATATCTCGGAAACGAAGCGAGCTATGGCAAAATGTTAAGAGACCTTTTTTGTAGAGAATTAAGTTTCCTACTTTTTATGTTCTATTATATTTTTTGATCAGATGCGTAGTTCTCGAGATATATCAAGATATTTAAAAGTTCCGAAGCGGCACCAACATAATAGAGATACAGAAACACCGTGGCCCCTTTCTTTGAGGTAACTCTGCACTATTGCGAGCTGCAAATGCCACTTCCAGCTTAGCTGTGCAGAAGAAGAACAACAAGAAGAAGAAATATCTCGAAATATGTCCGTCAGGCCCCTTCCCTTGAGATAAATCTGCAAATATCTCGGAAACGAAGCGAGCTATGGCAAAATGTTAAGAGACCTTATTTGTAGAGATTTAAGTTTCCTACTTTTTATGTTCTACGATATTTTTTGATCAGATGCGTAGTTCTCGAGATATATCAAGATATTTAAAAGTTCCGAAGCCGCACCAACATAATAGAGATACAGAAACACCGTGGCCCCTTTCTTTGAGATAACTCTGCACTATTGCGAGCTGCAAATGCCACTTCCAGCTTAGCTGTGCAGAAGAAGAACAACAAGAAGAAGAAATATCTGGAAATATGTCCGTCAGGCCCCTTCCCTTGAGATAAACCTGCAAATATCTCGGAAACGAAGCGAGCTACGGCAAAATGTTAAGAGACCTTTTTTGTAGAAAATTAGGATTCCTACTTTTTATGTTCTATGATATTTTTTGAACAGATGCGTAGTTCTCGAGATATATCAAGATATTTAAAAGTTCCGAAGCCGCACCAACATAATAGAGATACAGAAACACCGTGGCCCCTTTCTTTGAGATAACTCTGCACTACTGCGAGCTGCAAATGCCACTTCCAGCTTAGCTGTGCAGAAGAAGAACAACAAGAAGAAGAAATATCTCGAAATATGTCCGTCAGGCCCCTTCCCTTGAGATAAATCTGCAAATATCTCGGAAACGAAGCGAGCTATGGCAAAATGTTAAGAGACCATTTTTGTAGAGAATTAAGTTTCCTACTTTTTACGTTCTACGATATTTTTTGATCAGATGCGTAGTTCTCGAGATATATCAAGATATTTAAAAGTTCCGATGCCGCACCAACATAATAGAGATACAGAAACACCGTGGCCCCTTTCTTTGAGATAACTCTGCACTATTGCGAGCCGCAAATGCCACTTCCAGCTTAGCTGTGCAGAAGAAGAACAACAAGAAGAAGAAATATCTCGAAATATGTCCGTCAGGCCCCTTCCCTTGAGATAAATCTGCAAATATCTCGGAAACGAAGCGAGCTATGGCAAAATGTTGAGAGACCTTTTCTGTAGAGAATTATGTTTCCTACAATTTACGTTCTCTGATATTTTTTGATCAGAAGCGTAGTTTTCGAGATATTTAAAAGTTCCGAAGCCGCACCAACATAATAGAGATACAGAAACACCGTGGCCCCTTTCTTTGAGATAACTCTGCACTATTGCGACCTGCAAATGCCACTTCCAGCTTAGCTGTGCAGAAGAGGAACAACAAGAAGAAGAAATATCTCGGAATATGTCCGTCAGGCCCCTTCCCTTGAGCTAAATCTGCAAATATCTCGGAAACGATGCCAGCTATGGGAAAATGTTAAGAGACCTTTTTTGTAGAGAATTAAGTTTCCTACTTTTTATGTTCTATGATATTTTTTGATCAGATGCGTAGTTCTCGAGATATATCAAGATATTTAAAAGCTCCGAAGCTGCACCAACATAATAGAGGTACAGAACCACCGTGGCCCCTTTCTTTGAGATAACTCTGCACTATTGCGAGCTGCAAATGCCACTTCCAGCTTAGCTGTGCAGAAGAAGAACAAAAAGAATAAGAAATATTTCGAAATATGTCCGTCAGGCCCCTTCCCTTGAGATAAATCTGCAAATATCTCGGAAACGAAGCGAGCTACGGCAAAATGTTAAGAGACCTTTTTTGTAGAAAATTAGGATTCCTACTTTTTATGTTCTATGATATTTTTTGAACAGATGCGTAGTTCTCGAGATATATCAAGATATTTAAAAGTTCCGACGCCGCACCAACATAATAGAGATACAGAAACACCGTGGCCCCTTTCTTTGAGATAACTCTGCACTATTGCGAGCTGCAAATGCCACTTCCAGCTTAGCTGTGCAGAAGAAGAACAACAAGAAGAAGAAATATCTCGAAATATGTCCGTCAGGCCCCTTCCCTTGAGATAAATCTGCAAATATCTCGGAAACGAAGCGAGCTATGGCAAAATGTTAAGAGACCTTTTTTGTAGAGAATTAAGTTTCCTACTTTTTATGTTCTATGATATTTTTTGATCAGATGCGTAGTTCTCGAGATATATCAAGATATTTAAAAGCTCCGAAGCTGCACCAACATAATAGAGGTACAGAAACACCGTGGCCCCTTTCTTTGAGATAACTCTGCACTATTGCGAGCTGCAAATGCCACTTCCAGCTTAGCTGTGCAGAAGAAGAACAACAAGAATAAGAAATATTTCGAAATATGTCCGTCAGGCCCCTTCCCTTGAGATAAATCTGCAAATATCTCGGAAACGAAGCGAGCTACGGCAAAATGTTAAGAGACCTTTTTTGTAGAAAATTAGGTTTCCTACTTTTTATGTTCTATGATATTTTTTGATCAGATGCGTAGTTCTCGAGATATATCAAGATATTTGAAAGTTCCGAAGCCGCACCAACATAATAGAGATACAGAAACACCGTGGCCCCTTTCTTTGAGATAACTCTGCACTATTGCGAGCGGCAAATGCCACTTCCAGCTTAGCTGTTCAGAAGAAGAACAACAAGAAGAAGAAATATCTGGAAATATGTCCGTCAGGCCCCTTCCCTTGAGATAAATCTGCAAATATCTCGGAAACGAAGCGAGCTATGGCAAAATGTTAAGAGACCTTATTTGTGGAGAATTAAGTTTCCTACTTTTTATGTTCTATGATATTATTTGATCAGATGCGTAGTTCTCGAGATATATCAAGATATTTAAAAGTTCCGAAGCCGCACCAACATAATAGAGATACAGAAACACCGTGGCCCCTTTCTTTGAGATAACTCTGCACGATTGCGAGCTGGAAATGCCACTTCCAGTTTAGCTGTGCAGAAGAAGAACAACAAGAAGAAGAAATATATCGAAATATGTCCATCAGGACCCTTCCCTTGAGATAAATCTGCAAATATCTCGGAAACGAAGCGAGCTATGGCAAAATGTTAGGAGACCTTTTTTGTAGAGAATTATGTTTCCTAGAATTTATGTTCTATGATATTTTTTGATCAGAAGCTTAGTTTTCGAGATATATCGAGATATTTAAAAGTTCCGAAGCCGCACCAACATAATAGAGATACAGAAACACCGTGGCCCCTTTCTTTGGGATAACTCTGCACTATTGCGAGCTGGAAATGCCACTTCCAGTTTAGCTGTGCAGAAGAAGAACAACAAGAAGAAGAAATATCTCGAAATATGTCCGTCAGGACCCTTCCCTTGAGATAAATCTGCAAATATCTCGGAAACGAAGCGAGCTATTGCAAAACGTTAAGAGACCTTTTTTGTAGAGAATTTAGTTTGCTACTTTTTATGTTCTATGATATTTTTTGATCAGATGCGTAGTTCTCGAGATATATCAAGATATTTAAAACCTCCGAAGCTGCACCAACATAATAGAGGTACAGAAACACCGTGGCCCCTTTCTTTGAGATAACTCTGCACTATTGCGAGCTGCAAATGCCACTTCCAGCTTAGCTGTGCAGAAGAAGAACAACAAGAAGAAGAAATATCTCGAAATATGTCCGTCAGGCCCCTTCCCTTGAGATAAATCTGCAAATATCTCGGAAACGAAGCGAGCTATGGCAAAATGTTAAGAGACCTTTTTTGTAGAGAATTAAGTTTCCTACTTTTTATGTTCTATGATATTTTTTGATCAGATGCGTAGTTCTCGAGATATATCAAGATATTTAAAAGCTCCGAAGCTGCACCAACATAATAGAGGTACAGAAACACCGTGGCCCCTTTCTTTGAGATAACTCTGCACTATTGCGAGCTGCAAATGCCACTTCCAGCTTAGCTGTGCAGAAGAAGAACAACAAGAATAAGAAATATTTCGAAATATGTCCGTCAGGCCCCTTCCCTTGAGATAAATCTGCAAATATCTCGGAAACGAAGCGAGCTACGGCAAAATGTTAAGAGACCTTTTTTGTAGAAAATTAGGTTTCCTACTTTTTATGTTCTATGATATTTTTTGATCAGATGCGTAGTTCTCGAGATATATCAAGATATTTGAAAGTTCCGAAGCCGCACCAACATAATAGAGATACAGAAACACCGTGGCCCCTTTCTTTGAGATAACTCTGCACTATTGCGACCTGCAAATGCCACTTCCAGCTTAGCTGTGCAGAAGAGGAACAACAAGAAGAAGAAATATCTCGGAATATGTCCGTCAGGCCCCTTCCCTTGAGCTAACTCTGCAAATATCTCGGAAACGATGCCAGCTATGGGAAAATGTTAAGAGACCTTTTTTGTAGAGAATTAAGTTTCCTACTTTTTATGTTCTATGATATTTTTCGATCAGAGGCGTAGTTCTCGAGATATATCAAGATATTTAAAAGTTCCGAAGCCGCACCAACATAATAGAGATACAGAAACACCGTGGCCCCTTTCTTTGAGATAACTCTGCACGATTGCGAGCTGGAAATGCCACTTCCAGTTTAGCTGTGCAGAAGAAGAACAACAAGAAGAAGAAATATCTCGAAATATGTCCATCAGGACCCTTCCCTTGAGATAAATCTGCAAATATCTCGGAAACGAAGCGAGCTATGGCAAAATGTTAGGAGACTTTTTTGTAGAGAATTATGTTTCCTAGAATTTATGTTCTATGATATTTTTTGATCAGAAGCTTAGTTTTCGAGATATATCGAGATATTTAAAAGTTCCGAAGCCGCACCAACATAATAGAGATACAGAAACACCGTGGCCCCTTTCTTTGGGATAACTCTGCACTATTGCGAGCTGGAAATGCCACTTCCAGTTTAGCTGTGCAGAAGAAGAACAACAAGAAGAAGAAATATCTCGAAATATGTCCGTCAGGACCCTTCCCTTGAGATAAATCTGCAAATATCTCGGAAACGAAGCGAGCTATTGCAAAACGTTAAGAGACCTTTTTTGTAGAGAATTTAGTTTGCTACTTTTTATGTTCTATGATATTTTTTGATCAGATGCGTAGTTCTCGAGATATATCAAGATATTTAAAAGCTCCGAAGCTGCACCAACATAATAGAGGTACAGAAACACCGTGGCCCCTTTCTTTGAGATAACTCTGCACTATTGCGAGCTGCAAATGCCACTTCCAGCTTAGCTGTGCAGAAGAAGAACAACAAGAAGAAGAAATATCTCGAAATATGTCCGTCAGGCCCCTTCCCTTGAGATAAATCTGCAAATATCTCGGAAACGAAGCGAGCTATGGCAAAATGTTAAGAGACCTTATTTGTAGAGAATTAAGTTTCCTACTTTTTATGTTCTATGATATTTTTTGATCAGCTGCGTAGTTCTCGAGATATATCAAGATATTTAAAAGTTCCGAAGCCGCAACAACATAATAGAGATACAGAAACACCGTGGCCCCTTTCTTTGAGATAACTCTGCACTATTGCGAGCTGTAAATGCCACGTCCAGCTTAGCTGTGCAGAAGAAGAACAACAAGAAGAAGAAATATCTCGAAATATGTCCGTCAGGCCAGTTCCTTTGAGCTGAATCTGCAAATATCTCGGAAACGAAGCGAGCTGTGGCAAAATGTTAAGAGACGTTTTTTATAGAGAATTATGTTTCCTACAATTTATGTTCTATGATATTTTTTGATCAGAAGCGTAGTTATCGAGATATATCGAGATATTTAAAAGTTCCGAAGCCGCACCAACATAATAGGGATACAGACACACCGTGGCCCCTTTCTTTGAGATAACTCTGCACTAGTGCGAGCCGCAAATGCCAGTTCCAGCTTAGCTGTGCAGAAGAAGAACAACAAGAAGAAGAAATATCTCGAAATATGTCCGTCAGGCCCCTTCCCTTGAGATAAATCTGCAAATATCTCGGAAACGAAGCGAGCTATGGCAAAATGTTAAGAGACCTTTTCTGTAGAGAATTAAGTTTCCTACTTTTTATGTTGTATGATATTTTTTGATCAGATGCGTAGTTCTCGAGATATATCAAGATATTTAAAAGTTCCGAAGCCGCACCAACATAATAGGGATACAGAAACACCGTGGCCCCTTTCTTTGAGATAACTCTGCACTAGTGCGAGCCGCAAATGCCACTTACAGCTTAGCTGTGCAGAAGAAGAACAACAAGAAGAAGAAATATCTCGAAATATGTCCGTCAGGCCAGTTCCTTTGAGCTGAATCTGCAAATATCTCGGAAACGAAGCGAGCTATGGCAAAATGTTAAGAGACGTTTTTTGTAGAGAATTATGTTTCCTACAATTTATGTTCTATGATATTTTTTGATCAGAAGCGTAGTTTTCGAGATATATCGAGGTATTTAAAAGTTCCGAAGCCGCACCAACATAATAGGGATACAGAAACACCGTGGCCCCTTTCTTTGAGATAACTCTGCACTAGTGCGAGCCGCAAATGCCACTTCCAGCTTAGCTGTGCAGAAGAAGAACAACAAGAAGAAGAAATATCTCGAAATATGTCCGTCAGGCCCCTTCCCTTGAGATAAATCTGCAAATATCTCGGAAACGAAGCGAGCTATGGCAAAATGTTAAGAGACCTTATTTGTGGAGAATTAAGTTTCCTACTTTTTATGTTCTATGATATTATTTGATCAGATGCGTAGTTCTCGATATATATCAAGATATTTAAAAGTTCCGAAGCCGCACCAACATAATAGAGATACAGAAACACCGTGGCCCCTTTCTTTGAGATAACTCTGCACTATTGCGAGCTGCAAATGCCACTTCCAGCTTAGCTGTGCAGAAGAAGAACAACAAGAAGAAGAAATATCTCGAAAAATGTCCGTCAGGCCCCTTCCCTTGAGATAAATCTGCAAATATCTCGGAAACGAAGCGAGCTATGGCAAAATGTTAAGAGACCTTATTTGTAGAGAATTAAGTTTCCTACTTTTTATGTTCTATGATATTTTTTGATCAGATGCGTAGTTCTCGAGATATATCAAGATATTTAAAAGTTCCGAAGCCGCAACAACATAATAGAGATACAGAAACACCGTGGCCCCTTTCTTTGAGATAACTCTGCACTATTGCGAGCTGTAAATGCCACGTCCAGCTTAGCTGTGCAGAAGAAGAACAACAAGAAGAAGAAATATCTCGAAATATGTCCGTCAGGCCAGTTCCTTTGAGCTGAATCTGCAAATATCTCGGAAACGAAGCGAGCTATGGCAAAATGTTAAGAGACGTTTTTTATAGAGAATTATGTTTCCTACAATTTATGTTCTATGATATTTTTTGATCAGAAGCGTAGTTATCGAGATATATCGAGATATTTAAAAGTTCCGAAGCCGCACCAACATAATAGGGATACAGACACACCGTGGCCCCTTTCTTTGAGATAACTCTGCACTAGTGCGAGCCGCAAATGCCACTTCCAGCTTAGCTGTGCAGAAGAAGAACAACAAGAAGAAGAAATATCTCGAAATATGTCCGTCAGGCCCCTTCCCTTGAGATATATCTGCAAATATCTCGGAAACGAAGCGAGCTATGGCAAAATGTTGAGAGACCTTTTTTGTAGAGAATTATGCTTCCTACAATTTATGTTCTATGATATTTTTTGATCAGAAGCGTAGTTTTCGAGATACATCGAGATATTTAAAAGTTCCGAAGCCGCACCAACATAATAGAGATACAGAAACACCGTGGCCCCTTTCTTTGAGATAACTCTGCACTAGTGCGAGCCGCAAATGCCACTTCCAGCTTAGCTGTGCAGAAGAAGAACAACAAGAAGAAGAAATATCTCGAAATATGTCCGTCAGGCCCCTTCCCTTGAGATATATCTGCAAATATCTCGGAAACGAAGCGAGCTATGGCAAAATGTTGAGAGACCTTTTTTGTAGAGAATTATGCTTCCTACAATTTATGTTCTATGATATTTTTTGATCAGAAGCGTAGTTTTCGAGATACATCGAGATATTTAAAAGTTCCGAAGCCACACCAACATAATAGAGATACAGAAACACCGTGGCCCCTTTCTTTGAGATAACTCTGCACTAGTGCGAGCCGCAAATGCCAGTTCCAGCTTAGCTGTGCAGAAGAAGAACAACAAGAAGAAGAAATATCTCGAAATATGTCCGTCAGGCCCCTTCCCTTGAGATAAATCTGCAAATATCTCGGAAACGAAGCGAGCTATGGCGAAATGTTAAGAGACCTTTTTTGTAGAGAATTAAGTTTCCTACTTTTCATGTTCTATGATATTTTTTGATCAGATGCGTAGTTCTCGAGATATATCAAGATATTTAAAAGTTCCGAAGCCGCACCAACATAATAGAGATACAGAAACACCGTGGCCCCTTTCTTTGAGATAACTCTGCACGATTGCGAGCTGTAAATGCCACTTCCAGCTTAGCTGTGCAGAAGAAGGACAACAAGAAGAAGAAATATCTCGAAATATGTCCGTCAGGCCCCTTCCCTTGAGATAAATCTGCAAATATCTCGGAAACGAAGCGAGCTATGGCGAAATGTTAAGAGACCTTTTTTGTAGAGAATGAAGTTTCCTACTTTTTATGTTCTATGATATTTTCTGATCAGATGCGTAGTTCTCGAGATATATCAAGATATTTAAAAGTTCCGAAGCCGCACCAACATAATAGAGATACAGAAACACCGTGGCCCCTTTCTTTGAGATAACTCTGCACTATTGCGAGCTGCAAATGCCACTTCCAGCTTAGCTGTGCAGAGGAAGAACAACAAGAAGAAGAAATATCTCGAAATATGTCCGCCAGGCCAGTTCCTTTGAGCTGAATCTGCAAATATCTCGGAAACGAAGCGAGCTATGGCAAAATGTTAAGAGACGTTTTTTATAGAGAATTATGTTTCCTACAATTTATGTTCTATGATATTTTTTGATCAGAAGCGTAGTTTTCGAGATATATCGAGATATTTAAAAGTTCCGAAGCCGCACCAACATAATAGGGATACAGACACACCGTGGCCCTTTTCTTTGAGATAACTCTGCACTAGTGCGAGCCGCAAATGCCACTTCCAGCTTAGCTGTGCAGAAGAAGAACAACAAGAAGAAGAAATATCTCGAAATATGTCCGTCAGGCCAGTTCCTTTGAGCTGAATCTGCAAATATCTCGGAAACGAAGCGAGCTATGGCAAAATGTTAAGAGACGTTTTTTATAGAGAATTATGTTTCCTACAATTTATGTTCTATGATATTTTTTGATCAGAAGCGTAGTTTTCGAGATATATCGAGATATTTAAAAGTTCCGAAGCCGCACCAACATAATAGGGATACAGACACACCGTGGCCCCTTTCTTTGAGATAACTCTGCACTAGTGCGAGCCGCAAATGCCACTTCCAGCTTAGCTGTGCAGAAGAAGAACAACAAGAAGAAGAAATATCTCGAAATATGTCCGTCAGGCCCCTTCCCTTGAGATAAATCTGCAAATATCTCGGAAACGAAGCGAGCTATGGCAAAATGTTAAGAGACCTTTTTTGTAGAGAATTAAGTTTCCTACTTTTTATGTTCTATGATATTTTTTGATGAGATGCGTAGTTCGCGAGATATATCAAGATATTTAAAAGTTCCGAAGCCGCACCAACATAATAGAGATACAGAAACACCGTGGCCCCTTTCTTTGAGATAACTCTGCACTATTGCGAGCTGCAAATGCCACTTCCAGCTTAGCTGTGCAGAGGAAGAACAACAAGAAGAAGAAATATCTCGAAATATGTCCGTCACGCCAGTTCCTTTGAGCTGAATCTGCAAATATCTCGGAAACGAAGCGAGCTATGGCAAAATGTTAAGAGACGTTTTTTGTAGAGAATTATGTTTCCTACAATCTATGTTCTATGATATTTTTTGATCAGAAGCGTAGTTTTCGAGATATATCGAGATATTTAAAAGTTCCGAAGCCGCACCAACATAATAGGAATACAGAAACACCGTGGCCCCTTTCTTTGAGATAACTCTGCACTAGTGCGAGCCGCAAATGCCACTTCCAGCTTAGCTGTGCAGAAGAAGAACAACAAGAAGAAGAAATATCTCGAAATATGTCCGTCAGGCCCCTTCCCTTGAGATAAATCTGCAAATATCTCGGAAACGAAGCGAGCTATGGCAAAATGTTAAGAGACCTTTTTTGTAGAGAATTAAGTTTCCTACTTTTTATGTTCTATGATATTTTTTGATCAGATGCGTAGTTCTCGAGATATATCAAGATATTTAAAAGTTCCGAAGCCGCACCAACATAATAGAGATACAGAAACACCGTGGCCCCTTTCTTTGAGATAACTCTGCACTATTGCGAGCTGTAAATGCCACTTCCAGCTTAGCTGTGCAGAAGAAGAACAACAAGAAGAAGAAATATCTCGAAATATGTCCGTCAGGCCCCTTCCCTTGAGATATATCTGCAAATATCTCGGAAACGAAGCGAGCTATGGCAAAATGTTAAGAGACCTTTTTTGTAGAGAATTCTGTTTCCTACAATTTATCTTCTATGATATTTTTTGATCAGAAGCGTAGTTTTCGAGATACATCGAGATATTTAAAAGTTCCGAAGCCGCACCAACATAATAGGGATACAGAAACACCGTGGCCCCTTTCTTTGAGATAACTCTGCACTAGTGCGAGCCGCAAATGCCACTTCCAGCTTAGCTGTGCAGAAGAAGAACAACAAGAAGAAGAAATATCTCGAAATATGTCCGTCAGGCCCCTTCCCTTGATATAAATCTGCAAATATCTCGGAAACGAAGCGAGCTATGGCAAAATGTTAAGAGACCTTTTTTGTAGAGAATTAAGTTTCCTACTTTTTATGTTCTATGATATTTTTTGATGAGATGCGTAGTTCGCGAGATATATCAAGATATTTAAAAGTTCCGAAGCCGCACCAACATAATAGAGATACAGAAACACCGTGGCCCCTTTCTTTGAGATAACTCTGCACTATTGCGAGCTGCAAATGCCACTTCCAGCTTAGCTGTGCAGAGGAAGAACAACAAGAAGAAGAAATATCTCGAAATATGTCCGTCACGCCAGTTCCTTTGAGCTGAATCTGCAAATATCTCGGAAACGAAGCGAGCTATGGCAAAATGTTAAGAGACGTTTTTTGTAGAGAATTATGTTTCCTACAATCTATGTTCTATGATATTTTTTGATCAGAAGCGTAGTTTTCGAGATATATCGAGATATTTAAAAGTTCCGAAGCCGCACCAACATAATAGGAATACAGAAACACCGTGGCCCCTTTCTTTGAGATAACTCTGCACTAGTGCGAGCCGCAAATGCCACTTCCAGCTTAGCTGTGCAGAAGAAGAACAACAAGAAGAAGAAATATCTCGAAATATGTCCGTCAGGCCCCTTCCCTTGAGATAAATCTGCAAATATCTCGGAAACGAAGCGAGCTATGGCAAAATGTTAAGAGACCTTTTTTGTAGAGAATTAAGTTTCCTACTTTTTATGTTCTATGATATTTTTTGATCAGATGCGTAGTTCTCGAGATATATCAAGATATTTAAAAGTTCCGAAGCCGCACCAACATAATAGAGATACAGAAACACCGTGGCCCCTTTCTTTGAGATAACTCTGCACTATTGCGAGCTGTAAATGCCACTTCCAGCTTAGCTGTGCAGAAGAAGAACAACAAGAAGAAGAAATATCTCGAAATATGTCCGTCAGGCCCCTTCCCTTGAGATATATCTGCAAATATCTCGGAAACGAAGCGAGCTATGGCAAAATGTTAAGAGACCTTTTTTGTAGAGAATTCTGTTTCCTACAATTTATCTTCTATGATATTTTTTGATCAGAAGCGTAGTTTTCGAGATACATCGAGATATTTAAAAGTTCCGAAGCCGCACCAACATAATAGAGATACAGAAACACCGTGGCCCCTTTCTTTGAGATAACTCTGCACTAGTGCGAGCCGCAAATGCCACTTCCAGCTTAGCTGTGCAGAAGAAGAACAACAAGAAGAAGAAATATCTCGAAATATGTCCGTCAGGCCCCTTCCCTTGAGATAAATCTGCAAATATCTCGGAAACGAAGCGAGCTATGGCAAAATGTTAAGAGACCTTTTTTGTAGAGAATTAAGTTTCCTACTTTTTATGTTCTATGATATTTTTTGATCAGATGCGTAGTTCTCGAGATATATCAAGATATTTAAAAGTTCCGAAGCCGCACCAACATAATAGAGATACAGAAACACCGTGGCCCCTTTCTTTGAGATAACTCTGCACTATTGCGAGCTGCAAATGTCACTTCCAGCTTAGCCGTGCAGAGGAAGAACAACAAGAAGAAGAAATATCTCGAAATATGTCCGTCAGGCCAGTTCCTTTGAGCTGAATCTGCAAATATCTCGGAAACGAAGCGAGCTATGGCAAAATGTTAAGAGACGTTTTTTGTAGAGAATTATGTTTCCTATAATTTATGTTCTATGATATTTTTTGATCAGAAGCGTAGTTTTCGAGATATATCGAGATATTTAAAAGTTCCGAAGCCGCACCAACATAATAGAGATACAGAAACACCGTGGCCCCTTTCTTTGAGATAACTCTGCACTAGTGCGAGCCGCAAATGCCACTTCCAGCTTAGCTGTGCAGAAGAAGAACAACAAGAAGAAGAAATATCTCGAAATATGTCCGTCAGGCCCCTTCCCTTGAGATAAATCTGCAAATATCTCGGAAACGAAGCGAGCTATGGCAAAATGTTTACAGACCTTTCTTGTAGAGAATTAAGTTTCCTACTTTTTATGTAGTATGATATTTTTTGATCAGATGCGTAGTTCTCGAGATATATCAAGATATTTAAAAGTTCCGAAGCCGCACCAACATAATAGAGATACAGAAACACCGTGGCCCCTTTCTTTGAGATAACTCTGCACTATTGCGAGCTGCAAATGCCACTTCCAGCTTAGCTGTGCAGAGGAAGAACAACAAGAAGAAGTAGTATCTCGAAATATGTCCGTCAGGCCCGTTCCTTTGAGCTGAATCTGCAAATATCTCGGAAACAAAGCGAGCTATGGCAAAATGTTAAGAGACGTTTTTTGTAGAGAATTATGTTTCCTACAATTTATGTTCTATCATATTTTTTGATCAGAAGCGTAGTTTTTGAGATATATCGAGATATTTAAAAGTTCCGAAGCCGCACCAACATAATAGAGATACAGAAACACCGTGGCCCCTTTCTTTGAGATAACTCTGCACTAGTGCGAGCCGCAAATGCCACTTCCAGCTTAGCTGTGCAGAAGAAGAACAACAAGAAGAAGAAACATCTCGAAATATGTCCGACAGGCCCCTTCCCTTGAGATAAATCTGCAAATATCTCGGAAACGAAGCGAGCTATGGCGAAATGTTAAGAGACCTTTTTTGTAGAGAATTAAGTTTCCTACTTTTTATCTTCTACGATATTTTTTGATCAGATGCGTAGTTCTCGAGATATATCAAGATATTTAAAAGTTCCGAAGCCGCACCAACATAATAGAGATACAGAAACACCGTGGCCCCTTTCTTTGAGATAACTCTGCACTATTGCGCGCTGCAAATGCCACTTCCAGCTTAGCTGTGCAGAAGAAGAACAACAAGAAGAAGAAATATCTCGAAATATGTCCATCAGGACCCTTCCCTTGAGATAAATCTGCAAATATCTCGGAAACGAAGCGAGCTATGGCAAAATGTTAAGAGACCTTTTTTGTAGAGAATAATGTTTCCTACAATTTACGTTCTATGACATTTTTTGATCAGAAGCGTAGTTTTCGAGATATATCGAGATATTTAAAAGTTCCGAAGCCGCACCAACATAATAGAGATACAGAAACACCGTGGCCCCTTTCTTTGAGATAACTCTGCACTATTGCGAGCTGCAAATGCCACTTCCAGCTTAGCTGTGCAGAGGAAGAACAACAAGAAGAAGAAATATCTCGAAATATGTCCGTCAGGCCAGTTCCTTTGAGCTGAATCTGCAAATATCTCGGAAACGAAGCGAGCTATGGCAAAATGTTAAGAGACGTTTTTTATAGAGAATTATGTTTCCTACAATTTATGTTCTATGATATTTTTTGATCAGAAGCGTAGTTTTCGAGATATATCGAGATATTTAAAAGTTCCGAAGCCGCACCAACATAATAGGGATACAGAAACACCGTGGCCCCTTTCTTTGAGATAACTCTGCACTAGTGCGAGCCGCAAATGCCACTTCCAGCTTAGCTGAGCAGAAGAAGAACAACAAGAAGAAGAAATATCTCGAAATATGTCCGTCAGGCCCCTTCCCTTGATATAAATCTGCAAATATCTCGGAAACGAAGCGAGCTATGGCAAAATGTTAAGAGACCTTTTTTGTAGAGAATTAAGTTTCCTACTTTTTATGTTCTATGATATTTTTTGATGAGATGCGTAGTTCGCGAGATATATCAAGATATTTAAAAGTTCCGAAGCCGCACCAACATAATAGAGATACAGAAACACCGTGGCCCCTTTCTTTGAGATAACTCTGCACTATTGCGAGCTGCAAATGCCACTTCCAGCTTAGCTGTGCAGAGGAAGAACAACAAGAAGAAGAAATATCTCGAAATATGTCCGTCACGCCAGTTCCTTTGAGCTGAATCTGCAAATATCTCGGAAACGAAGCGAGCTATGGCAAAATGTTAAGAGACGTTTTTTGTAGACAATTATGTTTCCTACAATCTATGTTCTATGATATTTTTTGATCAGAAGCGTAGTTTTCGAGATATATCGAGATATTTAAAAGTTCCGAAGCCGCACCAACATAATAGGAATACAGAAACACCGTGGCCCCTTTCTTTGAGATAACTCTGCACTAGTGCGAGCCGCAAATGCCACTTCCAGCTTAGCTGTGCAGAAGAAGATCAACAAGAAGAAGAAATATCTCGAAATATGTCCGTCAGGCCCCTTCCCTTGAGATAAATCTGCAAATATCTCGGAAACGAAGCGAGCTATGGCAAAATGTTAAGAGACCTTTTTTGTAGAGAATTAAGTTTCCTACTTTTTATGTTCTATGATATTTTTTGATCAGATGCGTAGTTCTCGAGATATATCAAGATATTTAAAAGTTCCGAAGCCGCACCAACATAATAGAGATACAGAAACACCGTGGCCCCTTTCTTTGAGATAACTCTGCACTATTGCGAGCTGTAAATGCCACTTCCAGCTTAGCTGTGCAGAAGAAGAACAACAAGAAGAAGAAATATCTCGAAATATGTCCGTCAGGCCCCTTCCCTTGAGATATATCTGCAAATATCTCGGAAACGAAGCGAGCTATGGCAAAATGTTAAGAGACCTTTTTTGTAGAGAATTCTGTTTCCTACAATTTATCTTCTATGATATTTTTTGATCAGAAGCGTAGTTTTCGAGATACATCGAGATATTTAAAAGTTCCGAAGCCGCACCAACATAATAGAGATACAGAAACACCGTGGCCCCTTTCTTTGAGATAACTCTGCACTAGTGCGAGCCGCAAATGCCACTTCCAGCTTAGCTGTGCAGAAGAAGAACAACAAGAAGAAGAAATATCTCGAAATATGTCCGTCAGGCCCCTTCCCTTGAGATAAATCTGCAAATATCTCGGAAACGAAGCGAGCTATGGCAAAATGTTAAGAGACCTTTTTTGTAGAGAATTAAGTTTCCTACTTTTTATGTTCTATGATATTTTTTGATCAGATGCGTAGTTCTCGAGATATATCAAGATATTTAAAAGTTCCGAAGCCGCACCAACATAATAGAGATACAGAAACACCGTGGCCCCTTTCTTTGAGATAACTCTGCACTATTGCGAGCTGCAAATGTCACTTCCAGCTTAGCCGTGCAGAGGAAGAACAACAAGAAGAAGAAATATCTCGAAATATGTCCGTCAGGCCAGTTCCTTTGAGCTGAATCTGCAAATATCTCGGAAACGAAGCGAGCTATGGCAAAATGTTAAGAGACGTTTTTTGTAGAGAATTATGTTTCCTATAATTTATGTTCTATGATATTTTTTGATCAGAAGCGTAGTTTTCGAGATATATCGAGATATTTAAAAGTTCCGAAGCCGCACCAACATAATAGAGATACAGAAACACCGTGGCCCCTTTCTTTGAGATAACTCTGCACTAGTGCGAGCCGCAAATGCCACTTCCAGCTTAGCTGTGCAGAAGAAGAACAACAAGAAGAAGAAATATCTCGAAATATGTCCGTCAGGCCCCTTCCCTTGAGATAAATCTGCAAATATCTCGGAAACGAAGCGAGCTATGGCAAAATGTTTACAGACCTTTCTTGTAGAGAATTAAGTTTCCTACTTTTTATGTAGTATGATATTTTTTGATCAGATGCGTAGTTCTCGAGATATATCAAGATATTTAAAAGTTCCGAAGCCGCACCAACATAATAGAGATACAGAAACACCGTGGCCCCTTTCTTTGAGATAACTCTGCACTATTGCGAGCTGCAAATGCCACTTCCAGCTTAGCTGTGCAGAGGAAGAACAACAAGAAGAAGTAGTATCTCGAAATATGTCCGTCAGGCCCGTTCCTTTGAGCTGAATCTGCAAATATCTCGGAAACGAAGCGAGCTATGGCAAAATGTTAAGAGACGTTTTTTGTAGAGAATCATGTTTCCTACAATTTATGTTCTATCATATTTTTTGATCAGAAGCGTAGTTTTTGAGATATATCGAGATATTTAAAAGTTCCGAAGCCGCACCAACATAATAGAGATACAGAAACACCGTGGCCCCTTTCTTTGAGATAACTCTGCACTAGTGCGAGCCGCAAATGCCACTTCCAGCTTAGCTGTGCAGAAGAAGAACAACAAGAAGAAGAAACATCTCGAAATATGTCCGACAGGCCCCTTCCCTTGAGATAAATCTGCAAATATCTCGGAAACGAAGCGAGCTATGGCGAAATGTTAAGAGACCTTTTTTGTAGAGAATTAAGTTTCCTACTTTTTATCTTCTACGATATTTTTTGATCAGATGCGTAGTTCTCGAGATATATCAAGATATTTAAAAGTTCCGAAGCCGCACCAACATAATAGAGATACAGAAACACCGTGGCCCCTTTCTTTGAGATAACTCTGCACTATTGCGCGCTGCAAATGCCACTTCCAGCTTAGCTGTGCAGAAGAAGAACAACAAGAAGAAGAAATATCTCGAAATATGTCCGTCAGGCCCCTTCCCTTGAGATAAATCTGCAAATATCTCGGAAACGAAGCGAGCTATGGCAAAATGTTAAGAGACCTTTTTTGTAGAGAATAATGTTTCCTACAATTTACGTTCTATGACATTTTTTGATCAGAAGCGTAGTTTGCGAGATATATCGAGATATTTAAAAGTTCCGAAGCCGCACCAACAGAATAGAGATACAGAAACACCGTGGCCCCTTTCTTTGAGATAACTCTGCAGTATTGCGACCTGCAAATGCCACTTCCAGCTCAGCTGTGCAGAAGAAGGACAACAAGAAGAAGAAATATCTCGAAATATGTCCGTCAGGCCCCTTCCCTTGAGATAAATCTGCAAATATCTCGGAAACGAAGCGAGCTATGGCGAAATGTTAAGAGACCTTTTTTGTAGAGAATGAAGTTTCCTACTTTTTATGTTCTATGATATTTTCTGATCAGATGCGTAGTTCTCGAGATATATCAAGATATTTAAAAGTTCCGAAGCCGCACCAACATAATAGAGATACAGAAACACCGTGGCCCCTTTCTTTGAGATAACTCTGCACTATTGCGCGCTGCAAATGCCACTTCCAGCTTAGCTGTGCAGAAGAAGAACAACAAGAAGAAGAAATATCTCGAAATATGTCCATCAGGACCCTTCCCTTGAGATAAATCTGCAAATATCTCGGAAACGAAGCGAGCTATGGCAAAATGTTAAGAGACCTTTTTTGTAGAGAATAATGTTTCCTACAATTTACGTTCTATGACATTTTTTGATCAGAAGCGTAGTTTTCGAGATATATCGAGATATTTAAAAGTTCCGAAGCCGCACCAACATAATAGAGATACAGAAACACCGTGGCCCCTTTCTTTGAGATAACTCTGCACTATTGCGACCTGCAAATGCCACTTCCAGCTTAGCTGTGCAGAAGAAGAACAACAAGAAGAAGAAATATCTCGAAATATGTCCGTCAGGCCCCTTCCCTTGAGATAAATCTGCAAATATCTCGGAAACGAAGCGAGCTATGGCAAAATGTTAAGAGACCTTTTTTGTAGAGAATTAAGTTTCCTACTTTTTATGTTCTATGATATTTTTTGATCAGATGCGTAGTTCTCGAGATATATCAAGATATTTTAAAGTTCCGAAGCCGCACCAACATAATAGAGATACAGAAACACCGTGGCCCCTTTCTTTGAGATAACTCTGCACTATTGCGAGCTGTAAATGCCACTTCCAGCTTAGCTGTGCAGAAGAAGAACAACAAGAAGAAGAAATATCTCGAAATATGTCCGTCAGGCCCCTTCCCTTGAGATATATCTGCAAATATCTCGGAAACGAAGCGAGCTATGGCAAAATGTTAAGAGACCTTTTTTGTAGAGAATTCTGTTTCCTACAATTTATGTTCTATGATATTTTTTGATCAGAAGCGTAGTTTTCGAGATATATCGAGATATTTAAAAGTTCCGAAGCCGCACCAACATAATAGAGATACAGAAACACCGTGGCCCCTTTCTTTGAGATAACTCTGCACTATTGCGAGCTGCAAATGCCACTTCCAGCTTAGCTGTGCAGAGGAAGAACAACAAGAAGAAGTAGTATCTGGAAATATGTCCGTCAGGCCCGTTCCTTTGAGCTGAATCTGCAAATATCTCGGAAACGAAGCGAGCTATGGCAAAATGTTCAGAGACGTTTTTTGTAGAGAATAATGTTTCCTACAATTTACGTTCTATGATATTTTTTGATCAGAAGCGTAGTTTTCGAGATATATCGAGATATTTAAAAGTTCCGAAGCCGCACCAACATAATAGAGATACAGAAACACCGTGGCCCCTTTCTTTGAGATAACTCTGCACTATTGCGACCTGCAAATGCCACTTCCAGCTCAGCTGTGCAGAAGAAGAACAACAAGAAGAAGAAATATCTCGAAATATGTCCGTCAGGCCCCTTCCCTTGAGATAAATCTGCAAATATCTCGGAAACGAAGCGAGCTATGGCAAAATGTTAAGAGACCGTTTTTGTAGAGAATTAAGCTTCCTACTTTTTATGTTCTATGATATTTTTTGATCAGATGCGTAGTTCTCGAGATATATCAAGATATTTAAAAGTTCCGAAGCCGCACCAACATAATAGAGATACAGAAACACCGTGGCCCCTTTCTTTGAGATAACTCTGCACTATTGCGAGCTGCAAATGCCACTTCCAGCTTAGCTGTGCAGAAGAAGAACAACAAGAAGAAGAAATATCTCGAAATATGTCCATCAGGACCCTTCCCTTGAGATAAATCTGCAAATATCTCGGAAACGAAGCGAGCTATGGCAAAATGTTAAGAGACCTTTTTTGTAGAGAATAATGTTTCCTACAATTTACGTTCTATGACATTTTTTGATCAGAAGCGTAGTTTTCGAGATATATCGAGATATTTAAAAGTTCCGAAGCCGCACCAACATAATAGAGATACAGAAACACCGTGGCCCCTTTCTTTGAGATAACTCTGCACTATTGCGACCTGCAAATGCCACTTCCAGCTCAGCTGTGCAGAAGAAGAACAACAAGAAGAAGAAATATCTCGAAATATGTCCGTCAGGCCCCTTCCCTTGAGATAAATCTGCAAATATCTCGGAAACGAAGCGAGCTATGGCAAAATGTTAAGAGACCTTTTTTGTAGAGAATTAAGTTTCCTACTTTTTATGTTCTATGATATTTTTTGATCAGAAGCGTAGTTTTCTAGATATATCGAGATATTTAAAAGTTCCGAAGCCGGACCAACATAATAGAGATACAGAAACACCGTGGCCCCTTTCTTTGAGATAACTCTGCACTAGTGCGAGCCGCAAATGCCACTTCCAGCTTAGCTGTGCAGAAGAAGAACAACAAGAAGAAGAAATATCTCGAAATATGTCCGTCAGGCCCCTTCCCTTGAGATAAATCTGCAAATATCTCGGGAACGAAGCGAGCTATGGCAAAATGTTAAGAGACCTTTTTTGTAGAGAATTAAGTTTCCTACTTTTTATGTTCTATGATATTTTTTGATCAGATGCGTAGTTCTCGAGATATATAAAGATATTTAAAAGTTCCGAAGCCGCACCAACATAATAGAGATACAGAAACACCGTGGCCCCTTTCTTTGAGATAACTCTGCACTATTGCGAGCTGCAAATGCCACTTCCAGCTTAGCTGTGCAGAGGAAGAACAACAAGAAGAAGAAGTATCTCGAGATATGTCCGTCAGGCCCGTTCCTTTGAGCTGAATCTGCAAATATCTCGGAAACGAAGCGAGCTATGGCAAAATGTTAAGAGACCTTTTTTGTAGAGAATTAAGTTTCCTACTTTTTACGTTCTATGATATTTTTCGATCAGAGGCGTAGTTTTTGAGATATATCGAGATATTTAAAAGTTCCGAAGCCGCACCAACATAATAGAGATACAGAAACACCGTGGCCCCTTTCTTTGAGATAACTCTGCACTAGTGCGAGCCGCAAATGCCACTTCCAGCTTAGCTGTGCAGAAGAAGAACAACAAGAAGAAGAAACATCTCGAAATATGTCCGACAGGCCCCTTCCCTTGAGATAAATCTGCAAATATCTCGGAAACGAAGCGAGCTATGGCGAAATGTTAAGAGACCTTTTTTGTAGAGAATTAAGTTTCCTACTTTTTATCTTCTACGATATTTTTTGATCAGATGCGTAGTTCTCGAGATATATCAAGATATTTAAAAGTTCCGAAGCCGCACCAACATAATAGAGATACAGAAACACCGTGGCCCCTTTCTTTGAGATAACTCTGCACTATTGCGCGCTGCAAATGCCACTTCCAGCTTAGCTGTGCAGAAGAAGAACAACAAGAAGAAGAAATATCTCGAAATATGTCCATCAGGACCCTTCCCTTGAGATAAATCTGCAAATATCTCGGAAACGAAGCGAGCTATGGCAAAATGTTAAGAGACCTTTTTTGTAGAGAATAATGTTTCCTACAATTTACGTTCTATGACATTTTTTGATCAGAAGCGTAGTTTTCGAGATATATCGAGATATTTAAAAGTTCCGAAGCCGCACCAACATAATAGAGATACAGAAACACCGTGGCCCCTTTCTTTGAGATAACTCTGCACTATTGCGAGCTGCAAATGCCACTTCCAGCTTAGCTGTGCAGAGGAAGAACAACAAGAAGAAGAAATATCTCGAAATATGTCCGTCAGGCCAGTTCCTTTGAGCTGAATCTGCAAATATCTCGGAAACGAAGCGAGCTATGGCAAAATGTTAAGAGACGTTTTTTATAGAGAATTATGTTTCCTACAATTTATGTTCTATGATATTTTTTGATCAGAAGCGTAGTTTTCGAGATATATCGAGATATTTAAAAGTTCCGAAGCCGCACCAACATAATAGGGATACAGAAACACCGTGGCCCCTTTCTTTGAGATAACTCTGCACTAGTGCGAGCCGCAAATGCCACTTCCAGCTTAGCTGAGCAGAAGAAGAACAACAAGAAGAAGAAATATCTCGAAATATGTCCGTCAGGCCCCTTCCCTTGATATAAATCTGCAAATATCTCGGAAACGAAGCGAGCTATGGCAAAATGTTAAGAGACCTTTTTTGTAGAGAATTAAGTTTCCTACTTTTTATGTTCTATGATATTTTTTGATGAGATGCGTAGTTCGCGAGATATATCAAGATATTTAAAAGTTCCGAAGCCGCACCAACATAATAGAGATACAGAAACACCGTGGCCCCTTTCTTTGAGATAACTCTGCACTATTGCGAGCTGCAAATGCCACTTCCAGCTTAGCTGTGCAGAGGAAGAACAACAAGAAGAAGAAATATCTCGAAATATGTCCGTCACGCCAGTTCCTTTGAGCTGAATCTGCAAATATCTCGGAAACGAAGCGAGCTATGGCAAAATGTTAAGAGACGTTTTTTGTAGACAATTATGTTTCCTACAATCTATGTTCTATGATATTTTTTGATCAGAAGCGTAGTTTTCGAGATATATCGAGATATTTAAAAGTTCCGAAGCCGCACCAACATAATAGGAATACAGAAACACCGTGGCCCCTTTCTTTGAGATAACTCTGCACTAGTGCGAGCCGCAAATGCCACTTCCAGCTTAGCTGTGCAGAAGAAGATCAACAAGAAGAAGAAATATCTCGAAATATGTCCGTCAGGCCCCTTCCCTTGAGATAAATCTGCAAATATCTCGGAAACGAAGCGAGCTATGGCAAAATGTTAAGAGACCTTTTTTGTAGAGAATTAAGTTTCCTACTTTTTATGTTCTATGATATTTTTTGATCAGATGCGTAGTTCTCGAGATATATCAAGATATTTAAAAGTTCCGAAGCCGCACCAACATAATAGAGATACAGAAACACCGTGGCCCCTTTCTTTGAGATAACTCTGCACTATTGCGAGCTGTAAATGCCACTTCCAGCTTAGCTGTGCAGAAGAAGAACAACAAGAAGAAGAAATATCTCGAAATATGTCCGTCAGGCCCCTTCCCTTGAGATATATCTGCAAATATCTCGGAAACGAAGCGAGCTATGGCAAAATGTTAAGAGACCTTTTTTGTAGAGAATTCTGTTTCCTACAATTTATCTTCTATGATATTTTTTGATCAGAAGCGTAGTTTTCGAGATACATCGAGATATTTAAAAGTTCCGAAGCCGCACCAACATAATAGAGATACAGAAACACCGTGGCCCCTTTCTTTGAGATAACTCTGCACTAGTGCGAGCCGCAAATGCCACTTCCAGCTTAGCTGTGCAGAAGAAGAACAACAAGAAGAAGAAATATCTCGAAATATGTCCGTCAGGCCCCTTCCCTTGAGATAAATCTGCAAATATCTCGGAAACGAAGCGAGCTATGGCAAAATGTTAAGAGACCTTTTTTGTAGAGAATTAAGTTTCCTACTTTTTATGTTCTATGATATTTTTTGATCAGATGCGTAGTTCTCGAGATATATCAAGATATTTAAAAGTTCCGAAGCCGCACCAACATAATAGAGATACAGAAACACCGTGGCCCCTTTCTTTGAGATAACTCTGCACTATTGCGAGCTGCAAATGTCACTTCCAGCTTAGCCGTGCAGAGGAAGAACAACAAGAAGAAGAAATATCTCGAAATATGTCCGTCAGGCCAGTTCCTTTGAGCTGAATCTGCAAATATCTCGGAAACGAAGCGAGCTATGGCAAAATGTTAAGAGACGTTTTTTGTAGAGAATTATGTTTCCTATAATTTATGTTCTATGATATTTTTTGATCAGAAGCGTAGTTTTCGAGATATATCGAGATATTTAAAAGTTCCGAAGCCGCACCAACATAATAGAGATACAGAAACACCGTGGCCCCTTTCTTTGAGATAACTCTGCACTAGTGCGAGCCGCAAATGCCACTTCCAGCTTAGCTGTGCAGAAGAAGAACAACAAGAAGAAGAAATATCTCGAAATATGTCCGTCAGGCCCCTTCCCTTGAGATAAATCTGCAAATATCTCGGAAACGAAGCGAGCTATGGCAAAATGTTTACAGACCTTTCTTGTAGAGAATTAAGTTTCCTACTTTTTATGTAGTATGATATTTTTTGATCAGATGCGTAGTTCTCGAGATATATCAAGATATTTAAAAGTTCCGAAGCCGCACCAACATAATAGAGATACAGAAACACCGTGGCCCCTTTCTTTGAGATAACTCTGCACTATTGCGAGCTGCAAATGCCACTTCCAGCTTAGCTGTGCAGAGGAAGAACAACAAGAAGAAGTAGTATCTCGAAATATGTCCGTCAGGCCCGTTCCTTTGAGCTGAATCTGCAAATATCTCGGAAACGAAGCGAGCTATGGCAAAATGTTAAGAGACGTTTTTTGTAGAGAATCATGTTTCCTACAATTTATGTTCTATCATATTTTTTGATCAGAAGCGTAGTTTTTGAGATATATCGAGATATTTAAAAGTTCCGAAGCCGCACCAACATAATAGAGATACAGAAACACCGTGGCCCCTTTCTTTGAGATAACTCTGCACTAGTGCGAGCCGCAAATGCCACTTCCAGCTTAGCTGTGCAGAAGAAGAACAACAAGAAGAAGAAACATCTCGAAATATGTCCGACAGGCCCCTTCCCTTGAGATAAATCTGCAAATATCTCGGAAACGAAGCGAGCTATGGCGAAATGTTAAGAGACCTTTTTTGTAGAGAATTAAGTTTCCTACTTTTTATCTTCTACGATATTTTTTGATCAGATGCGTAGTTCTCGAGATATATCAAGATATTTAAAAGTTCCGAAGCCGCACCAACATAATAGAGATACAGAAACACCGTGGCCCCTTTCTTTGAGATAACTCTGCACTATTGCGCGCTGCAAATGCCACTTCCAGCTTAGCTGTGCAGAAGAAGAACAACAAGAAGAAGAAATATCTCGAAATATGTCCGTCAGGCCCCTTCCCTTGAGATAAATCTGCAAATATCTCGGAAACGAAGCGAGCTATGGCAAAATGTTAAGAGACCTTTTTTGTAGAGAATAATGTTTCCTACAATTTACGTTCTATGACATTTTTTGATCAGAAGCGTAGTTTGCGAGATATATCGAGATATTTAAAAGTTCCGAAGCCGCACCAACAGAATAGAGATACAGAAACACCGTGGCCCCTTTCTTTGAGATAACTCTGCACTATTGCGACCTGCAAATGCCACTTCCAGCTCAGCTGTGCAGAAGAAGGACAACAAGAAGAAGAAATATCTCGAAATATGTCCGTCAGGCCCCTTCCCTTGAGATAAATCTGCAAATATCTCGGAAACGAAGCGAGCTATGGCGAAATGTTAAGAGACCTTTTTTGTAGAGAATGAAGTTTCCTACTTTTTATGTTCTATGATATTTTCTGATCAGATGCGTAGTTCTCGAGATATATCAAGATATTTAAAAGTTCCGAAGCCGCACCAACATAATAGAGATACAGAAACACCGTGGCCCCTTTCTTTGAGATAACTCTGCACTATTGCGCGCTGCAAATGCCACTTCCAGCTTAGCTGTGCAGAAGAAGAACAACAAGAAGAAGAAATATCTCGAAATATGTCCATCAGGACCCTTCCCTTGAGATAAATCTGCAAATATCTCGGAAACGAAGCGAGCTATGGCAAAATGTTAAGAGACCTTTTTTGTAGAGAATAATGTTTCCTACAATTTACGTTCTATGACATTTTTTGATCAGAAGCGTAGTTTTCGAGATATATCGAGATATTTAAAAGTTCCGAAGCCGCACCAACATAATAGAGATACAGAAACACCGTGGCCCCTTTCTTTGAGATAACTCTGCACTATTGCGACCTGCAAATGCCACTTCCAGCTTAGCTGTGCAGAAGAAGAACAACAAGAAGAAGAAATATCTCGAAATATGTCCGTCAGGCCCCTTCCCTTGAGATAAATCTGCAAATATCTCGGAAACGAAGCGAGCTATGGCAAAATGTTAAGAGACCTTTTTTGTAGAGAATTAAGTTTCCTACTTTTTATGTTCTATGATATTTTTTGATCAGATGCGTAGTTCTCGAGATATATCAAGATATTTTAAAGTTCCGAAGCCGCACCAACATAATAGAGATACAGAAACACCGTGGCCCCTTTCTTTGAGATAACTCTGCACTATTGCGAGCTGTAAATGCCACTTCCAGCTTAGCTGTGCAGAAGAAGAACAACAAGAAGAAGAAATATCTCGAAATATGTCCGTCAGGCCCCTTCCCTTGAGATATATCTGCAAATATCTCGGAAACGAAGCGAGCTATGGCAAAATGTTAAGAGACCTTTTTTGTAGAGAATTCTGTTTCCTACAATTTATGTTCTATGATATTTTTTGATCAGAAGCGTAGTTTTCGAGATATATCGAGATATTTAAAAGTTCCGAAGCCGCACCAACATAATAGAGATACAGAAACACCGTGGCCCCTTTCTTTGAGATAACTCTGCACTATTGCGAGCTGCAAATGCCACTTCCAGCTTAGCTGTGCAGAGGAAGAACAACAAGAAGAAGTAGTATCTGGAAATATGTCCGTCAGGCCCGTTCCTTTGAGCTGAATCTGCAAATATCTCGGAAACGAAGCGAGCTATGGCAAAATGTTCAGAGACGTTTTTTGTAGAGAATAATGTTTCCTACAATTTACGTTCTATGATATTTTTTGATCAGAAGCGTAGTTTTCGAGATATATCGAGATATTTAAAAGTTCCGAAGCCGCACCAACATAATAGAGATACAGAAACACCGTGGCCCCTTTCTTTGAGATAACTCTGCACTATTGCGACCTGCAAATGCCACTTCCAGCTCAGCTGTGCAGAAGAAGAACAACAAGAAGAAGAAATATCTCGAAATATGTCCGTCAGGCCCCTTCCCTTGAGATAAATCTGCAAATATCTCGGAAACGAAGCGAGCTATGGCAAAATGTTAAGAGACCGTTTTTGTAGAGAATTAAGCTTCCTACTTTTTATGTTCTATGATATTTTTTGATCAGATGCGTAGTTCTCGAGATATATCAAGATATTTAAAAGTTCCGAAGCCGCACCAACATAATAGAGATACAGAAACACCGTGGCCCCTTTCTTTGAGATAACTCTGCACTATTGCGAGCTGCAAATGCCACTTCCAGCTTAGCTGTGCAGAAGAAGAACAACAAGAAGAAGAAATATCTCGAAATATGTCCATCAGGACCCTTCCCTTGAGATAAATCTGCAAATATCTCGGAAACGAAGCGAGCTATGGCAAAATGTTAAGAGACCTTTTTTGTAGAGAATAATGTTTCCTACAATTTACGTTCTATGACATTTTTTGATCAGAAGCGTAGTTTTCGAGATATATCGAGATATTTAAAAGTTCCGAAGCCGCACCAACATAATAGAGATACAGAAACACCGTGGCCCCTTTCTTTGAGATAACTCTGCACTATTGCGACCTGCAAATGCCACTTCCAGCTCAGCTGTGCAGAAGAAGAACAACAAGAAGAAGAAATATCTCGAAATATGTCCGTCAGGCCCCTTCCCTTGAGATAAATCTGCAAATATCTCGGAAACGAAGCGAGCTATGGCAAAATGTTAAGAGACCTTTTTTGTAGAGAATTAAGTTTCCTACTTTTTATGTTCTATGATATTTTTTGATCAGAAGCGTAGTTTTCTAGATATATCGAGATATTTAAAAGTTCCGAAGCCGGACCAACATAATAGAGATACAGAAACACCGTGGCCCCTTTCTTTGAGATAACTCTGCACTAGTGCGAGCCGCAAATGCCACTTCCAGCTTAGCTGTGCAGAAGAAGAACAACAAGAAGAAGAAATATCTCGAAATATGTCCGTCAGGCCCCTTCCCTTGAGATAAATCTGCAAATATCTCGGGAACGAAGCGAGCTATGGCAAAATGTTAAGAGACCTTTTTTGTAGAGAATTAAGTTTCCTACTTTTTATGTTCTATGATATTTTTTGATCAGATGCGTAGTTCTCGAGATATATAAAGATATTTAAAAGTTCCGAAGCCGCACCAACATAATAGAGATACAGAAACACCGTGGCCCCTTTCTTTGAGATAACTCTGCACTATTGCGAGCTGCAAATGCCACTTCCAGCTTAGCTGTGCAGAGGAAGAACAACAAGAAGAAGAAGTATCTCGAGATATGTCCGTCAGGCCCGTTCCTTTGAGCTGAATCTGCAAATATCTCGGAAACGAAGCGAGCTATGGCAAAATGTTAAGAGACCTTTTTTGTAGAGAATTAAGTTTCCTACTTTTTACGTTCTATGATATTTTTCGATCAGAGGCGTAGTTCTCGAGATATATCAAGATATTTAAAAGTTCCGAAGCCGCACCAACATAATAGAGATACAGAAACACCGTGGCCCCTTTCTTTGAGATAACTCTGCACGATTGCGAGCTGGAAATGCCACTTCCAGTTTAGCTGTGCAGAAGAAGAACAACAAGAAGAAGAAATATCTCGAAATATGTCCATCAGGACCCTTCCCTGGAGATAAATCTGCAAATATCTCGGAAACGAAGCGAGCTATGGCAAAATGTTAAGAGACCTTTTTTGTAGAGAATTAAGTTTCCTACTTTTTATGTTCTATGATATTTTTTGATCAGATGCGTAGTTCTCGAGATATATCAAGATATTTAAAAGTTCCGAAGCCGCACCAACATAATAGAGATACAGAAACACCGTGGCCCCTTTCTTTGAGATAACTCTGCACTAGTGCGAGCCGCAAATGCCACTTCCAGCTTAGCTGTGCAGAAGAAGAACAACAAGAAGAAGAAATATCTCGAAATATGTCCGTCAGGCCCCTTCCCTTGAGATATATATGCAAATATCTCGGAAACGAAGCGAGCTATGGCAAAATGTTAAGAGACCTTTTTTGTAGAGAATTAAGTTTCCTACATTTTATGTTCTATGATATTTTTTGATCAGATGCGTAGTTCTCGAGATATATCAAGATATTTAAAAGTTCCGAAGCCGCACCAACATAATAGAGATACAGAAACAACGTGGCTCCTTTCTTAGAGATAACTCTGCACTATTGCGAGCTGGAAATGCCACTTCCAGTTTAGCTGTGCAGAAGAAGAACAACAAGAAGAAGAAATATCTCGAAATATGTCCGTCAGGCCCCTGCCCTTGAGATATATCTGCAAATATCTCGGAAACGAAGCGAGCTATGGCAAAATGTTGCGAGACCTTTTTTGTAGAGAATTATGTTTCCTACAATTTATGTTCTATGATATTTTTTGATCAGAAGCGTAGTTTTCGAGATATATCGAGATATTTAAAAGTTCCGAAGCCGCACCAACATAATAGAGATACAGAAACACCGTGGCCCCTTTCTTTGAGATAACTCTGCACTAGTGCGAGCCGCAAATGCCACTTCCAGCTTAGCTGTGCAGAAGAAGAACAACAAGAAGAAGAAATATCTCGAAATATGTCCGTCAGGCCCCTTCCCTTGAGATAAATATGCAAATATCTCGGAAACGAAGCGAGCTATGGCAAAATGTTAAGCGACCTTTTTTGTAGAGAATTAAGTGTCCTACTTTTTATGTTCTATGATATTTTTTGATCAGATGCGTAGTTCTCGAGATATATCAAGATATTTAAAAGTTCCGAAGCCCCACCAACATAATAGAGATACAGAAACACCGTGGCCCCTTTCTTTGAGATAACTCTGCACTATTGCGAGCTGCAAATGCCACTTCCAGCTTAGCTGTGCAGAAGAAGAACAACAAGAAGAAGAAATATCTCGAAATATGTCCGTGAGGCCCCTTCCCTTGAGATAAATCTGCAAATATCTCGGAAACGAAGCGAGCTACGGCAAAATGTTAAGAGACCTTTTTTGTAGAAAAGTAGGTTTCCTACTTTTTATGTTCTATGATATTTTTTGATCAGATGCGTAGTTCTCGAGATATATCAAGATATTTAAAAGTTCCGAAGCCGCACCAACATAATAGAGATACAGAAACACCGTGGCCCCTTTCTTTGCGATAACTCTGCACTATTGCGAGCTGCAAATGCCACTTCCAGCTTAGCTGTGCAGAAGAAGAACAACAAGAAGAAGAAATATCTCGAAATATGTCCGTCAGGCCCCTTCCCTTGAGATAAATCTGTAAATATCTCGGAAACGAAGCGAGCTATTGCAAAATGTTAAGAGACCTTTTTTGTAGAGAATTAAGTTTCCTACTTTTTTCGTTCTATGATATTTTTCGATCAGAGGCGTAGTTCTCGAGATATATCAAGATATTTAAAAGTTCCGAAGCCGCACCAACATAATAGAGATACAGAAACACCGTGGCCCCTCTCTTTGAGATAACTCTGCACGATTGCGAGCTGGAAATGCCACTTCCAGTTTAGCTGTGCAGAAGAAGAACAACAAGAAGAAGAAATATCTCGAAATATGTCCGTCAGGCCCCTTCCCTTGAGATAAATCTGCAAATATCTCGGAAACGAAGCGAGCTACGGCAAAATGTTAAGAGACCTTTTTTGTAGAAAATTAGGTTTCATACTTTTTATGTTCTATGATATTTTTTGATCAGATGCGTAGTTCTCGAGATATATCAAGATATTTAAAAGTTCCGAAGCCGCACCAACATAATAGAGATACAGAAACACCGTGGCCCCTTTCTTTGCGATAACTCTGCACTATTGCGAGCTGCAAATGCCACTTCCAGCTTAGCTGTGCAGAAGAAGAACAACAAGAAGAAGAAATATCTCGAAATATGTCCGTGAGGCCCCTTCCCTTGAGATAAATCTGCAAATATCTCGGAAACGAAGCGAGCTATGGCAAAATGTTAAGAGACCTTTTTTGTAGAGAATTAAGTTTCCTACTTTTTATGTTCTATGATATTTTTTCATCAGATGCGTAGTTCTCGAGATATATTAAGATATTTAAAAGTTCCGAAGCCGCACCAACATAATAGAGATACAGAAACACCGTGGCCCCTTTCTTTGAGATAACTCTGCACTATTGCGAGCTGCAAATGCCACTTCCAGCTTAGCTGTGCAGAAGAAGAACAACAAGAAGAAGAAATATCTCGAAATATGTCCGTCAGGCCCGTTCCCTTGAGATAAATCTGCAAATATCTCGGAAACGAAGCGAGCTATGGCAAAATGTTAAGAGATCTTTTTTGTAGAGAATTAAGTTTCCTACTTTTTATGTTCTACGATATTTTTTCATCAGATGCGTAGTTCTCGAGATATATCAAGATATTTAAAAGCTCCGAAGCTGCACCAACATAATAGAGGTACAGAAACACCGTGGCACCTTTCTTTCAGATAACTCGGCACTATTGCGAGCTGCAAATGCCACTTCCAGCTTAGCTGTGCAGAAGAAGAACAACAAGAATAAGAAATGTTTCGAAATATGTCCGTCAGGCCCCTTCCCTTGAGATAAATCTGCAAATATCTCGGAAACGAAGCGAGCTACGGCAAAATGTTAAGAGACCTTTTTTGTAGAAAAGTAGGTTTCCTGCTTTTTATGTTCTATGATATTTTTTGATCAGATGCGTAGTTCTCGAGATATATCAAGATATTTAAAAGTTCCGAAGCCGCACCAACATAATAGAGATACAGAAACACCGTGGCCCCTTTCTTTGCGATAACTCTGCACTATTGCGAGCTGCAAATGCCACTTCCAGCTTAGCTGTGCAGAAGAAGAACAACAAGAAGAAGAAATATCTCGAAATATGTCCGTCAGGCCCCTTCCCTTGAGATAAATCTGTAAATATCTCGGAAACGAAGCGAGCTATGGCAAAATGTTAAGAGACCTTTTTTGTAGAGAATTAAGTTTCATACTTTTTATGTTCTATGATATTTTTCGATCAGAGGCGTAGTTCTCGAGATATATCAAGATATTTAAAAGTTCCGAAGCCGCACCAACATAATAGAGATACAGAAACACCGTGGCCCCTCTCTTTGAGATAACTCTGCACGATTGCGAGCTGGAAATGCCACTTCCAGTTTAGCTGTGCAGAAGAAGAACAACAAGAAGAAGAAATATCTCGAAATATGTCCGTCAGGACCCTTCCCTTGAGATAAATCTGCAAATATCTCGGAAACGAAGCGAGCTATGGCAAAATGTTGAGAGACCTTTTTTGTAGAGAATTATGTTTCCTACAATTTAGGTTCTCTGATATTTTTTGATCAGAAGCGTAGTTTTCGAGATATATCGAGATATTTAAAAGTTCCGAAGCCGCACCAACATAATAGAGATACAGAAACACCGTGGCCCCTTTCTTTGCGATAACTCTGCACTATTGCGAGCTGCAAATGCCACTTCCAGCTTAGCTGTGCAGAAGAAGAACAACAAGAAGAAGAAATATCTCGAAATATGTCCGTGAGGCCCCTTCCCTTGAGATAAATCTGCAAATATCTCGGAAACGAAGCGAGCTATGGCAAAATGTTAAGAGACCTTTTTTGTAGAGAATTAAGTTTCCTACTTTTTATGTTCTATGATATTTTTTGATCAGATGCGTAGTTCTCGAGATATATTAAGATATTTAAAAGTTCCGAAGCCGCACCAACATAATAGAGATACAGAAACACCGTGGCCCCTTTCTTTGAGATAACTCTGCACTATTGCGAGCTGCAAATGCCACTTCCAGCTTAGCTGTGCAGAAGAAGAACAACAAGAAGAAGAAGTATCTCGAAATATGTCCGTCAGGCCCCTTCCCTTGAGATAAATCTGCAAATATCTCGGAAACGAAGCGAGCTATGGCAAAATGTTAAGAGATCTTTTTTGTAGAGAATTAAGTTTCCTACTTTTTATGTTCTATGATATTTTTTGATCAGATGCGTAGTTCTCGAGATATATCAAGATATTTAAAAGCTCCGAAGCTGCACCAACATAATAGAGGTACAGAAACACCGTGGCCCCTTTCTTTGAGATAACTCTGCACTATTGCGAGCTGCAAATGCCACTTCCAGCTTAGCTGTGCAGAAGAAGAACAACAAGAATAAGAAATATTTCGAAATATGTCCGTCAGGCCCGTTCCCTTGAGATAAATCTGCAAATATCTCGGAAACGAAGCGAGCTATGGCAAAATGTTAAGAGATCTTTTTTGTAGAGAATTAAGTTTCCTACTTTTTATGTTCTACGATATTTTTTCATCAGATGCGTAGTTCTCGAGATATATCAAGATATTTAAAAGCTCCGAAGCTGCACCAACATAATAGAGGTACAGGAACACCGTGGCACCTTTCTTTCAGATAACTCGGCACTATTGCGAGCTGCAAATGCCACTTCCAGCTTAGCTGTGCAGAAGAAGAACAACAAGAATAAGAAATGTTTCGAAATATGTCCGTCAGGCCCCTTCCCTTGAGATAAATCTGCAAATATCTCGGAAACGAAGCGAGCTACGGCAAAATGTTAAGAGACCTTTTTTGTAGAAAAGTAGGTTTCCTGCTTTTTATGTTCTATGATATTTTTTGATCAGATGCGTAGTTCTCGAGATATATCAAGATATTTAAAAGTTCCGAAGCCGCACCAACATAATAGAGATACAGAAACACCGTGGCCCCTTTCTTTGCGATAACTCTGCACTATTGCGAGCTGCAAATGCCACTTCCAGCTTAGCTGTGCAGAAGAAGAACAACAAGAAGAAGAAATATCTCGAAATATGTCCGTCAGGCCCCTTCCCTTGAGATAAATCTGTAAATATCTCGGAAACGAAGCGAGCTATGGCAAAATGTTAAGAGACCTTTTTTGTAGAGAATTAAGTTTCATACTTTTTATGTTCTATGATATTTTTCGATCAGAGGCGTAGTTCTCGAGATATATCAAGATATTTAAAAGTTCCGAAGCCGCACCAACATAATAGAGATACAGAAACACCGTGGCCCCTCTCTTTGAGATAACTCTGCACGATTGCGAGCTGGAAATGCCACTTCCAGTTTAGCTGTGCAGAAGAAGAACAACAAGAAGAAGAAATATCTCGAAATATGTCCGTCAGGACCCTTCCCTTGAGATAAATCTGCAAATATCTCGGAAACGAAGCGAGCTATGGCAAAATGTTGAGAGACCTTTTTTGTAGAGAATTATGTTTCCTACAATTTAGGTTCTCTGATATTTTTTGATCAGAAGCGTAGTTTTCGAGATATATCGAGATATTTAAAAGTTCCGAAGCCGCACCAACATAATAGAGATACAGAAACACCGTGGCCCCTTTCTTTGCGATAACTCTGCACTATTGCGAGCTGCAAATGCCACTTCCAGCTTAGCTGTGCAGAAGAAGAACAACAAGAAGAAGAAATATCTCGAAATATGTCCGTCAGGCCCCTTCCCTTGAGATAAATCTGTAAATATCTCGGAAACGAAGCGAGCTATGGCAAAATGTTAAGAGACCTTTTTTGTAGAGAATTAAGTTTCATACTTTTTATGTTCTATGATATTTTTCGATCAGAGGCGTAGTTCTCGAGATATATCAAGATATTTAAAAGTTCCGAAGCCGCACCAACATAATAGAGATACAGAAACACCGTGGCCCCTCTCTTTGAGATAACTCTGCACGATTGCGAGCTGGAAATGCCACTTCCAGTTTAGCTGTGCAGAAGAAGAACAACAAGAAGAAGAAATATCTCGAAATATGTCCGTCAGGACCCTTCCCTTGAGATAAATCTGCAAATATCTCGGAAACGAAGCGAGCTATGGCAAAATGTTGAGAGACCTTTTTTGTAGAGAATTATGTTTCCTACAATTTAGGTTCTCTGATATTTTTTGATCAGAAGCGTAGTTTTCGAGATATATCGAGATATTTAAAAGTTCCGAAGCCGCACCAACATAATAGAGATACAGAAACACCGTGGCCCCTTTCTTTGAGATAACTCTGCACTATTGCGACCTGCAAATGCCACTTCCAGCTTAGCTGTGCAGAAGAGGAACAACAAGAAGAAGAAATATCTCGGAATATGTCCGTCAGGCCCCTTCCCTTGAGATAAATCTGTAAATATCTCGGAAACGAAGCGAGCTATGGCAAAATGTTAAGAGACCTTTTTTGTAGAGAATTAAGTTCCCTACTTTTTATGTTCTATGATATTTTTCGATCAGAGGCGTATTTCTCGAGATATATCAAGATATTTAAAAGTTCCGAAGCCGCACCAACATAATAGAGATACAGAAACACCGTGGCCCCTCTCTTTGAGATAACTCTGCACGATTGCGAGCTGGAAATGCCACTTCCAGTTTAGCTGTGCAGCAGAAGAACAACAAGAAGAAGAAATATCTCGAAATATGTCCGTCAGGCCCCTTCCCTTGAGATAAATCTGCAAATATCTCGGAAACGAAGCGAGCTATGGCAAAATGTTAAGAGACCTTTTTTGGAGAGAATTAAGTTTCCTACTTTTTATGTTCTATGATATTTTTTCATCAGATGCGTAGTTCTCGAGATATATCAAGATATTTAAAAGCTCCGAAGCTGCACCAACATAATAGAGGTACAGAAACACCGTGGCACCTTTCTTTCAGATAACTCGGCACTATTGCGAGCTGCAAATGCCACTTCCAGCTTAGCTGTGCAGAAGAAGAACAACAAGAATAAGAAATGTTTCGAAATATGTCCGTCAGGCCCCTTCCCTTGAGATAAATCTGCAAATATCTCGGAAACGAAGCGAGCTACGGCAAAATGTTAAGAGACCTTTTTTGTAGAAAAGTAGGTTTCCTACTTTTTATGTTCTATGATATTTTTTGATCAGATGCGTAGTTCTCGAGATATATCAAGATATTTAAAAGTTCCGAAGCCGCACCAACATAATAGAGATACAGAAACACCGTGGCCCCTCTCTTTGAGATAACTCTGCACGATTGCGAGCTGGAAATGCCACTTCCAGTTTAGCTGTGCAGAAGAAGAACAACAAGAAGAAGAAATATCTCGAAATATGTCCGTCAGGCCCCTTCCCTTGAGATAAATCTGCAAATATCTCGGAAACGAAGCGAGCTATGGCAAAATGTTAAGAGACCTTTTTTGGAGAGAATTAAGTTTCCTACTTTTTATGTTCTATGATATTTTTTCATCAGATGCGTAGTTCTCGAGATATATCAAGATATTTAAAAGCTCCGAAGCTGCACCAACATAATAGAGGTACAGAAACACCGTGGCACCTTTCTTTCAGATAACTCGGCACTATTGCGAGCTGCAAATGCCACTTCCAGCTTAGCTGTGCAGAAGAAGAACAACAAGAATAAGAAATGTTTCGAAATATGTCCGTCAGGCCCCTTCCCTTGAGATAAATCTGCAAATATCTCGGAAACGAAGCGAGCTACGGCAAAATGTTAAGAGACCTTTTTTGTAGAAAAGTAGGTTTCCTACTTTTTATGTTCTATGATATTTTTTGATCAGATGCGTAGTTCTCGAGATATATCAAGATATTTAAAAGTTCCGAAGCCGCACCAACATAATAGAGATACAGAAACACCGTGGCCCCTTTCTTTGCGATAACTCGGCACTATTGCGAGCTGCAAATGCCACTTCCAGCTTAGCTGTGCAGAAGAAGAACAACAAGAAGAAGAAATATCTCGAAATATGTCCGTCAGGCCCCTTCCCTTGAGATAAATCTGTAAATATCTCGGAAACGAAGCGAGCTATGGCAAAATGTTAAGAGACCTTTTTTGTAGAGAATTAAGTTTCCTACTTTTTATGTTCTACGATATTTTTCGATCAGAGGCGTAGTTCTCGAGATATATCAAGATATTTAAAAGTTCCGAAGCCGCACCAACATAATAGAGATACAGAAACACCGTGGCCCCTCTCTTTGAAATAACTCTGCACGATTGCGAGCTGGAAATGCCACTTCCAGTTTAGCTGTGCAGAAGAAGAACAACAAGAAGAAGAAATATCTCGAAATATGTCCGTCAGGACCCTTCCCTTGAGATAAATCTGCAAATATCTCGGAAACGAAGCGAGCTATGGCAAAATGTTGAGAGACCTTTTTTGTAGAGAATTATGTTTCCTACAATTTAGGTTCTCTGATATTTTTTGATCAGAAGCGTAGTTTTCGAGATATATCGAGATATTTAAAAGTTCCGAAGCCGCACCAACATAATAGAGATACAGAAACACCGTGGCCCCTTTCTTTGAGATAACTCTGCACTATTGCGACCTGCAAATGCCACCTCCAGCTTAGCTGTGCAGAAGAGGAACAACAAGAAGAAGAAATATCTCGGAATATGTCCGTCAGGCCCCTTCCCTTGAGATAAATCTGTAAATATCTCGGAAACGAAGCGAGCTATGGCAAAATGTTAAGAGACCTTTTTTGTAGAGAATTAAGTTTCCTACTTTTTATGTTCTATGATATTTTTCGATCAGAGGCGTAGTTCTCGAGATATATCAAGATATTTAAAAGTTCCGAAGCCGCACCAACATAATAGAGATACAGAAACACCGTGGCCCCTCTCTTTGAGATAACTCTGCACGATTGCGAGCTGGAAATGCCACTTCCAGTTTAGCTGTGCAGCAGAAGAACAACAAGAAGAAGAAATATCTCGAAATATGTCCGTCAGGCCCCTTCCCTTGAGATAAATCTGCAAATATCTCGGAAACGAAGCGAGCTATGGCAAAATGTTAAGAGACCTTTTTTGTAGAGAATTAAGTTTCCTACTTTTTATGTTCTATGATATTTTTTGATCAGATGCGTAGTTCTCGAGATATATCAAGATATTTAAAAGCTCCGAAGCTGCACCAACATAATAGAGGTACAGAAACACCGTGGCCCCTTTCTTTGAGATAACTCTGCACTATTGCGAGCTGGAAATGCCACTTCCAGTTTAGCTGTGCAGAAGAAGAAGAAATATCTCGAAATATGTCCGTCAGGCCCCTTCCCTTGAGATAAATCTGCAAATATCTCGGAAACGAAGCGAGCTATGGCAAAATGTTAAGAGACCTTTTTTGTAGAGAATTAAGTTTCCTACTTTTTATGGTCTATGATATTTTTTGATCAGATGCGTAGTTCTCGAGATATATCAAGATATTTAAAAGCTCCGAAGCTGCACCAACATAATAGAGGTACAGAAACACCGTGGCCCCTTTCTTTGAGATAACCCTGCACTATTGCGAGCTGCAAATGCCACTTCCAGCTTAGCTGTGCAGAAGAAGAACAACAAGAATAAGAAATATTTCGAAATATGTCCGTCAGGCCCCTTCCCTTGAGATAAATCTGCAAATATCTCGGAAACGAAGCGAGCTACGGCAAAATGTTAAGCGACCTTTTTTGTAGAAAATTAGGTTTCCTACTTTTTATGTTCTATGATATTTTTTGATCAGATGCGTAGTTCTCGAGATATATCAAGATATTTAAAAGTTCCGAAGCGGCACCAACATAATAGAGATACAGAAACACCGTGGCCCCTTTCTTTGAGATAACTCTGCACTATTGCGAGCTGCAAATGCCACTTCCAGCTTAGCTGTGCAGAAGAAGAACAACAAGAAGAAGAAATATCTGGAAATATGTCCGTCAGGCCCCTTCCCTTGAGATAAATCTGCAACTATCTCGGAAACCAAGCGAGCTACGGCAAAATGTTAAGCGACCTTTTTTGTAGAAAATTAGGTTTCCTACTTTTTATGTTCTATGATATTTTTTGATCAGATGCGTAGTTCTCGAGATATATCAAGATATTTAAAAGTTCCGAAGCCGCACCAACATAATAGAGATACAGAAACACCGTGGCCCCTTTCTTTGAGATAACTCTGCACTATTGCGAGCTGCAAATGCCACTTCCAGCTTAGCTGTGCAGAAGAAGAACAACAAGAAGAAGAAATATCTGGAAATATGTCCGTCAGGCCCCTTCCCTTGAGATAAATCTGCAACTATCTCGGAAACCAAGCGAGCTATGGCAAAATGTTAAGAGACCTTATTTGTAGAGAATTAAGTTTCCTACTTTTTATGTTCTACGATATTTTTTGATCAGATGCGTAGTTCTCGAGATATATCAAGATATTTAAAAGTTCCGAAGCCGCACCAACATAATAGAGATACAGAAACACCGTGGCCCCTTTCTTTGAGATAACTCTGCACTACTGCGAGCTGCAAATGCCACTTCCAGCTTAGCTGTGCAGAAGAAGAGCAACAAGAAGAAGAAATATCTCGAAATATGTCCGTCAGGCCCCTTCCCTTGAGATAAATCTGCAAATATCTCGGAAACGAAGCGAGCTATGGCAAAATGTTAAGAGACCTTTTTTGTAGAGAATTAAGTTTCCTACTTTTTATGTTCTATGATATTTTTTGATCAGATGCGTAGTTCTCGAGATATATCCAGATATTTAAAAGTTCCGAAGCGGCACCAACATAATAGAGATACAGAAACACCGTGGCCCCTTTCTTTGAGGTAACTCTGCACTATTGCGAGCTGCAAATGCCACTTCCAGCTTAGCTGTGCAGAAGAAGAACAACAAGAAGAAGAAATATCTCGAAATATGTCCCTCAGGCCCCTTCCCTTGAGATAAATCTGCAAATATCTCGGAAACCAAGCGAGCTATGGCAAAATGTTAAGAGACCTTATTTGTAGAGAATTAAGTTTCCTACTTTTTATGTTCTACAATATTTTTTGATCAGATGCGTAGTTCTCGAGATATATCAAGATATTTAAAAGTTCCGAAGACGCACCAACATAATAGAGATACAGAAACACCGCGGCCCCTTTCTTTGAGATAACTCTGCACTATTGCGAGCTGCAAATGCCACTTCCAGCTTAGCTGTGCAGAAGAAGAACAACAAGAAGAAGAAATATCTGGAAATATGTCCGTCAGGCCCCTTCCCTTGAGATAAATCTGCAACTATCTCGGAAACCAAGCGAGCTACGGCAAAATGTTAAGCGACCTTTTTTGTAGAAAATTAGGTTTCCTACTTTTTATGTTCTATGATATTTTTTGATCAGATGCGTAGTTCTCGAGATATATCAAGATATTTAAAAGTTCCGAAGCCGCACCAACATAATAGAGATACAGAAACACCGTGGCCCCTTTCTTTGAGATAACTCTGCACTATTGCGAGCTGCAAATGCCACTTCCAGCTTAGCTGTGCAGAAGAAGAACAACAAGAAGAAGAAATATCTGGAAATATGTCCGTCAGGCCCCTTCCCTTGAGATAAATCTGCAACTATCTCGGAAACCAAGCGAGCTATGGCAAAATGTTAAGAGACCTTATTTGTAGAGAATTAAGTTTCCTACTTTTTATGTTCTACGATATTTTTTGATCAGATGCGTAGTTCTCGAGATATATCAAGATATTTAAAAGTTCCGAAGCCGCACCAACATAATAGAGATACAGAAACACCGTGGCCCCTTTCTTTGAGATAACTCTGCACTACTGCGAGCTGCAAATGCCACTTCCAGCTTAGCTGTGCAGAAGAAGAGCAACAAGAAGAAGAAATATCTCGAAATATGTCCGTCAGGCCCCTTCCCTTGAGATAAATCTGCAAATATCTCGGAAACGAAGCGAGCTATGGCAAAATGTTAAGAGACCTTTTTTGTAGAGAATTAAGTTTCCTACTTTTTATGTTCTATGATATTTTTTGATCAGATGCGTAGTTCTCGAGATATATCCAGATATTTAAAAGTTCCGAAGCGGCACCAACATAATAGAGATACAGAAACACCGTGGCCCCTTTCTTTGAGGTAACTCTGCACTATTGCGAGCTGCAAATGCCACTTCCAGCTTAGCTGTGCAGAAGAAGAACAACAAGAAGAAGAAATATCTCGAAATATGTCCCTCAGGCCCCTTCCCTTGAGATAAATCTGCAAATATCTCGGAAACCAAGCGAGCTATGGCAAAATGTTAAGAGACCTTATTTGTAGAGAATTAAGTTTCCTACTTTTTATGTTCTACAATATTTTTTGATCAGATGCGTAGTTCTCGAGATATATCAAGATATTTAAAAGTTCCGAAGACGCACCAACATAATAGAGATACAGAAACACCGCGGCCCCTCTCTTTGAGATAACTCTGCACGATTGCGAGCTGGAAATGCCACTTCCAGTTTAGCTGTGCAGAAGAAGAACAACAAGAAGAAGAAATATCTCGAAATATGTCCGTCAGGCCCCTTCCCTTGAGATAAATCTGCAAATATCTCGGAAACGAAGCGAGCTATGGCAAAATGTTAAGAGACCTTTTTTGTAGAGAATTAAGTTTCCTACTTTTTATGTTCTATGATATTTTTTGATCAGATGCGTAGTTCTCGAGATATATCAAGATATTTAAAAGCTCCGAAGCTGCACCAACATAATAGAGGTACAGAAACACCGTGGCCCCTTTCTTTGAGATAACTCTGCACTATTGCGAGCTGCAAATGCCACTTCCAGCTTAGCTGTGCAGAAGAAGAACAACAAGAATAAGAAATATTTCGAAATATGTCCGTCAGGCCCCTTCCCTTGAGATAAATCTGCAAATATCTCGGAAGCGAAGCGAGCTACGGCAAAATGTTAAGCGACCTTTTTTGTAGAAAATTAGGTTTCCTACTTTTTATGTTCTATGATATTTTTTGATCAGATGCGTAGTTCTCGAGATATATCAAGATATTTAAGAGTTCCGAAGCCGCACCAACATAATAGAGATACAGAAACACCGTGGCCCCTTTCTTTGAGATAACTCTGCACTATTGCGAGCTGCAAATGCCACTTCCAGCTTAGCTGTGCAGAAGAAGAACAACAAGAAGAAGAAATATCTGGAAATATGTCCGTCAGGCCCCTTCCCTTGAGATAAATCTGCAACTATCTCGGAAACCAAGCGAGCTACGGCAAAATGTTAAGCGACCTTTTTTGTAGAAAATTAGGTTTCCTACTTTTTATGTTCTATGATATTTTTTGATCAGATGCGTAGTTCTCGAGATATATCAAGATATTTAAAAGTTCCGAAGCCGCACCAACATAATAGAGATACAGAAACACCGTGGCCCCTTTCTTTGAGGTAACTCTGCACTATTGCGAGCTGCAAATGCCACTTCCAGCTTAGCTGTGCAGAAGAAGAACAACAAGAAGAAGAAATATCTCGAAATATGTCCCTCAGGCCCCTTCCCTTGAGATAAATCTGCAAATATCTCGGAAACCAAGCGAGCTATGGCAAAATGTTAAGAGACCTTATTTGTAGAGAATTAAGTTTCCTACTTTTTATGTTCTACAATATTTTTTGATCAGATGCGTAGTTCTCGAGATATATCAAGATATTTAAAAGTTCCGAAGACGCACCAACATAATAGAGATACAGAAACACCGCGGCCCCTCTCTTTGAGATAACTCTGCACGATTGCGAGCTGGAAATGCCACTTCCAGTTTAGCTGTGCAGAAGAAGAACAACAAGAAGAAGAAATATCTCGAAATATGTCCGTCAGGCCCCTTCCCTTGAGATAAATCTGCAAATATCTCGGAAACGAAGCGAGCTATGGCAAAATGTTAAGAGACCTTTTTTGTAGAGAATTAAGTTTCCTACTTTTTATGTTCTATGATATTTTTTGATCAGATGCGTAGTTCTCGAGATATATCAAGATATTTAAAAGCTCCGAAGCTGCACCAACATAATAGAGGTACAGAAACACCGTGGCCCCTTTCTTTGAGATAACTCTGCACTATTGCGAGCTGCAAATGCCACTTCCAGCTTAGCTGTGCAGAAGAAGAACAACAAGAATAAGAAATATTTCGAAATATGTCCGTCAGGCCCCTTCCCTTGAGATAAATCTGCAAATATCTCGGAAGCGAAGCGAGCTACGGCAAAATGTTAAGCGACCTTTTTTGTAGAAAATTAGGTTTCCTACTTTTTATGTTCTATGATATTTTTTGATCAGATGCGTAGTTCTCGAGATATATCAAGATATTTAAGAGTTCCGAAGCCGCACCAACATAATAGAGATACAGAAACACCGTGGCCCCTTTCTTTGAGATAACTCTGCACTATTGCGAGCTGCAAATGCCACTTCCAGCTTAGCTGTGCAGAAGAAGAACAACAAGAAGAAGAAATATCTGGAAATATGTCCGTCAGGCCCCTTCCCTTGAGATAAATCTGCAACTATCTCGGAAACCAAGCGAGCTACGGCAAAATGTTAAGCGACCTTTTTTGTAGAAAATTAGGTTTCCTACTTTTTATGTTCTATGATATTTTTTGATCAGATGCGTAGTTCTCGAGATATATCAAGATATTTAAAAGTTCCGAAGCCGCACCAACATAATAGAGATACAGAAACACCGTGGCCCCTTTCTTTGAGATAACTCTGCACTATTGCGAGCTGCAAATGCCACTTCCAGCTTAGCTGTGCAGAAGAAGAACAACAAGAAGAAGAAATATCTGGAAATATGTCCGTCAGGCCCCTTCCCTTGAGATAAATCTGCAACTATCTCGGAAACCAAGCGAGCTATGGCAAAATGTTAAGAGACCTTATTTGTAGAGAATTAAGTTTCCTACTTTTTATGTTCTACGATATTTTTTGATCAGATGCGTAGTTCTCGAGATATATCAAGATATTTAAAAGGTCCGAAGCCGCACCAACATAATAGAGATACAGAAACACCGTGGCCCCTTTCTTTGAGATAACTCTGCACTACTGCGAGCTGCAAATGCCACTTCCAGCTTAGCTGTGCAGAAGAAGAACAACAAGAAGAAGAAATATCTGGAAATATGTCCGTCAGGCCCCTTCCCTTGAGATAAATCTGCAACTATCTCGGAAACCAAGCGAGCTATGGCAAAATGTTAAGAGACCTTATTTGTAGAGAATTAAGTTTCCTACTTTTCATGTTCTACGATATTTTTTGATCAGATGCGTAGTTCTCGAGATATATCAAGATATTTAAAAGTTCCGAAGCCGCACCAACATAATAGAGATACAGAAACACCGTGGCCCCTTTCTTTGAGATAACTCTGCACTACAGCGAGCTGCAAATGCCACTTCCAGCTTAGCTGTGCAGAAGAAGAACAACAAGAAGAAGAAATATCTGGAAATATGTCCGTCAGGCCCCTTCCCTTGAGATAAATCTGCAACTATCTCGGAAACCAAGCGAGCTATGGCAAAATGTTAAGAGACCTTATTTGTAGAGAATTAAGTTTCCTACTTTTTATGTTCTACGATATTTTTTGATCAGATGCGAAGTTCTCGAGATATATCAAGATATTTAAAAGTTCCGAAGCCGCACCAACATAATAGAGATACAGAAACACCGTGGCCCCTTTCTTTGAGATAACTCTGCACTACAGCGAGCTGCAAATGCCACTTCCAGCTTAGCTGTGCAGAAGAAGAACAACAAGAAGAAGAAATATCTCGAAATATGTCCGTCAGGCCCCTTCCCTTGAGATAAATCTGCAAATATCTCGGAAACGAAGCGAGCTATGGCAAAATGTTAAGAGACCTTTTTTGTAGAGAATTAAGTTTCCTACTTTTTATGTTCTATGACATTTTTTGATCAGATGCGTAGTTCTCGAGATATATCCAGATATTTAAAAGTTCCGAAGCGGCACCAACATAATAGAGATACAGAAACACCGTGGCCCCTTTCTTTGAGGTAACTCTGCACTATTGCGAGCTGCAAATGCCACTTCCAGCTTAGCTGTGCAGAAGAAGAACAACAAGAAGAAGAAATATCTCGAAATATGTCCCTCAGGCCCCTTCCCTTGAGATAAATCTGCAAATATCTCGGAAACCAAGCGAGCTATGGCAAAATGTTAAGAGACCTTATTTGTAGAGAATTAAGTTTCCTACTTTTTATGTTCTACGATATTTTTTGATCAGATGCGTAGTTCTCGAGATATATCAAGATATTTAAAAGTTCCGAAGCCGCACCAACATAATAGAGATACAGAAACACCGTGGCCCCTTTCTTTGAGATAACTCTGCACTATTGCGAGCTGCAAATGCCACTTCCAGCTTAGCTGTGCAGAAGAAGAACAACAAGAAGAAGAAATATCTCGAAATATGTCCGTCAGGACCCTTCCCTTGAGATAAATCTGCAAATATCTCGGAAACGAAGCGAGCTATTGCAAAACGTTAAGAGACCTTTTTTGTAGAGAATTAAGTTTCCTACTTTTTATGTTCTATGATATTTTTTGATCAGATGCGTAGTTCTCGAGATATATCAAGATATTTAAAAGCTCCGAAGCTGCACCAACATAATAGAGGTACAGAAACACCGTGGCCCCTTTCTTTGAGATAACTCTGCACTATTGCGAGCTGCAAATGCCACTTCCAGCTTAGCTGTGCAGAAGAAGAACAACAAGAATAAGAAATATTTCGAAATATGTCCGTCAGGCCCCTTCCCTTGAGATAAATCTGCAATTATCTCGGAAACGAAGCGAGCTACGGCAAAATGTTAAGCGACCTTTTTTGTAGAAAATTAGGTTTCCTACTTTTTATGTTCTACGATATTTTTTGATCAGATGCGTAGTTCTCGAGATATATCAAGATATTTAAAAGTTCCGAAGCCGCACCAACATAATAGAGATACAGAAACACCGTGGCCCCTTTCCTTGAGATAACTCTGCACTATTGCGCGCTGCAAATGCCACTTCCAGCTTAGCTGTGCAGAAGAAGAACAACAAGAAGAAGAAATATCTCGAAATATGTCCGTCAGGCCCCTTCCCTTGAGATAAATCTGCAAATATCTCGGAAACGAAGCGAGCTATGGCAAAATGTTAAGAGACCTTTTTTGTAGAGATTTAAGTTTCCTACTTTTTATGTTCTATGATATTTTTTGATCAGATGCGTAGTTCTCGAGATATAGCAAGATATTTAAAAGTTCCGAAGCCGCACCGACATAATAGAGATACAGAAACACCGTGGCCCCTTTCTTTGAGATAACTCTGCACTACTGCGAGCCGCAAATGCCACTTCCAGCTTAGCTGTGCAGAAGAAGAACAACAAGAAGAAGAAATATCTCGAAATATGTCCGTCAGGCCCCTTCCCTTGAGATAAATCTGCAAATATCTCGGAAACGAAGCGAGCTATGGCAAAATGTTAAGAGACCTTTTTTGTAGAGAATTATGTTTCCTACAATTTATGTTCTATGATATTTTTTGATCAGAAGCGTAGTTTTCGAGATATATCGAGATATTTAAAAGTTCCGAAGCCGCACCAACATAATAGAGATACAGAAACACCGTGGCCCCTTTCTTTGAGATAACTCTGCACTAGTGCGAGCCGCAAATGCCACTTCCAGCTTAGCTGTGCAGAAGAAGAGCAACAAGAAGAAGAAATATCTCGAAATATGTCCGACAGGCCCCTTCCCTTGAGATAAATCTGCAAATATCTCGGAAACGATGCGAGCTATGGCGAAATGTTAAGAGACCTTTTTTGTAGAGAATTAAGTTTCCTACTTTTTATGTAGTATGATATTTTTTGATCAGATGCGTAGTTCTCGAGATATATCAAGATATTTAAAAGTTCCGAAGCCGCACCAACATAATAGAGATACAGAAACACCGTGGCCCCTTTCTTTGAGATAACTCTGCACTATTGCGAGCTGCAAATGCCACTTCCAGCTTAGCTGTGCAGAGGAAGAACAACAAGAAGAAGAAATATCTCGAAATATGTCCGTCAGGCCAGTTCCTTTGAGCTGAATCTGCAAATATCTCGGAAACGAAGCGAGCTATGGCAAAATGTTTAGAGACCTTTCTTGTAGAGAATTAAGTTTCCTACTTTTTATGTAGTATGATATTTTTTGATCAGATGCGTAGTTCTCGAGATATATCAAGATATTTAAAAGTTCCGAAGCCGCACCAACATAATAGAGATACAGAAACACCGTGGCCCCTTTCTTTGAGATAACTCTGCACTATTGCGCGCTGCAAATGCCACTTCCAGCTTAGCTGTGCAGAAGAAGAACAACAAGAAGAAGAAATATCTCGAAATATGTCCGTCAGGCCCCTTCCCTTGAGATAAATCTGCAAATATCTCGGAAACGAAGAGAGCTATGGCAAAATGTTAAGAGACCTTTTTTGTAGAGAATTAAGTTTCCTACTTTTCATGTTCTATGGTATTTTTTGATCAGATACGTAGTTCTCGAGATATATCAAGATATTTAAAAGTTCCGAAGCCGCACCAACATAATAGAGATACAGAAACACCGTGGCCCCTTTCTTTGAGATAACTCTGCACTATTGCGAGCTGTAAATGCCACTTCCAGCTTAGCTGTGCAGAAGAAGAACAACAAGAAGAAGAAATATCTCGAAATATGTCCGTCAGGCCCCTTCCCTTGAGATATATCTGCAAATATCTCGGAAACGAAGCGAGCTATGGCAAAATGTTAAGAGACCTTTTTTGTAGAGAATTATGTTTCCCACAATTTATGTTCTATGATATTTTTTGATCAGAAGCGTAGTTTTCGAGATATATCGAGATATTTAAAAGTTCCGAAGCCGCACCAACATAATAGAGATACAGAAACACCGTGGCCCCTTTCTTTGAGATAACTCTGCACTAGTGCGAGCCGCAAATGCCACTTCCAGCTTAGCTGTGCAGAAGAAGAACAACAAGAAGAAGAAATATCTCGAAATATGTCCATCAGGCCCCTTCCCTTGATATAAATCTGCAAATATCTCGGAAACGAAGCGAGCTATGGCAAAATGTTAAGAGACCTTTTTTGTAGAGAATTAAGTTTCCTACTTTTTATGTTCTATGATATTTTTTGATCAGATGCGTAGTTCTCGAGATATATCAAGATATTTAAAAGTTCCGAAGCCGCACCAACATAATAGGGATACAGAAACACCGTGGCCCCTTTCTTTGAGATAACTCTGCACTAGTGCGAGCCGCAAATGCCACTTCCAGCTTAGCTGTGCAGAAGAAGAACAACAAGAAGAAGAAATATCTCGAAATATGTCCGTCAGGCCCCTTCCCTTGAGATAAATCTGCAAATATCTCGGAAACGAAGCGAGCTATCGCAAAATGTTAAGAGACCTTTTTTGTAGAGAATTATGTTTCCTACAATTTATGTTCTATGATATTTTTTGATCAGAAGCGTAGTTTTCGAGATATATCGAGATATTTAAAAGTTCCGAAGCCGCACCAACATAATAGAGATACAGAAACACCGTGGCCCCTTTCTTTGAGATAACTCTGCACTAGTGCGAGCTGCAAATGCCACTTCCAGCTGAGCTGTGCAGAAGAAGAACAACAAGAAGAAGAAATATCTCGAAATATGTCCGTCAGGCCCCTTCCCTTGAGATAAATCTGCAAATATCTCGGAAACGAAGCGAGCTATGGCAAAATGTTAAGAGACCTTTTTTGTAGAGAATTATGTTTCCTACAATTTATGTTCTATGATATTTTTTGATCAGAAGCGTAGTTTTCGAGATATATCGAGATATTTAAAAGTTCCGAAGCCGCACCAACATAATAGAGATACAGAAACACCGTGGCCCCTTTCTTTGAGATAACTCTGCACTAGTGCGAGCCGCAAATGCCACTTCCAGCTTAGCTGTGCAGAAGAAGAGCAACAAGAAGAAGAAATATCTCGAAATATGTCCGACAGGCCCCTTCCCTTGAGATAAATCTGCAAATATCTCGGAAACGATGCGAGCTATGGCGAAATGTTAAGAGACCTTTTTTGTAGAGAATTAAGTTTCCTACTTTTTATGTAGTATGATATTTTTTGATCAGATGCGTAGTTCTCGAGATATATCAAGATATTTAAAAGTTCCGAAGCCGCACCAACATAATAGAGATACAGAAACACCGTGGCCCCTTTCTTTGAGATAACTCTGCACTATTGCGAGCTGCAAATGCCACTTCCAGCTTAGCTGTGCAGAGGAAGAACAACAAGAAGAAGAAATATCTCGAAATATGTCCGTCAGGCCAGTTCCTTTGAGCTGAATCTGCAAATATCTCGGAAACGAAGCGAGCTATGGCAAAATGTTAAGAGACCTTTTTTGTAGAGAATTAAGGTTCCTACTTTTCATGTTCTATGGTATTTTTTGATCAGATACGTAGTTCTCGAGATATATCAAGATATTTAAAAGTTCCGAAGCCGCACCAACATAATAGAGATACAGAAACACCGTGGCCCCTTTCTTTGAGATAACTCTGCACTATTGCGAGCTGTAAATGCCACTTCCAGCTTAGCTGTGCAGAAGAAGAACAACAAGAAGAAGAAATATCTCGAAATATGTCCGTCAGGCCCCTTCCCTTGAGATATATCTGCAAATATCTCGGAAACGAAGCGAGCTATGGCAAAATGTTAAGAGACCTTTTTTGTAGAGAATTATGTTTCCCACAATTTATGTTCTATGATATTTTTTGATCAGAAGCGTAGTTTTCGAGATATATCGAGATATTTAAAAGTTCCGAAGCCGCACCAACATAATAGAGATACAGAAACACCGTGGCCCCTTTCTTTGAGATAACTCTGCACTAGTGCGAGCCGCAAATGCCACTTCCAGCTTAGCTGTGCAGAAGAAGAACAACAAGAAGAAATATCTCGAAATATGTCCGTCAGGCCCCTTCCCTTGAGATAAATCTGCAAATATCTCGGAAACGAAGCGAGCTATCGCAAAATGTTAAGAGACCTTTTTTGTAGAGAATTATGTTTCCTACAATTTATGTTCTATGATATTTTTTGATCAGAAGCGTAGTTTTCGAGATATATCGAGATATTTAAAAGTTCCGAAGCCGCACCAACATAATAGAGATACAGAAACACCGTGGCCCCTTTCTTTGAGATAACTCTGCACTAGTGCGAGCTGCAAATGCCACTTCCAGCTGAGCTGTGCAGAAGAAGAACAACAAGAAGAAGAAATATCTCGAAATATGTCCGTCAGGCCCCTTCCCTTGAGATAAATCTGCAAATATCTCGGAAACGAAGCGAGCTATGGCAAAATGTTAAGAGACCTTTTTTGTAGAGAATTATGTTTCCTACAATTCATGTTCTATGATATTTTTTGATCAGAAGCGTAGTTTTCGAGATATATCGAGATATTTAAAAGTTCCGAAGCCGCACCAACATAATAGAGATACAGAAACACCGTGGCCCCTTTCTTTGAGATAACTCTGCACTAGTGCGAGCTGCAAATGCCACTTCCAGCTGAGCTGTGCAGAAGAAGAACAACAAGAAGAAGAAATATCTCGAAATATGTCCGTCAGGCCCCTTCCCTTGAGATAAATCTGCAAATATCTCGGAAACGAAGCGAGCTATGGCAAAATGTTAAGAGACCTTTTTTGTAGAGAATTATGTTTCCTACAATTTATGTTCTATGATATTTTTTGATCAGAAGCGTAGTTTTCGAGATATATCGAGATATTTAAAAGTTCCGAAGCCGCACCAACATAATAGAGATACAGAAACACCGTGGCCCCTTTCTTTGAGATAACTCTGCACTAGTGCGAGCCGCAAATGCCACTTCCAGCTTAGCTGTGCAGAAGAAGAGCAACAAGAAGAAGAAATATCTCGAAATATGTCCGACAGGCCCCTTCCCTTGAGATAAATCTGCAAATATCTCGGAAACGATGCGAGCTATGGCGAAATGTTAAGAGACCTTTTTTGTAGAGAATTAAGTTTCCTACTTTTTATGTAGTATGATATTTTTTGATCAGATGCGTAGTTCTCGAGATATATCAAGATATTTAAAAGTTCCGAAGCCGCACCAACATAATAGAGATACAGAAACACCGTGGCCCCTTTCTTTGAGATAACTCTGCACTATTGCGAGCTGCAAATGCCCCTTCCAGCTTAGCTGTGCAGAGGAAGAACAACAAGAAGAAGAAATATCTCGAAATATGTCCGTCAGGCCAGTTCCTTTGAGCTGAATCTGCAAATATCTCGGAAACGAAGCGAACTATGGCAAAATGTTAAGAGCCGTTTTTTGTAGAGAATTATGTTTCCTACAATTTATGTTCTATGATATTTTTTGATCAGAAGCGTAGTTTTCGAGATATATCGAGATATTTAAAAGTTCCGAAGACGCACCAACATAATAGAGATACAGAAACACCGTGGCCCCTTTCTTTGAGATAACTGTGCACCAGTGCGAGCCGCAAATGCCACTTTCAGCTTAGCTGTGCAGAAGAAGAACAACAAGAAGAAGAAATATCTCGAAATATGTCCGTCAGGCCCCTTCCCTTGAGATATATCTGCAAATATCTCGGAAACGAAGCGAGCTATGGCAAAATGTTAAGAGACCGTTTTTGTAGAGAATTATGTTTCCTGCTTTTTATGTTCTATGATATTTTTTGATCAGACGCGTAGTTCTCGAGATATATCAAGATATTTAAAAGTTCCGAAGCCGCACCAACATAATAGAGATACAGAAACACCGTGGCCCCTTTCTTTGAGATAACTCTGCACTAGTGCGAGCCGCAAATGCCACTTCCAGCTTAGCTGTGCAGAAGAAGAACAACAAGAAGAGGAAATATCTCGAAATACGTCCGTCAGGCCCCTTCCCTTGAGATAAATCTGCAAATGTCTCGGAAACGAAGCGAGCTATGGCGAAATATTAAGAGACCTTTTTTGTAGAGAATTAAGTTTCCTACTTTTTATGTTCTATGATATTTTTTGATGAGATGCGTAGTTCTCGAGATATATCAAGATATTTAAAAGTTCCGAAGCCGCACCATCATAATAGAGATACAGAAACACCGTGGCCCCTCTCTTTGAGATAACTCTGCACTATTGCGAGCTGCAAATGCCACTTCCAGCTTAGCTGTGCAGAAGAAGAACAACAAGAAGAAGAAATATCTCGAAATATGTCCGTCAGGCCCCTTCCCTTGAGATAAATCTGCAAATATCTCGGAAACGAAGCGAGCTATGGCAAAATGTTAAGAGACGTTTTTTGTAGAGAATTATGTTTCCTACAATTCATGTTCTATGATATTTTTTGATCAGAAGCGTAGTTTTCGAGATATATCGAGATATTTAAAAGTTCCGAAGACGCACCAACATAATAGAGATACAGAAACACCGTGGCCCCTTTCTTTGAGATAACTGTGCACTAGTGCGAGCCGCAAATGCCACTTCCAGCTTAGCTGTGCAGAAGAAGAACAACAAGAAGAAGAAATATCTCGAAATATGTCCGTCAGGCCCCTTCCCTTGAGATAAATCTGCAAATATCTCGGAAACGAAGCGAGCTATGGCAAAATGTTAAGAGACCTTTTTTGTAGAGAATAATGTTTCCTACAATTTACGTTCTATGATATTTTTTGATCAGAAGCGTAGTTTTCGAGATATATCGAGATATTTAAAAGTTCCGAAGCCGCACCAACATAATAGAGATACAGAAACACCGTGGCCCCTTTCTTTGAGATAACTCTGCACTATTGCGAGCTGCAAATGCCACTTCCAGCTTAGCTGTGCAGAGGAAGAACAACAAGAAGAAGAAATATCTCGAAATATGTCCGTCAGGCCAGTTCCTTTGAGCTGAATCTGCAAATACCTCGGAAACGAAGCGAGCTATGGCAAAATGTTAAGAGACCTTTTTTGTAGAGAATTAAGTTTCCTACTTTTTATGTTCTATGATATTTTTTGATCAGAAGCGTAGTTTTCGAGATATATCGAGATATTTAAAAGTTCCGAAGCCGCACCAACATAATAGAGATACAGAAACACCGTGGCCCATTTCGGTGAGATAACTCTGCACTAGTGCGAGCTGCAAATGCCACTTCCAGCTTAGCTGTGCAGAAGAAGAACAACAAGAAGAAGAAATATCTCGAAATATGTCCGTCAGGCCCCTTCCCTTGAGATAAATCTGCAAATATCTCGGAAACGAAGCGAGCTATGGCAAAATGTTAAGAGACCTTTTTTGTAGAGAATTAAGTTTCCTACTTTTTATGTTCTATGATATTTTTTGATCAGATGCGTAGTTCTCGAGATATATCAAGATATTTAAAAGTTCCGAAGCCGCACCAACATAATAGAGATACAGAAACACCGTGGCCCCTTTCTTTGAGATAACTCTGCACTATTGCGAGCTGCAAATGCCAGTTCCAGCTTAGCTGTGCAGAGGAAGAACAACAAGAAGAAGAAATATCTCGAAATATGTCCGTCAGGCCAGTTCCTTTGAGCTGAATCTGCAAATATCTCGGAAACGAAGCGAGCTATGGCAAAATGTTAAGAGACGTTTTTTGTAGAGAATTATGTTTCCTACAATTTATGTTCTATGATATTTTTTGATCAGAAGCGTAGTTTTCGAGATATATCGAGATATTTAAAAGTTCCGAAGACGCACCAACATAATAGAGATACAGAAACACCGTGGCCCCTTTCTTTGAGATAACTCTGCACTAGTGCGAGCCGCAAATGCCACTTCCAGCTTAGCTGTGCAGAAGAAGAACAACAAGAAGAAGAAATATCTCGAAATATGTCCGTCAGGCCCCTTCCCTTGATATAAATCTGCAAATATCTCGGAAACGAAGCGAGCTATGGCAAAATGTTAAGAGACCTTTTTTGTAGAGAATTAAGTTTCCTACTTTTTATGTTCTATGATATTTTTTGATCAGATGCGTAGTTCTCGAGATATATCAAGATATTTAAAAGTTCCGAAGCCGCACCAACATAATAGGGATACAGAAACACCGTGGCCCCTTTCTTTGAGATAACTCTGCACTAGTGCGAGCCGCAAATGCCACTTCCAGCTTAGCTGTGCAGAAGAAGAACAACAAGAAGAAGAAATATCTCGAAATATGTCCGTCAGGCCCCTTCCCTTGAGATAAATCTGCAAATATCTCGGAAACGAAGCGAGCTATCGCAAAATGTTAAGAGACCTTTTTTGTAGAGAATTATGTTTCCTACAATTTATGTTCTATGATATTTTTTGATCAGAAGCGTAGTTTTCGAGATATATCGAGATATTTAAAAGTTCCGAAGCCGCACCAACATAATAGAGATACAGAAACACCGTGGCCCCTTTCTTTGAGATAACTCTGCACTAGTGCGAGCTGCAAATGCCACTTCCAGCTGAGCTGTGCAGAAGAAGAACAACAAGAAGAAGAAATATCTCGAAATATGTCCGTCAGGCCCCTTCCCTTGAGATAAATCTGCAAATATCTCGGAAACGAAGCGAGCTATGGCAAAATGTTAAGAGACCTTTTTTGTAGAGAATTATGTTTCCTACAATTTATGTTCTATGATATTTTTTGATCAGAAGCGTAGTTTTCGAGATATATCGAGATATTTAAAAGTTCCGAAGCCGCACCAACATAATAGAGATACAGAAACACCGTGGCCCCTTTCTTTGAGATAACTCTGCACTAGTGCGAGCCGCAAATGCCACTTCCAGCTTAGCTGTGCAGAAGAAGAGCAACAAGAAGAAGAAATATCTCGAAATATGTCCGACAGGCCCCTTCCCTTGAGATAAATCTGCAAATATCTCGGAAACGATGCGAGCTATGGCGAAATGTTAAGAGACCTTTTTTGTAGAGAATTAAGTTTCCTACTTTTTATGTAGTATGATATTTTTTGATCAGATGCGTAGTTCTCGAGATATATCAAGATATTTAAAAGTTCCGAAGCCGCACCAACATAATAGAGATACAGAAACACCGTGGCCCCTTTCTTTGAGATAACTCTGCACTATTGCGAGCTGCAAATGCCACTTCCAGCTTAGCTGTGCAGAGGAAGAACAACAAGAAGAAGAAATATCTCGAAATATGTCCGTCAGGCCAGTTCCTTTGAGCTGAATCTGCAAATATCTCGGAAACGAAGCGAGCTATGGCAAAATGTTAAGAGACCTTTTTTGTAGAGAATTAAGGTTCCTACTTTTCATGTTCTATGGTATTTTTTGATCAGATACGTAGTTCTCGAGATATATCAAGATATTTAAAAGTTCCGAAGCCGCACCAACATAATAGAGATACAGAAACACCGTGGCCCCTTTCTTTGAGATAACTCTGCACTATTGCGAGCTGTAAATGCCACTTCCAGCTTAGCTGTGCAGAAGAAGAACAACAAGAAGAAGAAATATCTCGAAATATGTCCGTCAGGCCCCTTCCCTTGAGATATATCTGCAAATATCTCGGAAACGAAGCGAGCTATGGCAAAATGTTAAGAGACCTTTTTTGTAGAGAATTATGTTTCCCACAATTTATGTTCTATGATATTTTTTGATCAGAAGCGTAGTTTTCGAGATATATCGAGATATTTAAAAGTTCCGAAGCCGCACCAACATAATAGAGATACAGAAACACCGTGGCCCCTTTCTTTGAGATAACTCTGCACTAGTGCGAGCCGCAAATGCCACTTCCAGCTTAGCTGTGCAGAAGAAGAACAACAAGAAGAAATATCTCGAAATATGTCCGTCAGGCCCCTTCCCTTGAGATAAATCTGCAAATATCTCGGAAACGAAGCGAGCTATCGCAAAATGTTAAGAGACCTTTTTTGTAGAGAATTATGTTTCCTACAATTTATGTTCTATGATATTTTTTGATCAGAAGCGTAGTTTTCGAGATATATCGAGATATTTAAAAGTTCCGAAGCCGCACCAACATAATAGAGATACAGAAACACCGTGGCCCCTTTCTTTGAGATAACTCTGCACTAGTGCGAGCTGCAAATGCCACTTCCAGCTGAGCTGTGCAGAAGAAGAACAACAAGAAGAAGAAATATCTCGAAATATGTCCGTCAGGCCCCTTCCCTTGAGATAAATCTGCAAATATCTCGGAAACGAAGCGAGCTATGGCAAAATGTTAAGAGACCTTTTTTGTAGAGAATTATGTTTCCTACAATTCATGTTCTATGATATTTTTTGATCAGAAGCGTAGTTTTCGAGATATATCGAGATATTTAAAAGTTCCGAAGCCGCACCAACATAATAGAGATACAGAAACACCGTGGCCCCTTTCTTTGAGATAACTCTGCACTAGTGCGAGCCGCAAATGCCACTTCCAGCTTAGCTGTGCAGAAGAAGAGCAACAAGAAGAAGAAATATCTCGAAATATGTCCGACAGGCCCCTTCCCTTGAGATAAATCTGCAAATATCTCGGAAACGATGCGAGCTATGGCGAAATGTTAAGAGACCTTTTTTGTAGAGAATTAAGTTTCCTACTTTTTATGTAGTATGATATTTTTTGATCAGATGCGTAGTTCTCGAGATATATCAAGATATTTAAAAGTTCCGAAGCCGCACCAACATAATAGAGATACAGAAACACCGTGGCCCCTTTCTTTGAGATAACTCTGCACTATTGCGAGCTGCAAATGCCCCTTCCAGCTTAGCTGTGCAGAGGAAGAACAACAAGAAGAAGAAATATCTCGAAATATGTCCGTCAGGCCAGTTCCTTTGAGCTGAATCTGCAAATATCTCGGAAACGAAGCGAACTATGGCAAAATGTTAAGAGCCGTTTTTTGTAGAGAATTATGTTTCCTACAATTTATGTTCTATGATATTTTTTGATCAGAAGCGTAGTTTTCGAGATATATCGAGATATTTAAAAGTTCCGAAGACGCACCAACATAATAGAGATACAGAAACACCGTGGCCCCTTTCTTTGAGATAACTGTGCACCAGTGCGAGCCGCAAATGCCACTTTCAGCTTAGCTGTGCAGAAGAAGAACAACAAGAAGAAGAAATATCTCGAAATATGTCCGTCAGGCCCCTTCCCTTGAGATATATCTGCAAATATCTCGGAAACGAAGCGAGCTATGGCAAAATGTTAAGAGACCGTTTTTGTAGAGAATTATGTTTCCTGCTTTTTATGTTCTATGATATTTTTTGATCAGACGCGTAGTTCTCGAGATATATCAAGATATTTAAAAGTTCCGAAGCCGCACCAACATAATAGAGATACAGAAACACCGTGGCCCCTTTCTTTGAGATAACTCTGCACTAGTGCGAGCCGCAAATGCCACTTCCAGCTTAGCTGTGCAGAAGAAGAACAACAAGAAGAGGAAATATCTCGAAATACGTCCGTCAGGCCCCTTCCCTTGAGATAAATCTGCAAATGTCTCGGAAACGAAGCGAGCTATGGCGAAATATTAAGAGACCTTTTTTGTAGAGAATTAAGTTTCCTACTTTTTATGTTCTATGATATTTTTTGATGAGATGCGTAGTTCTCGAGATATATCAAGATATTTAAAAGTTCCGAAGCCGCACCATCATAATAGAGATACAGAAACACCGTGGCCCCTCTCTTTGAGATAACTCTGCACTATTGCGAGCTGCAAATGCCACTTCCAGCTTAGCTGTGCAGAAGAAGAACAACAAGAAGAAGAAATATCTCGAAATATGTCCGTCAGGCCCCTTCCCTTGAGATAAATCTGCAAATATCTCGGAAACGAAGCGAGCTATGGCAAAATGTTAAGAGACGTTTTTTGTAGAGAATTATGTTTCCTACAATTCATGTTCTATGATATTTTTTGATCAGAAGCGTAGTTTTCGAGATATATCGAGATATTTAAAAGTTCCGAAGACGCACCAACATAATAGAGATACAGAAACACCGTGGCCCCTTTCTTTGAGATAACTGTGCACTAGTGCGAGCCGCAAATGCCACTTCCAGCTTAGCTGTGCAGAAGAAGAACAACAAGAAGAAGAAATATCTCGAAATATGTCCGTCAGGCCCCTTCCCTTGAGATAAATCTGCAAATATCTCGGAAACGAAGCGAGCTATGGCAAAATGTTAAGAGACCTTTTTTGTAGAGAATAATGTTTCCTACAATTTACGTTCTATGATATTTTTTGATCAGAAGCGTAGTTTTCGAGATATATCGAGATATTTAAAAGTTCCGAAGCCGCACCAACATAATAGAGATACAGAAACACCGTGGCCCCTTTCTTTGAGATAACTCTGCACTATTGCGAGCTGCAAATGCCACTTCCAGCTTAGCTGTGCAGAGGAAGAACAACAAGAAGAAGAAATATCTCGAAATATGTCCGTCAGGCCAGTTCCTTTGAGCTGAATCTGCAAATACCTCGGAAACGAAGCGAGCTATGGCAAAATGTTAAGAGACCTTTTTTGTAGAGAATTAAGTTTCCTACTTTTTATGTTCTATGATATTTTTTGATCAGAAGCGTAGTTTTCGAGATATATCGAGATATTTAAAAGTTCCGAAGCCGCACCAACATAATAGAGATACAGAAACACCGTGGCCCATTTCGGTGAGATAACTCTGCACTAGTGCGAGCTGCAAATGCCACTTCCAGCTTAGCTGTGCAGAAGAAGAACAACAAGAAGAAGAAATATCTCGAAATATGTCCGTCAGGCCCCTTCCCTTGAGATAAATCTGCAAATATCTCGGAAACGAAGCGAGCTATGGCAAAATGTTAAGAGACCTTTTTTGTAGAGAATTAAGTTTCCTACTTTTTATGTTCTATGATATTTTTTGATCAGATGCGTAGTTCTCGAGATATATCAAGATATTTAAAAGTTCCGAAGCCGCACCAACATAATAGAGATACAGAAACACCGTGGCCCCTTTCTTTGAGATAACTCTGCACTATTGCGAGCTGCAAATGCCAGTTCCAGCTTAGCTGTGCAGAGGAAGAACAACAAGAAGAAGAAATATCTCGAAATATGTCCGTCAGGCCAGTTCCTTTGAGCTGAATCTGCAAATATCTCGGAAACGAAGCGAGCTATGGCAAAATGTTAAGAGACGTTTTTTGTAGAGAATTATGTTTCCTACAATTTATGTTCTATGATATTTTTTGATCAGAAGCGTAGTTTTCGAGATATATCGAGATATTTAAAAGTTCCGAAGACGCACCAACATAATAGAGATACAGAAACACCGTGGCCCCTTTCTTTGAGATAACTGTGCACTAGTGCGAGCCGCAAATGCAACTTCCAGCTTAGCTGTGCAGAAGAAGAACAACAAGAAGAAGAAATATCTCGAAATATGTCCGTCAGGCCCCTTCCCTTGAGATAAATCTGCAAATGTCCCGGAAACGAAGCGAGCTATGGCAAAATGTTAAGAGACCTTTTTTGTCGAGAATTAAGTTTCCTACTTTTTATGTTCTATGATATTTTTTGATCAGATGCGTAGTTTTCGAGATATATCAAGATATTTAAAAGTTCCGAAGCCGCACCAACATAATAGAGATACAGAAACACCGTGGCCCCTTTCTTTGAGATAACTCTGCACTAGTGCGAGCCGCAAATGCTACTTCCAGCTTAGCTGTGCAGAAGAAGAGCAACAAGAAGAAGAAATATCTCGAAATATGTCCGACAGGCCCCTTCCCTTGAGATAAATCTGCAAATATCTCGGAAACGATGCGAGCTATGGCGAAATGTTAAGAGACCTTTTTTGTAGAGAATTAAGTTTCCTACTTTTTATGTAGTATGATATTTTTTGATCAGATGCGTAGTTCTCGAGATATATCAAGATATTTAAAAGTTCCGAAGCCGCACCAACATAATAGAGATACAGAAACACCGTGGCCCCTTTCTTTGAGATAACTCTGCACTATTGCGAGCTGCAAATGCCACTTCCAGCTTAGCTGTGCAGAGGAAGAACAACAAGAAGAAGAAATATCTCGAAATATGTCCGTCAGGCCAGTTCCTTTGAGCTGAATCTGCAAATATCTCGGAAACGAAGCGAGCTATGGCAAAATGTTAAGAGCCGTTTTTTGTAGAGAATTATGTTTCCTACAATTTATGTTCTATGATATTTTTTGATCAGAAGCGTAGTTTTCGAGATATATCGAGATATTTAAAAGTTCCGAAGACGCACCAACATAATAGAGATACAGAAACACCGTGGCCCCTTTCTTTGAGATAACTGTGCACCAGTGCGAGCCGCAAATGCCACTTTCAGCTTAGCTGTGCAGAAGAAGAACAACAAGAAGAAGAAATATCTCGAAATATGTCCGTCAGGCCCCTTCCCTTGAGATATATCTGCAAATATCTCGGAAACGAAGCGAGCTATGGCAAAATGTTAAGAGACCGTTTTTGTAGAGAATTATGTTTCCTACTTTTTATGTTCTATGATATTTTTTGATCAGACGCGTAGTTCTCGAGATATATCAAGATATTTAAAAGTTCCGAAGCCGCACCAACATAATAGAGATACAGAAACACCGTGGCCCCTTTCTTTGAGATAACTCTGCACTAGTGCGAGCCGCAAATGCCACTTCCAGCTTAGCTGTGCAGAAGAAGAACAACAAGAAGAAGAAATATCTCGAAATATGTCCGTCAGGCCCCTTCCCTTGAGATAAATCTGCAAATATCTCGGAAACGAAGCGAGCTATCGCAAAATGTTAAGAGACCTTTTTGGTAGAGAATTATGTTTCCTACAATTTATGTTCTATGATATTTTTTGATCAGAAGCGTAGTTTTCGAGATATATCGAGATATTTAAAAGTTCCGAAGCCGCACCAACATAATAGAGATACAGAAACACCGTGGCCCATTTCGGTGAGATAACTCTGCACTAGTGCGAGCTGCAAATGCCACTTCCAGCTTAGCTGTGCAGAAGAAGAACAACAAGAAGAGGAAATATCTCGAAATATGTCCGTCAGGCCCCTTCCCTTGAGATAAATCTGCAAATGTCTCGGAAACGAAGCGAGCTATGGCGAAATATTAAGAGACCTTTTTTGTAGAGAATTAAGTTTCCTACTTTTTATGTTCTATGATATTTTTTGATGAGATGCGTAGTTCTCGAGATATATCAAGATATTTAAAAGTTCCGAAGCCGCACCAACATAATAGAGATACAGAAACACCGTGGCCCCTCTCTTTGAGATAACTCTGCACTATTGCGAGCTGCAAATGCCACTTCCAGCTTAGCTGTGCAGAAGAAGAACAACAAGAAGAAGAAATATCTCGAAATATGTCCGTCAGGCCCCTTCCCTTGAGATAAATCTGCAAATATCTCGGAAACGAAGCGAGCTATGGCAAAATGTTTAGAGACCTTTCTTGTAGAGAATTAAGTTTCCTACTTTTTATGTAGTATGATATTTTTTGATCAGATGCGTAGTTCTCGAGATATATCAAGATATTTAAAAGTTCCGAAGCCGCACCAACATAATAGAGATACAGAAACACCGTGGCCCCTTTCTTTGGGATAACTCTGCACTATTGCGAGCTGCAAATGCCACTTCCAGCTTAGCTGTGCAGAACAAGAACAACAAGAAGAAGAAATATCTCGAAATATGTCCGTCAGGCCACTTCCCTTGAGATAAATCTGCAAATATCTCGGAAACGAAGCGAGCTATGGCAAAATGTTAAGAGACCTTTTTTGTAGAGAATTAAGTTTCCTACTTTTTATGTTCGATGATATTTTTTGATCAGATGCGTAGTTTTCGAGATATATCGAGATATTTAAAAGTTCCGAAGCCGCACCAACATAATAGAGATACAGAAACACCGTGGCCCCTTTCTTTGAGATAACTCTGCACTATTGCGAGCTGCAAATGCCACTTCCAGCTTAACTGTGCAGAGGAAGAACAACAAGAAGAAGAAATATCTCGAAATATGTCCGTCAGGCCAGTTCCTTTGAGCTGAATCTGCAAATATCTCGGAAACGAAGCGAGCTATGGCAAAATGTTAAGAGCCCTTTTTTGTAGAGAATTATGTTTCCTACAATTTATGTTCTATGATATTTTTTGATCAGAAGCGTAGTTTTCGAGATATATCGAGATATTTAAAAGTTCCGAAGACGCACCAACATAATAGAGATACAGAAACACCGTGGCCCCTTTCTTTGAGATAACTGTGCACCAGTGCGAGCCGCAAATGCCACTTTCAGCTTAGCTGTGCAGAAGAAGAACAACAAGAAGAAGAAATATCTCGAAATATGTCCGTCAGGCCCCTTCCCTTGAGATATATCTGCAAATATCTCGGAAACGAAGCGAGCTATGGCAAAATGTTAAGAGACCGTTTTTGTAGAGAATTATGTTTCCTACTTTTTATGTTCTATGATATTTTTCGATCAGACGCGTAGTTCTCGAGATATATCAAGATATTTAAAAGTTCCGAAGCCGCACCAACATAATAGAGATACAGAAACACCGTGGCCCCTTTCTTTGAGATAACTCTGCACTAGTGCGAGCCGCAAATGCCACTTCCAGCTTAGCTGTGCAGAAGAAGAACAACAAGAAGAAGAAATATCTCGAAATATGTCCGTCAGGCCCCTTCCCTTGAGATAAATCTGCAAATATCTCGGAAACGAAGCGAGCTATCGCAAAATGTTAAGAGACCTTTTTGGTAGAGAATTATGTTTCCTACAATTTATGTTCTATGATATTTTTTCATCAGAAGCGTAGTTTTCGAGATATATCGAGATATTTAAAAGTTCCGAATCCGCACCAACATAATAGAGATACAGAAACACCGTGGCCCATTTCGGTGAGATAACTCTGCACTAGTGCGAGCTGCAAATGCCACTTCCAGCTTAGCTGTGCAGAAGAAGAACAACAAGAAGAGGAAATATCTCGAAATACGTCCGTCAGGCCCCTTCCCTTGAGATAAATCTGCAAATATCTCGGAAACGAAGCGAGCTATGGCAAAATGTTAAGAGACCTTTTTTGTAGAGAATTAAGTTTCCTACTTTTTATGTTCTATGATATTTTTTGATCAGATGCGTAGTTCTCGAGATATATCAAGATATTTAAAAGTTCCGAAACCGCACCAACATAATAGAGATACAGAAACACCGTGGCCCCTTTCTTTGAGATAACTCTGCACTATTGCGAGCTGCAAATGCCACTTCCAGCTTAGCTGTGCAGAGGAAGAACAACAAGAAGAAGAAATATCTCGAAATATGTCCGTCAGGCCAGTTCCTTTGAGCTGAATCTGCAAATATCTCGGAAACGAAGCGAGCTATGGCAAAATGTTAAGAGACGTTTTTTGTAGAGAATTATGTTTCCTACAATTTATGTTCTATGATATTTTTTGATCAGAAGCGTAGTTTTCGAGATATATCGAGATATTTAAAAGTTCCGAAGACGCACCAACATAATAGAGATACAGAAACACCGTGGCCCCTTTCTTTGAGATAACTGTGCACTAGTGCGAGCCGCTAATGCCACTTCCAGCTTAGCTGTGCAGAAGAAGAACAACAAGAAGAAGAAATATCTCGAAATATGTCCGTCAGGCCCCTTCCCTTGAGATAAATCTGCAAATGTCTCGGAAACGAAGCGAGCTATGGCGAAATATTAAGAGACCTTTTTTGTAGAGAATTAAGTTTCCTACTTTTTATGTTCTATGATATTTTTTGATGAGATGCGTAGTTCTCGAGATATATCAAGATATTTAAAAGTTCCGAAGCCGCACCATCATAATAGAGATACAGAAACACCGTGGCCCCTCTCTTTGAGATAACTCTGCACTATTGCGAGCTGCAAATGCCACTTCCAGCTTAGCTGTGCAGAGGAAGAACAACAAGAAGAAGAAATATCTCGAAATATGTCCGTCAGGCCAGTTCCTTTGAGCTGAATCTGCAAATATCTCGGAAACGAAGCGAGCTATGGCAAAATGTTAAGAGCCGTTTTTTGTAGAGAATTATGTTTCCTACAATTTATGTTCTATGATATTTTTTGATCAGAAGCGTAGTTTTCGAGATATATCGAGATATTTAAAAGTTCCGAAGACGCACCAACATAATAGAGATACAGAAACACCGTGGCCCCTTTCTTTGAGATAACTGTGCACCAGTGCGAGCCGCAAATGCCACTTTCAGCTTAGCTGTGCAGAAGAAGAACAACAAGAAGAAGAAATATCTCGAAATATGTCCGTCAGGCCCCTTCCCTTGAGATATATCTGCAAATATCTCGGAAACGAAGCGAGCTATGGCAAAATGTTAAGAGACCGTTTTTGTAGAGAATTATGTTTCCTACTTTTTATGTTCTATGATATTTTTTGATCAGACGCGTAGTTCTCGAGATATATCAAGATATTTAAAAGTTCCGAAGCCGCACCAACATAATAGAGATACAGAAACACCGTGGCCCCTTTCTTTGAGATAACTCTGCACTAGTGCGAGCCGCAAATGCCATTTCCAGCTTAGCTGTGCAGAAGAAGAACAACAAGAAGAAGAAATATCTCGAAATATGTCCGTCAGGCCCCTTCCCTTGAGATAAATCTGCAAATATCTCGGAAACGAAGCGAGCTATCGCAAAATGTTAAGAGACCTTTTTGGTAGAGAGTTATGTTTCCTACAATTTATGTTCTATGATATTTTTTGATCAGAAGCGTAGTTTTCGAGATATATCGAGATATTTAAAAGTTCCGAAGCCGCACCAACATAATAGAGATACAGAAACACCGTGGCCCCTTTCTTTGAGATAACTCTGCACTAGTGCGAGCTGCAAATGCCACTTCCAGCTTAGCTGTCCAGAAGAAGAACAACAAGAAGAAGAAATATCTCGAAATATGTCCGTCAGGCCCCTTCCCTTGAGATAAATCTGCAAATATCTCGGAAACGAAGCGAGCTATGGCAAAATGTTAAGAGACCTTTTTTGTAGAGAATTATGTTTCCTCCAATTTATGTTCTATGATATTTTTTGATCAGAAGGGTAGTTTTCGGGATATATCGAGATATTTAAAAGTTCCGAAGCCGCACCAACATAATAGAGATACAGAAACACCGTGGCCCATTTCGGTGAGATAACTCTGCACTAGTGCGAGCTGCAAATGCCACTTCCAGCTTAGCTGTGCAGAAGAAGAACAACAAGAAGAGGAAATATCTCGAAATACGTCCGTCAGGCCCCTTCCCTTGAGATAAATCTGCAAATATCTCGGAAACGAAGCGAGCTATGGCAAAATGTTAAGAGACCTTTTTTGTAGAGAATTAAGTTTCCTACTTTTTATGTTCTATGATATTTTTTGATCAGAAGCGTAGTTTTCGAGATATATCGAGATATTTAAAAGATCCGAAGCCGCACCAACATAATAGAGATACAGAAACACCGTGGCCCCTTTCGTTGAGATAACTCTGCACTAGTGAGAGCCGCAAATGCCACTTCCAGCTTAGCTGTGCAGAGGAAGAACAACAAGAAGAAGAAATATCTCGAAATATGTCCGTCAGGCCAGTTCCTTTGAGCTGAATCTGCAAATATCTCGGAAACGAAGCGAGCTATGGCAAAATGTTAAGAGACGTTTTTTGTAGAGAATTATGTTTCCTACAATTTATGTTCTATGATATTTTTTGATCAGAAGCGTAGTTTTCGAGATATATCGAGATATTTAAAAGTGCCGAAGACGCACCAACATAATAGAGATACAGAAACACCGTGGCCCCTTTCTCTGAGATAACTGTGCACTAGTGCGAGCCGCAAATGCCACTTCCAGCTTAGCTGTGCAGAAGAAGAACAACAAGAAGAAGAAATATCTCGAAATATGTCCGTCAGGCCCCTTCCCTTGAGATAAATCTGCAAATATCTCGGAAACGAAGCGAGCTATGGCAAAATGTTTAGAGACCTTTCTTGTAGAGAATTAAGTTTCCTACTTTTTATGTAGTATGATATTTTTTGATCAGATGCGTAGTTCTCGAGATATATCAAGATATTTAAAAGTTCCGAAGCCGCACCAACATAATAGAGATACAGAAACACCGTGGCCCTTTCTTTGGGATAACTCTGCACTATTGCGAGCTGCAAATGCCACTTCCAGCTTAGCTGTGCAGAACAAGAACAACAAGAAGAAGAAATATCTCGAAATATGTCCGTCAGGCCACTTCCCTTGAGATAAATCTGCAAATATCTCGGAAACGAAGCGAGCTATGGCAAAATGCTAAGAGACCTTTTTTGTAGAGAATTAAGTTTCCTACTTTTTATGTAGTATGATATTTTTTGATCAGATGCGTAGTTCTCGAGATATATCAAGATATTTAAAAGTTCCGAAGCCGCACCAACATAATAGAGATACAGAAACACCGTGGCCCCTTTCTTTGGGATAACTCTGCACTATTGCGAGCTGCAAATGCCACTTCCAGTTTAGCTGTGCAGAAGAAGAACAACAAGAAGAAGAAATATCTCGAAATATGTCCGTTAGGCCCCTTCCCTTGAGATAAATCTGCAAATATCTCGGAAACGAAGCGAGCTATGGCAAAATGTTAAGAGACCTTTTTTGTAGAGAATTAAGTTTCCTACTTTTTATGTTCTATGATATTTTTTGATCAGAAGCGTAGTTTTCGAGATATATCGAGATATTTAAAAGTTCCGAAGCCGCACCAACATAATAGAGATACAGAAACACCGTGGCCCCTTTCTTTGAGATAACTCTGCACTAGTGAGAGCCGCAAATGCCACTTCCAGCTTAGCTGTGCAGAGGAAGAACAACAAGAAGAAGAAATAACTCGAAATATGTCCGTCAGGCCAGTTCCTTTGAGCTGAATCTGCAAATATCTCGGAAACGAAGCGAGCTATGGCAAAATGTTAAGAGACGTTTTTTGTAGAGAATTATGTTTCCTACAATTTATGTTCTATGATATTTTTTGATCAGAAGCGTAGTTTTCGAGATATATCGAGATATTTAAAAGTGCCGAAGACGCACCAACATAATAGAGATACAGAAACACCGTGGCCCCTTTCTCTGAGATAACTGTGCACTAGTGCGAGCCGCAAATGCCACTTCCAGCTTAGCTGTGCAGAAGAAGAACAACAAGAAGAAGAAATATCTCGAAATATGTCCGTCAGGCCCCTTCCCTTGAGATAAATCTGCAAATGTCTCGGAAACGAAGCGAGCTATGGCGAAATATTAAGAGACCTTTTTTGTAGAGAATTAAGTTTCCTACTTTTTATGTTCTATGATATTTTTTGATGAGATGCGTAGTTCTCGAGATATATCAAGATATTTAAAAGTTCCGAAGCCGCACCAACATAATAGAGATACAGAAACACCGTGGCCCCTCTCTTTGAGATAACTCTGCACTATTGCGAGCTGGAAATGCCACTTCCAGTTTAGCTGTGCAGAAGAAGAACAACAAGAAGAAGAAATATCTCAAAATATGTCCGTCAGGCCCCTTCCCTTGAGATAAATCTGCAAATATCTCGGAAACGAAGCGAGCTATGGCAAAATGTTAAGAGACCTTTTTTGTAGAGAATTAAGTTTCCTACTTTTTATGTTCTATGATATTTTTTGATCAGAAGCGTAGTTTTCGAGATATATCGAGATATTTAAAAGTTCCGAAGCCGCACCAACATAATAGAGATACAGAAACACCGTGGCCACTTTCTTTGAGATAACTCTGCACTAGTGCGAGCCGCAAATGCCACTTCCAGCTCAGCTGTGCAGAAGAAGAACAACAAGAAGAAGAAAGATCTCGAAATATGTCCGTCAGGCCCCTTCCCTTGAGATAAATATGCAAATATCTCGGAAACGAAGCGAGCTATGGCAAAATGTTAAGAGACCTTTTTTGTAGAGAATTAAGTTTCCTACTTTTTATGTTCTATGATATTTTTTGATCAGATGCGTAGTTCTCGAGATATATCAAGATATTTAAAAGTTCCGAAGCCGCACCAACATAATAGAGATACAGAAACACCGTGGCCCCTTTCTTTGAGATAACTCTGCACTATTGCGAGCTGCAAATGCCAGTTCCAGCTTAGCTGTGCAGAGGAAGAACAACAAGAAGAAGAAATATCTCGAAATATGTCCGTCAGGCCAGTTCCTTTGAGCTGAATCTGCAAATATCTCGGAAACGAAGCGAGCTATGGCAAAATGTTAAGAGACGTTTTTTGTAGAGAATTATGTTTCCTACAATTTATGTTCTATGATATTTTTTGATCAGAAGCGTAGTTTTCGAGATATATCGAGATATTTAAAAGTTCCGAAGACGCACCAACATAATAGAGATACAGAAACACCGTGGCCCCTTTCTTTGAGATAACTGTGCACTAGTGCGAGCCGCAAATGCAACTTCCAGCTTAGCTGTGCAGAAGAAGAACAACAAGAAGAAGAAATATCTCGAAATATGTCCGTCAGGCCCCTTCCCTTGAGATAAATCTGCAAATGTCCCGGAAACGAAGCGAGCTATGGCAAAATGTTAAGAGACCTTTTTTGTCGAGAATTAAGTTTCCTACTTTTTATGTTCTATGATATTTTTTGATCAGATGCGTAGTTTTCGAGATATATCAAGATATTTAAAAGTTCCGAAGCCGCACCAACATAATAGAGATACAGAAACACCGTGGCCCCTCTCTTTGAGATAACTCTGCACTATTGCGAGCTGCAAATGCCACTTCCAGCTTAGCTGTGCAGAAGAAGAACAACAAGAAGAAGAAATATCTCGAAATATGTCCGTCAGGCCCCTTCCCTTGAGATAAATCTGCAAATATCTCGGAAACGAAGCGAGCTATGGCAAAATGTTTAGAGACCTTTCTTGTAGAGAATTAAGTTTCCTACTTTTTATGTAGTATGATATTTTTTGATCAGATGCGTAGTTCTCGAGATATATCAAGATATTTAAAAGTTCCGAAGCCGCACCAACATAATAGAGATACAGAAACACCGTGGCCCCTTTCTTTGGGATAACTCTGCACTATTGCGAGCTGCAAATGCCACTTCCAGCTTAGCTGTGCAGAGGAAGAACAACAAGAAGAAGAAATATCTCGAAATATGTCCGTCAGGCCAGTTCCTTTGAGCTGAATCTGCAAATACCTCGGAAACGAAGCGAGCTATGGCAAAATGTTAAGAGACGTTTTTTGTAGAGAATTAAGTTTCCTACTTTTTATGTTCTATGATATTTTTTGATCAGATGCGTAGTTCTCGAGATATATCAAGATATTTAAAAGTTCCGAAACCGCACCAACATAATAGAGATACAGAAACACCGTGGCCCCTTTCTTTGAGATAACTCTGCACTATTGCGAGCTGGAAATGCCACTTCCAGTTTAGCTGTGCAGAAGAAGAACAACAAGAAGAAGAAATATCTCGAAATATGTCCGTCGGGCCCCTTCCCTTGAGATAAATCTGCAAATATCTCGGAAACGAAGCGAGCTATGGCAAAATGTTAAGAGACCTTTTTTGTAGAGAATTAAGTTTCCTACTTTTTATGTTCTATGATATTTTTTGATCAGAAGCGTAGTTTTCGAGATATATCGAGATATTTAAAAGTTCCGAAGCCGCACCAACATAATAGAGATACAGAAACACCGTGGCCACTTTCTTTGAGATAACTCTGCACTAGTGCGAGCCGCAAATGCCACTTCCAGCTCAGCTGTGCAGAAGAAGAACAACAAGAAGAAGAAAGATCTCGAAATATGTCCGTCAGGCCCCTTCCCTTGAGATAAATATGCAAATATCTCGGAAACGAAGCGAGCTATGGCAAAATGTTAAGAGACCTTTTTTGTAGAGAATTAAGTTTCCTACTTTTTATGTTCTATGATATTTTTTGATCAGATGCGTAGTTCTCGAGATATATCAAGATATTTAAAAGTTCCGAAGCCGCACCAACATAATAGAGATACAGAAACACCGTGGCCCCTTTCTTTGAGATAACTCTGCACTATTGCGAGCTGCAAATGCCAGTTCCAGCTTAGCTGTGCAGAGGAAGAACAACAAGAAGAAGAAATATCTCGAAATATGTCCGTCAGGCCAGTTCCTTTGAGCTGAATCTGCAAATATCTCGGAAACGAAGCGAGCTATGGCAAAATGTTAAGAGACGTTTTTTGTAGAGAATTATGTTTCCTACAATTTATGTTCTATGATATTTTTTGATCAGAAGCGTAGTTTTCGAGATATATCGAGATATTTAAAAGTGCCGAAGACGCACCAACATAATAGAGATACAGAAACACCGTGGCCCCTTTCTCTGAGATAACTGTGCACTAGTGCGAGCCGCAAATGCCACTTCCAGCTTAGCTGTGCAGAAGAAGAACAACAAGAAGAAGAAATATCTCGAAATATGTCCGTCAGGCCCCTTCCCTTGAGATAAATCTGCAAATATCTCGGAAACGAAGCGAGCTATGGCAAAATGTTTAGAGACCTTTCTTGTAGAGAATTAAGTTTCCTACTTTTTATGTAGTATGATATTTTTTGATCAGATGCGTAGTTCTCGAGATATATCAAGATATTTAAAAGTTCCGAAGCCGCACCAACATAATAGAGATACAGAAACACCGTGGCCCTTTCTTTGGGATAACTCTGCACTATTGCGAGCTGCAAATGCCACTTCCAGCTTAGCTGTGCAGAACAAGAACAACAAGAAGAAGAAATATCTCGAAATATGTCCGTCAGGCCACTTCCCTTGAGATAAATCTGCAAATATCTCGGAAACGAAGCGAGCTATGGCAAAATGCTAAGAGACCTTTTTTGTAGAGAATTAAGTTTCCTACTTTTTATGTTCGATGATATTTTTTGATCAGAAGCGTAGTTTTCGAGATATATCGAGATATTTAAAAGTTCCGAAGCCGCACCAACATAATAGAGATACAGAAACACCGTGGCCCCTTTCTTTGAGATAACTCTGCACTAGTTCGAGCCGCAAATGCCACTTCCAGCTTAGCTGTGCAGAAGAAGAACAACAAGAAGAGGAAATATCTCGAAATACGTCCGTCAGGCCCCTTCCCTTGAGATAAATCTGCAAATATCTCGGAAACGAAGCGAGCTATGGCAAAATGTTTAGAGACCTTTCTTGTAGAGAATTAAGTTTCCTACTTTTTATGTAGTATGATATTTTTTGATCAGATGCGTAGTTCTCGAGATATATCAAGATATTTAAAAGTTCCGAAGCCGCACCAACATAATAGAGATACAGAAACACCGTGGCCCCTTTCTTTGGGATAACTCTGCACTATTGCGAGCTGCAAATGCCACTTCCAGTTTAGCTGTGCAGAAGAAGAACAACAAGAAGAAGAAATATCTCGAAATATGTCCGTTAGGCCCCTTCCCTTGAGATAAATCTGCAAATATCTCGGAAACGAAGCGAGCTATGGCAAAATGTTAAGAGACCTTTTTTGTAGAGAATTAAGTTTCCTACTTTTTATGTTCTATGATATTTTTTGATCAGAAGCGTAGTTTTCGAGATATATCGAGATATTTAAAAGTTCCGAAGCCGCACCAACATAATAGAGATACAGAAACACCGTGGCCCCTTTCTTTGAGATAACTCTGCACTAGTGAGAGCCGCAAATGCCACTTCCAGCTTAGCTGTGCAGAGGAAGAACAACAAGAAGAAGAAATAACTCGAAATATGTCCGTCAGGCCAGTTCCTTTGAGCTGAATCTGCAAATATCTCGGAAACGAAGCGAGCTATGGCAAAATGTTAAGAGACGTTTTTTGTAGAGAATTATGTTTCCTACAATTTATGTTCTATGATATTTTTTGATCAGAAGCGTAGTTTTCGAGATATATCGAGATATTTAAAAGTGCCGAAGACGCACCAACATAATAGAGATACAGAAACACCGTGGCCCCTTTCTCTGAGATAACTGTGCACTAGTGCGAGCCGCAAATGCCACTTCCAGCTTAGCTGTGCAGAAGAAGAACAACAAGAAGAAGAAATATCTCGAAATATGTCCGTCAGGCCCCTTCCCTTGAGATAAATCTGCAAATGTCTCGGAAACGAAGCGAGCTATGGCGAAATATTAAGAGACCTTTTTTGTAGAGAATTAAGTTTCCTACTTTTTATGTTCTATGATATTTTTTGATGAGATGCGTAGTTCTCGAGATATATCAAGATATTTAAAAGTTCCGAAGCCGCACCAACATAATAGAGATACAGAAACACCGTGGCCCCTCTCTTTGAGATAACTCTGCACTATTGCGAGCTGGAAATGCCACTTCCAGTTTAGCTGTGCAGAAGAAGAACAACAAGAAGAAGAAATATCTCGAAATATGTCCGTCAGGCCCCTTCCCTTGAGATAAATCTGCAAATATCTCGGAAACGAAGCGAGCTATGGCAAAATGTTAAGAGACCTTTTTTGTAGAGAATTAAGTTTCCTACTTTTTATGTTCTATGATATTTTTTGATCAGAAGCGTAGTTTTCGAGATATATCGAGATATTTAAAAGTTCCGAAGCCGCACCAACATAATAGAGATACAGAAACACCGTGGCCACTTTCTTTGAGATAACTCTGCACTAGTGCGAGCCGCAAATGCCACTTCCAGCTCAGCTGTGCAGAAGAAGAACAACAAGAAGAAGAAAGATCTCGAAATATGTCCGTCAGGCCCCTTCCCTTGAGATAAATATGCAAATATCTCGGAAACGAAGCGAGCTATGGCAAAATGTTAAGAGACCTTTTTTGTAGAGAATTAAGTTTCCTACTTTTTATGTTCTATGATATTTTTTGATCAGATGCGTAGTTCTCGAGATATATCAAGATATTTAAAAGTTCCGAAGCCGCACCAACATAATAGAGATACAGAAACACCGTGGCCCCTTTCTTTGAGATAACTCTGCACTATTGCGAGCTGCAAATGCCAGTTCCAGCTTAGCTGTGCAGAGGAAGAACAACAAGAAGAAGAAATATCTCGAAATATGTCCGTCAGGCCAGTTCCTTTGAGCTGAATCTGCAAATATCTCGGAAACGAAGCGAGCTATGGCAAAATGTTAAGAGACGTTTTTTGTAGAGAATTATGTTTCCTACAATTTATGTTCTATGATATTTTTTGATCAGAAGCGTAGTTTTCGAGATATATCGAGATATTTAAAAGTTCCGAAGACGCACCAACATAATAGAGATACAGAAACACCGTGGCCCCTTTCTTTGAGATAACTGTGCACTAGTGCGAGCCGCAAATGCAACTTCCAGCTTAGCTGTGCAGAAGAAGAACAACAAGAAGAAGAAATATCTCGAAATATGTCCGTCAGGCCCCTTCCCTTGAGATAAATCTGCAAATGTCCCGGAAACGAAGCGAGCTATGGCAAAATGTTAAGAGACCTTTTTTGTCGAGAATTAAGTTTCCTACTTTTTATGTTCTATGATATTTTTTGATCAGATGCGTAGTTTTCGAGATATATCAAGATATTTAAAAGTTCCGAAGCCGCACCAACATAATAGAGATACAGAAACACCGTGGCCCCTCTCTTTGAGATAACTCTGCACTATTGCGAGCTGCAAATGCCACTTCCAGCTTAGCTGTGCAGAAGAAGAACAACAAGAAGAAGAAATATCTCGAAATATGTCCGTCAGGCCCCTTCCCTTGAGATAAATCTGCAAATATCTCGGAAACGAAGCGAGCTATGGCAAAATGTTTAGAGACCTTTCTTGTAGAGAATTAAGTTTCCTACTTTTTATGTAGTATGATATTTTTTGATCAGATGCGTAGTTCTCGAGATATATCAAGATATTTAAAAGTTCCGAAGCCGCACCAACATAATAGAGATACAGAAACACCGTGGCCCCTTTCTTTGGGATAACTCTGCACTATTGCGAGCTGCAAATGCCACTTCCAGCTTAGCTGTGCAGAGGAAGAACAACAAGAAGAAGAAATATCTCGAAATATGTCCGTCAGGCCAGTTCCTTTGAGCTGAATCTGCAAATACCTCGGAAACGAAGCGAGCTATGGCAAAATGTTAAGAGACGTTTTTTGTAGAGAATTAAGTTTCCTACTTTTTATGTTCTATGATATTTTTTGATCAGATGCGTAGTTCTCGAGATATATCAAGATATTTAAAAGTTCCGAAACCGCACCAACATAATAGAGATACAGAAACACCGTGGCCCCTTTCTTTGAGATAACTCTGCACTATTGCGAGCTGGAAATGCCACTTCCAGTTTAGCTGTGCAGAAGAAGAACAACAAGAAGAAGAAATATCTCGAAATATGTCCGTCGGGCCCCTTCCCTTGAGATAAATCTGCAAATATCTCGGAAACGAAGCGAGCTATGGCAAAATGTTAAGAGACCTTTTTTGTAGAGAATTAAGTTTCCTACTTTTTATGTTCTATGATATTTTTTGATCAGAAGCGTAGTTTTCGAGATATATCGAGATATTTAAAAGTTCCGAAGCCGCACCAACATAATAGAGATACAGAAACACCGTGGCCACTTTCTTTGAGATAACTCTGCACTAGTGCGAGCCGCAAATGCCACTTCCAGCTCAGCTGTGCAGAAGAAGAACAACAAGAAGAAGAAAGATCTCGAAATATGTCCGTCAGGCCCCTTCCCTTGAGATAAATATGCAAATATCTCGGAAACGAAGCGAGCTATGGCAAAATGTTAAGAGACCTTTTTTGTAGAGAATTAAGTTTCCTACTTTTTATGTTCTATGATATTTTTTGATCAGATGCGTAGTTCTCGAGATATATCAAGATATTTAAAAGTTCCGAAGCCGCACCAACATAATAGAGATACAGAAACACCGTGGCCCCTTTCTTTGAGATAACTCTGCACTATTGCGAGCTGCAAATGCCAGTTCCAGCTTAGCTGTGCAGAGGAAGAACAACAAGAAGAAGAAATATCTCGAAATATGTCCGTCAGGCCAGTTCCTTTGAGCTGAATCTGCAAATATCTCGGAAACGAAGCGAGCTATGGCAAAATGTTAAGAGACGTTTTTTGTAGAGAATTATGTTTCCTACAATTTATGTTCTATGATATTTTTTGATCAGAAGCGTAGTTTTCGAGATATATCGAGATATTTAAAAGTTCCGAAGACGCACCAACATAATAGAGATACAGAAACACCGTGGCCCCTTTCTTTGAGATAACTGTGCACTAGTGCGAGCCGCAAATGCAACTTCCAGCTTAGCTGTGCAGAAGAAGAACAACAAGAAGAAGAAATATCTCGAAATATGTCCGTCAGGCCCCTTCCCTTGAGATAAATCTGCAAATGTCCCGGAAACGAAGCGAGCTATGGCAAAATGTTAAGAGACCTTTTTTGTCGAGAATTAAGTTTCCTACTTTCTATGTTCTATGATATTTTTTGATCAGATGCGTAGTTTTCGAGATATATCAAGATATTTAAAAGTTCCGAAGCCGCACCAACATAATAGAGATACAGAAACACCGTGGCCCCTTTCTTTGAGCTAACTCTGCACTATTGCGAGCTGCAAATGCCACTTCCAGCTTAGCGGTGCAGAGGAAGAACAACAAGAAGAAGAAATATCTCGAAATATGTCCGACAGGCCAGTTCCTTTGAGCTGAATCTGCAAATATCTCGGAAACGAAGCGATCTATGGCAAAATGTTAAGAGACGTTTTTTGTAGAGAATTATGTTTCCTACAATTTATGTTCTATGATATTTTTTGATCAGAAGCGTAGTTTTCGAGATATATCGAGATATTTAAAAGTTCCGAAGCCGCACCAACATAATAGAGATACAGAAACACCGTGGCCCATTTCGGTGAGATAACTCTGCACTAGTGCGAGCTGCAAATGCCACTTCCAGCTTAGCTGTGCAGAAGAAGAACAACAAGAAGAAGAAATATCTCGAAATATGTCCGTCAGGCCCCTTCCCTTGAGATAAATCTGCAAATATCTCGGAAACGAAGCGAGCTATGGCAAAATGTTAAGAGACCTTTTTTGTAGAGAATTAAGTTTCCTACTTTTTATGTTCTATGATATTTTTTGATCAGATGCTTAGTTCTCGAGATATATCAAGATATTTAAAAGTTCCGAAGCCGCACCAACATAATAGAGATACAGAAACACCGTGGCCCCTTTCTTTGAGATAACTCTGCACTATTGCGAGCTGCAAATGCCACTTCCAGCTTAGCTGTGCAGAAGAAGAACAACAAGAAGAAGAAATATCTCTAAATATGTCCGTCAGACCCCTTCCCTTGAGATGAATCTGCAAATATCTCGGAAACGAAGCGAGCTATGGCAAGATGTTAAGAGACCTTTTTTGTAGAGAATAATGTTTCCTACAATTTACGTTCTATGATATTTTTTGATCAGAAGCGTAGTTTTCGAGATATATCGAGATATTTAAAAGTTCCGAAGCCGCACCAACATAATAGAGATACAGAAACACCGTGGCCCCTTTCTTTGAGATAACTCTGCACTAGTGCGAGCTGCAAATGCCACTTCCAGCTTAGCTGTGCAGAAGAAGAACAACAAGAAGAAGAAATATCTCGAAATATGTCCGTCAGGCCCCTTCCCTTGAGATAAATCTGCAAATATCTCGGAAACGAAGCGAGCTATGGCAAAATGTTAAGAGACCTTTTTTGTAGAGAATTAAGTTTCCTACTTTTTATGTTCTATGATATTTTTTGATCAGATGCGTAGTTCTCGAGATATATCAAGATATTTAAAAGTTCCGAAGCCGCACCAACATAATAGAGATACAGAAACACCGTGGCCCCTTTCTTTGAGATAACTCTGCACTATTGCGAGCTGCAAATGCCACTTCCAGCTTAGCTGTGCAGAGGAAGAACAACAAGAAGAAGAAGTATCTCGAAATATGTCCGTCAGGCCCGTTCCTTTGAGCTGAATCTGCAAATATCTCGGAAACGAAGCGAGCTATGGCAAAATGTTAAGATACGTTTTTTGTAGAGAATTATGTTTCCTACAATTTATGTTCTATGATATTTTTTGATCAGAAGCGTAGTTTTCGAGATATATCGAGATATTTAAAAGTTCCGAAGCCGCACCAACATAATAGAGATACAGAAACACCGTGGCCCCTTTCTTTGAGATAACTCTGCACTAGTGCGAGCTGCAAATGCCACTTCCAGCTTAGCTGTGCAGAAGAAGAACAACAAGAAGAAGAAATATCTCGAAATATGTCCGTCAGGCCCCTTCCCTTGAGATAAATCTGCAAATATCTCGGAAACGAAGCGAGCTATGGCAAAATGTTAAGAGACCTTTTTTGTAGAGAATTAAGTTTCCTACTTTTTATGTTCTATGATATTTTTTGATCAGATGCGTAGTTCTCGAGATATATCAAGATATTTATAAGTTCCGAAGCCGCACCAACATAATAGAGATACAGAAACACCGTGGCCCCTTTCTTTGAGATAACTCTGCACTATTGCGAGCTGCAAATGCCACTTCCAGCTTAGCTGTGCAGAGGAAGAACAACAAGAAGAAGAAGTATCTCGAAATATGTCCGTCAGGCCCGTTCCTTTGAGCTGAATCTGCAAATATCTCGGAAACGAAGCGAGCTATGGCAAAATGTTAAGATACGTTTTTTGTAGAGAATTATGTTTCCTACAATTTATGTTCTATGATATTTTTTGATCAGAAGCGTAGTTTTCGAGATATATCGAGATATTTAAAAGTTCCGAAGCCGCACCAACATAATAGAGATACAGAAACACCGTGGCCCCTTTCTTTGAGATAACTCTGCACTAGTGCGAGCCGCAAATGCCACTTCCAGCTTAGCTGTGCAGAAGAAGAACAACAAGAAGAAGAAATATCTCGAAATATGTCCGTCAGGCCCCTTCCCTTGAGATAAATCTGCAAATATCTCGGAAACGAAGCGAGCTATGGCAAAATGTTAAGAGACCTTTTTTGTAGAGAATTATGTTTCCTACAATTTATGTTCTATGATATTTTTTGATCAGAAGCGTAGTTTTCGAGATATATCGAGATATTTAAAAGTTCCGAAGCCGCACCAACATAATAGAGATACAGAAACACCGTGGCCCCTTTCTTTGAGATAACTCTGCACTATTGCGACCTGCAAATGCCACTTCCAGCTCAGCTGTGCAGAAGAAGAACAACAAGAAGAAGAAATATCTCGAAATATGTCCGTCAGGCCCCTTCCCTTGAGATAAATCTGCAAATATCTCGGAAACCAAGCGAGCTATGGCAAAATGTTAAGAGACCTTTTTTGTAGAGAATTAAGTTTCCTACTTTTTATGTTCTATGATATTTTTTGATCAGATGCGTAGTTCTCGAGATATATCAAGATATTTAAAAGTTCCGAAGCCGCACCAACATAATAGAGATACAGAAACACCGTGGCCCCTTTCTTTGAGATAACTCTGCACTATTGCGAGCTGCAAATGCCACTTCCAGCTTAGCTGTGCAGAGGAAGAACAACAAGAAGAAGAAGTATCTCGAAATATGTCCGTCAGGCCCGTTCCTTTGAGCTGAATCTGCAAATATCTCGGAAACGAAGCGAGCTATGGCAAAATGTTAAGATATGTTTTTTGTAGAGAATTATGTTTCCTACAATTTATGTTCTATGATATTTTTTGATCAGAAGCATAGTTTTCGAGATATATCGAGATATTTAAAAGTTCCGAAGCCGCACCAACATAATAGAGATACAGAAACACCGTGGCCCCTTTCTTTGAGATAACTCTGCACTATTGCGACCTGCAAATGCCACTTCCAGCTCAGCTGTGCAGAAGAAGAACAACAAGAAGAAGAAATATCTCGAAATATGTCCGTCAGGCCCCTTCCCTTGAGATATATCTGCAAATATCTCGGAAACGAAGCGAGCTATGGCAAAATGTTAAGAGACCTTTTTTGTAGAGAATTATGTTTCCTACAATTTATGTTCTATGATATTTTTTGATCAGAAGCGTAGTTTTCGAGATATATCGAGATATTTAAAAGTTCCGAAGCCGCACCAACATAATAGAGATACAGAAACACCGTGGCCCCTTTCTTTGAGATAACTCTGCACTAGTGCGAGCTGCAAATGCCACTTCCAGCTTAGCTGTGCAGAAGAAGAACAACAAGAAGAAGAAATATCTCGAAATATGTCCGTCAGGCCCCTTCCCTTGAGATAAATCTGCAAATATCTCGGAAACCAAGCGAGCTATGGCAAAATGTTAAGAGACGTTTTTTGTAGAGAATTAAGTTTCCTACTTTTTATGTTCTATGATATTTTTTGATCAGATGCGTAGTTCTCGAGATATATCAAGATATTTAAAAGTTCCGAAGCCGCACCAACATAATAGAGATACAGAAACACCGTGGCCCCTTTCTTTGAGATAACTCTGCACTATTGCGAGCTGCAAATGCCACTTCCAGCTTAGCTGTGCAGAGGAAGAACAACAAGAAGAAGAAGTATCTCGAAATATGTCCGTCAGGCCCGTTCCTTTGAGCTGAATCTGCAAATATCTCGGAAACGAAGCGAGCTATGGCAAAATGTTAAGATATGTTTTTTGTAGAGAATTATGTTTCCTACAATTTATGTTCTATGATATTTTTTGATCAGAAGCGTAGTTTTCGAGATATATCGAGATATTTAAAAGTTCCGAAGCCGCACCAACATAATAGAGATACAGAAACACCGTGGCCCCTTTCTTTGAGATAACTCTGCACTAGTGCGAGCCGCAAATGCCACTTCCAGCTTAGCTGTGCAGAAGAAGAACAACAAGAAGAAGAAATATCTCGAAATATGTCCGTCAGGCCCCTTCCCTTGAGATAAATCTGCAAATATCTCGGAAACGAAGCGAGCTATGGCAAAATGTTAAGAGACCTTTTTTGTAGAGAATTATGTTTCCTACAATTTATGTTCTATGATATTTTTTGATCAGAAGCGTAGTTTTCGAGATATATCGAGATATTTAAAAGTTCCGAAGCCGCACCAACATAATAGAGATACAGAAACACCGTGGCCCCTTTCTTTGAGATAACTCTGCACTAGTGAGAGCCGCAAATGCCACTTCCAGCTTAGCTGTGCAGAAGAAGAACAACAAGAAGAAGAAATATCTCGAAATATGTCCGTCAGGCCCCTTCCCTTGAGATAAATCTGCAAATATCTCGGAAACGAAGCGAGCTATGGCAAAATGTTAAGAGACCTTTTTTGTAGAGAATTAAGTTTCCTAGTTTTTATGTTCTATGATATTTTTTGATCAGATGCGTAGTTTTCGAGATATATCGAGATATTTAAAAGTTCCGAAGCCGCACCAACATAATAGAGATACAGAAACACCGTGGCCCCTTTCTTTGAGATAACTCTGCGCTAGTGCGAGCTGCAAATGCCACTTCCAGCTTAGCTGTGCAGAAGAAGAACAACAAGAAGAAGAAATATCTCGAAATATGTCCGTCAGGCCCCTTCCCTTGAGATAAATCTGCAAATATCTCGGAAACGAAGCAAGCTATGGCAAAATGTTAAGAGACCTTTTTTGTAGAGAATTATGTTTCCTACAATTTATGTTCTATGATATTTTTTGATCAGAAGCGTAGTTTTCGAGATATATCGAGATATTTAAAAGTTCCGAAGCCGCACCAACATAATAGAGATACAGAAACACCGTGGCCCCTTTCTTTGAGATAACTCTGCACTAGTGCGAGCTGCAAATGCCACTTCCAGCTTAGCTGTGCAGAAGAAGAACAACAAGAAGAAGAAATATCTCGAAATATGTCCGTCAGGCCCCTTCCCTTGAGATAAATCTGCAAATATCTCGGAAACCAAGCGAGCTATGGCAAAATGTTAAGAGACGTTTTTTGTAGAGAATTAAGTTTCCTACTTTTTATGTTCTATGATATTTTTTGATCAGATGCGTAGTTCTCGAGATATATCAAGATATTTAAAAGTTCCGAAGCCGCACCAACATAATAGAGATACAGAAACACCGTGGCCCCTTTCTTTGAGATAACTCTGCACTATTGCGAGCTGCAAATGCCACTTCCAGCTTAGCTGTGCAGAGGAAGAACAACAAGAAGAAGAAGTATCTCGAAATATGTCCGTCAGGCCCGTTCCTTTGAGCTGAATCTGCAAATATCTCGGAAACGAAGCGAGCTATGGCAAAATGTTAAGAGACCTTTTTTGTAGAGAATTATGTTTCCTACAATTTATGTTCTATGATATTTTTTGATCAGAAGCGTAGTTTTCGAGATATATCGAGATATTTAAAAGTTCCGAAGCCGCACCAACATAATAGAGATACAGAAACACCGTGGCCCCTTTCTTTGAGATAACTCTGCACTATTGCGACCTGCAAATGCCACTTCCAGCTCAGCTGTGCAGAAGAAGAACAACAAGAAGAAGAAATATCTCTAATATGTCCGTCAGGCCCCTTCCCTTGAGATAAATCTGCAAATATCTCGGAAACGAAGCGAGCTATGGCAAAATGTTAAGAGACCTTTTTTGTAGAGAATTAAGTTTCCTACTTTTCAGGTTCTATGATATTTTTTGATCAGATGCGTAGTTCTCGAGATATATCAAGATATTTAAAAGTTCCGAACCCGCAACAACATAATAGAGATACAGAAACACCGTGGCCCCTTTCTTTGAGATAGCTCTGCACTATTGCGAGCTGTAAATGCCACTTCCAGCTTAGCTGTGCAGAATAAGAACAACAAGAAGAAGAAATATCTCGAAATATGTCCGTCAGGCCCCTTCCCTTGAGATATATCTGCAAATATCTCGGAAACGAAGCGAGCTATGGCAAAATGTTAAGAGACCTTTTTTGTGGAGAATTATGTTTCCTACAATTTATGTTCTATGATATTTTTTGATCAGAAGCGTAGTTTTCGAGATATATCGAGATATTTAAAAGTTCCGAAGCCGCACCAACATAATAGAGATACAGAAACACCGTGGCCCCTTTCTTTGAGATAACTCTGCGCTAGTGCGAGCTGCAAATGCCACTTCCAGCTTAGCTGTGCAGAAGAAGAACAACAAGAAGAAGAAATATCTCGAAATATGTCCGTCAGGCCCCTTCCCTTGAGATAAATCTGCAAATATCTCGGAAACGAAGCGAGCTATGGCAAAATGTTAAGAGACCTTTTTTGTAGAGAATTGTGTTTCCTACAATTTATGTTCTATGATATTTTTTGATCAGAAGCGTAGTTTTCGAGATATATCGAGATATTTAAAAGTTCCGAAGCCGCACCAACATAATAGAGATACAGAAACACCGTGGCCCCTTTCTTTGAGATAACTCTGCACTAGTGCGAGCTGCAAATGCCACTTCCAGCTTAGCTGTGCAGAAGAAGAACAACAAGAAGAAGAAATATCTCGAAATATGTCCGTCAGGCCCCTTCCCTTGAGATAAATCTGCAAATATCTCGGAAACGAAGCGAGCTATGGCAAAATGTTAAGAGACCTTTTTTGTAGAGAATTATGTTTCCTACAATTTATGTTCTATGATATTTTTTGATCAGAAGCGTAGTTTTCGAGATATATCGAGATATTTAAAAGTTCCGAAGCCGCACCAACATAATAGAGATACAGAAACACCGTGGCCCCTTTCTTTGAGATAACTCTGCACTAGTGCGAGCTGCAAATGCCACTTCCAGCTTAGCTGTGCAGAAGAAGAACAACAAGAAGAAGAAATATCTCGAAATATGTCCGTCAGGCCCCTTCCCTTGAGATAAATCTGCAAATATCTCGGAAACCAAGCGAGCTATGGCAAAATGTTAAGAGACCTTTTTTGTAGAGAATTAAGTTTCCTACTTTTTATGTTCTATGATATTTTTTGATCAGATGCGTAGTTCTCGAGATATATCAAGATATTTAAAAGTTCCGAAGCCGCACCAACATAATAGAGATACAGAAACACCGTGGCCCCTTTCTTTGAGATAACTCTGCACTATCGCGAGCTGCAAATGCCACTTCCAGCTTAGCTGTGCAGAGGAAGAACAACAAGAAGAAGAAGTATCTCGAAATATGTCCGTCAGGCCCGTTCCATTGAGCTGAATCTGCAAATATCTCGGAAACGAAGCGAGCTATGGCAAAATGTTCAGATACGTTTTTTGTAGAGAATTATGTTTCCTACAATTTATGTTCTATGATATTTTTTGATCAGAAGCGTAGTTTTCGAGATATATCGAGATATTTAAAAGTTCCGAAGCCGCACCAACATAATAGAGATACAGAAACACCGTGGCCCCTTTCTTTGAGATAACTCTGCACTAGTGCGAGCCGCAAATGCCACTTCCAGCTTAGCTGTGCAGAAGAAGAACAACAAGAAGAAGAAATATCTCGAAATATGTCCGTCAGGCCCCTTCCCTTGAGATAAATCTGCAAATATCTCGGAAACGAAGCGAGCTATGGCAAAATGTTAAGAGACCTTTTTTGTAGAGAATTATGTTTCCTACAATTTATGTTCTATGATATTTTTTGATCAGAAGCGTAGTTTTCGAGATATATCGAGATATTTAAAAGTTCCGAAGCCGCACCAACATAATAGAGATACAGAAACACCGTGGCCCCTTTCTTTGAGATAACTCTGCACTATTGCGACCTGCAAATGCCACTTCCAGCTCAGCTGTGCAGAAGAAGAACAACAAGAAGAAGAAATATCTCTAATATGTCCGTCAGGCCCCTTCCCTTGAGATAAATCTGCAAATATCTCGGAAACGAAGCGAGCTATGGCAAAATGTTAAGAGACCTTTTTTGTAGAGAATTAAGTTTCCTACTTTTCAGGTTCTATGATATTTTTTGATCAGATGCGTAGTTCTCGAGATATATCAAGATATTTAAAAGTTCCGAACCCGCAACAACATAATAGAGATACAGAAACACCGTGGCCCCTTTCTTTGAGATAGCTCTGCACTATTGCGAGCTGTAAATGCCACTTCCAGCTTAGCTGTGCAGAATAAGAACAACAAGAAGAAGAAATATCTCGAAATATGTCCGTCAGGCCCCTTCCCTTGAGATATATCTGCAAATATCTCGGAAACGAAGCGAGCTATGGCAAAATGTTAAGAGACCTTTTTTGTGGAGAATTATGTTTCCTACAATTTATGTTCTATGATATTTTTTGATCAGAAGCGTAGTTTTCGAGATATATCGAGATATTTAAAAGTTCCGAAGCCGCACCAACATAATAGAGATACAGAAACACCGTGGCCCCTTTCTTTGAGATAACTCTGCACTAGTGAGAGCCGCAAATGCCACTTCCAGCTTAGCTGTGCAGAAGAAGAACAACAAGAAGAAGAAATATCTCGAAATATGTCCGTCAGGCCCCTTCCCTTGAGATAAATCTGCAAATATCTCGGAAACGAAGCGAGCTATGGCAAAATGTTAAGAGACCTTTTTTGTAGAGAATTAAGTTTCCTAGTTTTTATGTTCTATGATATTTTTTGATCAGAAGCGTAGTTTTCGAGATATATCGAGATATTTAAAAGTTCCGAAGCCGCACCAACATAATAGAGATACAGAAACACCGTGGCCCCTTTCTTTGAGATAACTCTGCGCTAGTGCGAGCTGCAAATGCCACTTCCAGCTTAGCTGTGCAGAAGAAGAACAACAAGAAGAAGAAATATCTCGAAATATGTCCGTCAGGCCCCTTCCCTTGAGATAAATCTGCAAATATCTCGGAAACAAAGCGAGCTATGGCAAAATGTTAAGAGACCTTTTTTGTAGAGAATTAAGTTTCCTACTTTTTATGTTCTATGATATTTTTTGATCAGAAGCGTAGTTCTCGAGATATATCAAGATATTTAAAAGTTCCGAAGCCGCACCAACATAATAGAGATACAGAAACACCGTGGCCCCTTTCTTTGAGATAACTCTGCACTATTGCGAGCTGGAAATGCCACTTCCAGTTTAGCTGTGCAGAAGAAGAACGACAAGAAGAAGAAATATCTCGAAATATGTCCGTTAGGCCCCTTCCCTTCAGATAAATCTGCAAATATCTCGGAAACAAAGCGAGCTATGGCAAAATGTTAAGAGACCTTTTTTGTAGAGAATTAAGTTTCCTACTTTTCATGTTCTATGATATTTTTTGATCAGATGCGTAGTTCTCGAGATATATCAAGATATTTAAAAGTTCCGAAGCCGCACCAACATAATAGAGATACAGAAACACCGTGGCCCCTTTCTTTGAGATAACTCTGCACTATTGCGAGCTGTAAATGCCACTTCCAGCTTAGCTGTGCAGAAGAAGATCAACAAGAAGAAGAAATATCTCGAAATATGTCCGTCAGGCCCCTTCCCTTGAGATAAATCTGCAAATATCTCGGAAACGAAGCGAGCTATGGCAAAATGTTAAGAGACCTTTTTTGTAGAGAATTATGTTTCCTACAATTTATGTTCTATGATATTTTTTGATAAGAAGCGTAGTTTTCGAGATATATCGAGATATTTAAAAGTTCCGAAGCCGCACCAACATAATAGAGATACAGAAACACCGTGGCCCCTTTCTTTGAGATAACTCTGCACTATTGCGACCTGCAAATGCCACTTCCAGCTCAGCTGTGCAGAAGAAGATCAACAAGAAGAAGAAATATCTCGAAATATGTCCGTCAGGCCCCTTCCCTTGAGATAAATCTGCAAATATCTCGGAAACGAAGCGAGCTATGGCAAAATGTTAAGAGACCTTTTTTGTAGAGAATTAAGTTTCCTACTTTTCATGTTCTATGATATTTTTTGATCAGATGCGTAGTTCTCGAGATATATCAAGATATTTAAAAGTTCCGAAGCCGCACCAACATAATAGAGATACAGAAACACCGTGGCCCCTTTCTTTGAGATAACTCTGCACTATTGCGACCTGCAAATGCCACTTCCAGCTCAGCTGTGCAGAAGAAGAACAACAAGAAGAAGAAATATCTCGAAATATGTCCGTCAGGCCCCTTCCCTTGAGATAAATATGCAAATATCTCGGAAACGAAGCGAGCTATGGCAAAATGTTAAGAGACCTTTTTTGTAGAGAATTAAGTTTCCGACTTTTTATGTTCTATGATATTTTTTGATCAGATGCGTAGTTCTCGAGATATATCAAGATATTTAAAAGTTCCGAAGCCGCACCAACATAATAGAGATACAGAAACACCGTGGCCCCTTTCTTTGAGATAACTCTGCACTATTGCGACCTGCAAATGCCACTTCCAGCTCAGCTGTGCAGAAGAAGAACAACAAGAAGAAGAAATATCTCTAATATGTCCGTCAGGCCCCTTCCCTTGAGATAAATCTGCAAATATCTCGGAAACGAAGCGAGCTATGGCAAAATGTTAAGAGACCTTTTTTGTAGAGAATTAAGTTTCCTACTTTTCAGGTTCTATGATATTTTTTGATCAGATGCGTAGTTCTCGAGATATATCAAGATATTTAAAAGTTCCGAACCCGCAACAACATAATAGAGATACAGAAACACCGTGGCCCCTTTCTTTGAGATAGCTCTGCACTATTGCCAGCTGTAAATGCCACTTCCAGCTTAGCTGTGCAGAATAAGAACAACAAGAAGAAGAAATATCTCGAAATATGTCCGTCAGGCCCCTTCCCTTGAGATATATCTGCAAATATCTCGGAAACGAAGCGAGCTATGGCAAAATGTTAAGAGACCTTTTTTGTGGAGAATTATGTTTCCTACAATTTATGTTCTATGATATTTTTTGATCAGAAGCGTAGTTTTCGAGATATATCGAGGTATTTAAAAGTTCCGAAGCCGCACCAACATAATAGAGATACAGAAACACCGTGGCCCCTTTCTTTGAGATAACTCTGCACTAGTGAGAGCCGCAAATGCCACTTCCAGCTTAGCTGTGCAGAAGAAGAACAACAAGAAGAAGAAATATCTCGAAATATGTCCGTCAGGCCCCTTCCCTTGAGATAAATCTGCAAATATCTCGGAAACGAAGCGAGCTATGGCAAAATGTTAAGAGACCTTTTTTGTAGAGAATTAAGTTTCCTAGTTTTTATGTTCTATGATATTTTTTGATCAGAAGCGTAGTTTTCGAGATATATCGAGATATTTAAAAGTTCCGAAGCCGCACCAACATAATAGAGATACAGAAACACCGTGGCCCCTTTCTTTGAGATAACTCTGCGCTAGTGCGAGCTGTAAATGCCACTTCCAGCTTAGCTGTGCAGAAGAAGAACAACAAGAAGAAGAAATATCTCGAAATATGTCCGTCAGGCCCCTTCCCTTGAGATAAATCTGCAAATATCTCGGAAACGAAGCGAGCTATGGCAAAATGTTAAGAGACCTTTTTTGTAGAGAATTAAGTTTCCTACTTTTTAGGTTCTATGATATTTTTTGATCAGATGCGTAGTTCTCGAGATATATCAAGATATTTAAAAGTTCCGAAGCCGCACCAACATAATAGAGATACAGAAACACCGTGGCCCCTTTCTTTGAGATAACTCTGCACTATTGCGAGCTGGAAATGCCACTTCCAGTTTAGCTGTGCAGAAGAAGAACGACAAGAAGAAGAAATATCTCGAAATATGTCCGTTAGGCCCCTTCCCTTCAGATAAATCTGCAAATATCTCGGAAACGAAGCGAGCTATGGCAAAATGTTAAGAGACCTTTTTTGTAGAGAATTAAGTTTCCTACTTTTCATGTTCTATGCTATTTTTTGATCAGATGCGTAGTTCTCGAGATATATCAAGATATTTAAAAGTTCCGAAGCCGCACCAACATAATAGAGATACAGAAACACCGTGGCCCCTTTCTTTGAGATAACTCTGCACTATTGCGAGCTGTAAATGCCACTTCCAGCTTAGCTGTGCAGAAGAAGATCAACAAGAAGAAGAAATATCTCGAAATATGTCCGTCAGGCCCCTTCCCTTGAGATAAATCTGCAAATATCTCGGAAACGAAGCGAGCTATGGCAAAATGTTAAGATACGTTTTTTGTAGAGAATTATGTTTCCTACAATTTATGTTCTATGATATTTTTTGATCAGAAACGTAGTTTTCGAGATATATCGAGATATTTAAAAGTTCCGAAGCCGCACCAACATAATAGAGATACAGAAACACCGTGGCCCCTTTCTTTGAGACAACTCTGCACTAGTGCGAGCCGCAAATGCCACTTCCAGCTTACCTGTGCAGAAGAAGAACAACAAGAAGAAGAAATATCTCGAAATATGTCCGTCAGGCCCCTTCCCTTGAGATAAATCTGCAAATATCTCGGAAACGAAGCGAGCTATGGCAAAATGTTAAGAGACCTTTTTTGTAGAGAATTATGTTTCCTACAATTTATGTTCTATGATATTTTTTGATAAGAAGCGTAGTTTTCGAGATATATCGAGATATTTAAAAGTTCCGAAGCCGCACCAACATAATAGAGATACAGAAACACCGTGGCCCCTTTCTTTGAGATAACTCTGCACTATTGCGACCTGCAAATGCCACTTCCAGCTCAGCTGTGCAGAAGAAGAACAACAAGAAGAAGAAATATCTCGAAATATGTCCGTCAGGCCCCTTCCCTTGAGATAAATCTGCAAATATCTCGGAAACGAAGCGAGCTATGGCAAAATATTAAGAGACCTTTTTTGTAGAGAATTAAGTTTCCGACTTTTTATGTTCTATGATATTTTTTGATCAGATGCGTAGTTCTCGAGATATATCAAGATATTTAAAAGTTCCGAAGCCGCACCAACATAATAGAGATACAGAAACACCGTGGCCCCTTTCTTTGAGATAACTCTGCACTATTGCGAGCTGGAAATGCCACTTCCAGTTTAGCTGTGCAGAAGAAGAACAACAAGAAGAAGAAATATCTCGAAATATGTCCGTTAGGCCCCTTCCCTTCAGATAAATCTGCAAATATCTCGGAAACGAAGCGAGCTATGGCAAAATGTTAAGAGACCTTTTTTGTAGAGAATTAAGTTTCCTACTTTTCATGTTCTATGATATTTTTTGATCAGATGCGTAGTTCTCGAGATATATCAAGATATTTAAAAGTTCCGAAGCCGCACCAACATAATAGAGATACAGAAACACCGTGGCCCCTTTCTTTGAGATAACTCTGCACTATTGCGAGCTGTAAATGCCACTTCCAGCTTAGCTGTGCAGAAGAAGATCAACAAGAAGAAGAAATATCTCGAAATATGTCCGTCAGGCCCCTTCCCTTGAGATATATCTGCAAATATCTCGGAAACAAAGCGAGCTATGGCAAAATGTTAAGAGAGCTTTTTTGTAGAGAATTATGTTTCCTAGAATTTATGTTCTATGATATTTTTTGATCAGAAGCGTAGTTTTCGAGATATATCGAGATATTTAAAAGTTCCGAAGCCGCACCAACATAATAGAGATACAGAAACACCGTGGCCCCTTTCTTTGAGATAACTCTGCACTATTGCGACCTGCAAATGCCACTTCCAGCTCAGCTGTGCAGAAGAAGAACAACAAGAAGAAGAAATATCTCGAAATATGTCCGTCAGGCCCCTTCCCTTGAGATAAATCTGCAAATATCTCGGAAACGAAGCGAGCTATGGCAAAATGTTAAGAGACCTTTTTTGTAGAGAATTAAGTTTCCTACTTTTTATGTTGTATGATATTTTTTGATCAGATGCGTAGTTCTCGAGATATATCAAGATATTTAAAAGTTCCGAAGCCGCACCAACATAATAGAGATACAGAAACACCGTGGCCCCTTTCTTTGAGATAACTCTGCACTATTGCGAGCTGGAAATGCCACTTCCAGTTTAGCTGTGCAGAAGAAGAACAACAAGAAGAACAAATATCTCGAAATATGTCCGTTAGGCCCCTTCCCTTCAGATAAATCTGCAAATATCTCGGAAACGAAACGAGCTATGGCAAAATGTTAAGAGACGTTTTTTGTAGAGAATTATGTTTCCTACAATTTATGTTCTATGATATTTTCTGATCAGAAGCGTAGTTTTCGAGATATATCGAGATATTTAAAAGTTCCGAAGCCGCACCAACATAATAGAGATACAGAAACACCGTGGCCCCTTTCTTTGAGATAACTCTGCACTATTGCGACCTGCAAATGCCACTTCCAGCTCAGCTGTGCAGAAGAAGAACAACAAGAAGAAGAAATATCTCGAAATATGTCCGTCAGGCCCCTTCCCTTGAGATAAATCTGCAAATATCTCGGAAACGAAGCGAGCTATGGCAAAATGTTAAGAGACCTTTTTTGTAGAGAATTAAGTTTCCGACTTTTTATGTTCTATGATATTTTTTGATCAGATGCGTAGTTCTCGAGATATATCAAGATATTTAAAAGTTCCGAAGCCGCACCAACATAATAGAGATACAGAAACACCGTGGCCCCTTTCTTTGAGATAACTCTGCACTATTGCGAGCTGGAAATGCCACTTCCAGTTTAGCTGTGCAGAAGAAGTACAACAAGAAGAAGAAATATCTCGAAATATGTCCGTTAGGCCCCTTCCCTTCAGATAAATCTGCAAATATCTCGGAAACGAAGCGAGCTATGGCAAAATGTTAAGAGACCTTTTTTGTAGAGAATTAAGTTTCCTACTTTTCATGTTCTATGATATTTTTTGATCAGATGCGTAGTTCTCGAGATATATCAAGATATTTAAAAGTTCCGAAGCCGCACCAACATAATAGAGATACAGAAACACCGTGGCCCCTTTCTTTGAGATAACTCTGCACTATTGCGCGCTGCAAATGCCACTTCCAGCTTAGCTGTGCAGAAGAAGAACAACAAAAAGAAGAAATATCTCGAAATATGTCCGTCAGGCCCCTTCCCTTGAGATAAATCTGCAAATATCTCGGAAACGAAGCGAGCTATGGCAAAATGTTAAGAGACCTTTTTTGTAGAGAATTAAGTTTCCTACTTTTTATGTTCTATGATATTTTTTGATCAGATGCGTAGTTCTCGAGATATATCAAGATATTTAAAAGTTCCGAAGCCGCACCAACATAATAGAGATACAGAAACACCGTGGCCCCTTTCTTTGAGATAACTCTGCACTATTGCGAGCTGGAAATGCCACTTCCAGTTTAGCTGTGCAGAAGAAGAACAACAAGAAGAACAAATATCTCGAAATATGTCCGTTAGGCCCCTTCCCTTCAGATAAATCTGCAAATATCTCGGAAACGAAACGAGCTATGGCAAAATGTTAAGAGACGTTTTTTGTAGAGAATTATGTTTCCTACAATTTATGTTCTATGATATTTTCTGATCAGAAGCGTAGTTTTCGAGATATATCGAGATATTTAAAAGTTCCGAAGCCGCACCAACATAATAGAGATACAGAAACACCGTGGCCCCTTTCTTTGAGATAACTCTGCACTATTGCGACCTGCAAATGCCACTTCCAGCTCAGCTGTGCAGAAGAAGAACAACAAGAAGAAGAAATATCTCGAAATATGTCCGTCAGGCCCCTTCCCTTGAGATAAATCTGCAAATATCTCGGAAACGAAGCGAGCTATGGCAAAATGTTAAGAGACCTTTTTTGTAGAGAATTAAGTTTCCGACTTTTTATGTTCTATGATATTTTTTGATCAGATGCGTAGTTCTCGAGATATATCAAGATATTTAAAAGTTCCGAAGCCGCACCAACATAATAGAGATACAGAAACACCGTGGCCCCTTTCTTTGAGATAACTCTGCACTATTGCGAGCTGGAAATGCCACTTCCAGTTTAGCTGTGCAGAAGAAGTACAACAAGAAGAAGAAATATCTCGAAATATGTCCGTTAGGCCCCTTCCCTTCAGATAAATCTGCAAATATCTCGGAAACGAAGCGAGCTATGGCAAAATGTTAAGAGACCTTTTTTGTAGAGAATTAAGTTTCCTACTTTTCATGTTCTATGATATTTTTTGATCAGATGCGTAGTTCTCGAGATATATCAAGATATTTAAAAGTTCCGAAGCCGCACCAACATAATAGAGATACAGAAACACCGTGGCCCCTTTCTTTGAGATAACTCTGCACTATTGCGCGCTGCAAATGCCACTTCCAGCTTAGCTGTGCAGAAGAAGAACAACAAAAAGAAGAAATATCTCGAAATATGTCCGTCAGGCCCCTTCCCTTGAGATAAATCTGCAAATATCTCGGAAACGAAGCGAGCTATGGCAAAATGTTAAGAGACCTTTTTTGTAGAGAATTAAGTTTCCTACTTTTTATGTTCTATGATATTTTTTGATCAGATGCGTAGTTCTCGAGATATATCAAGATATTTAAAAGTTCCGAAGCCGCACCAACATAATAGAGATACAGAAACACCGTGGCCCCTTTCTTTGAGATAACTCTGCACTATTGCGAGCTGGAAATGCCACTTCCAGTTTAGCTGTGCAGAAGAAGAACAACAAGAAGAACAAATATCTCGAAATATGTCCGTTAGGCCCCTTCCCTTCAGATAAATCTGCAAATATCTCGGAAACGAAGCGAGCTATGGCAAAATGTTAAGAGACCTTTTTTGTAGAGAATTAAGTTTCCGACTTTTTATGTTCTATGATATTTTTTGATCAGATGCGTAGTTCTCGAGATATATCAAGATATTTAAAAGTTCCGAAGCCGCACCAACATAATAGAGATACAGAAACACCGTGGCCCCTTTCTTTGAGATAACTCTGCACTATTGCGAGCTGGAAATGCCACTTCCAGTTTAGCTGTGCAGAAGAAGTACAACAAGAAGAAGAAATATCTCGAAATATGTCCGTTAGGCCCCTTCCCTTCAGATAAATCTGCAAATATCTCGGAAACGAAGCGAGCTATGGCAAAATGTTAAGAGACCTTTTTTGTAGAGAATTAAGTTTCCTACTTTTCATGTTCTATGATATTTTTTGATCAGATGCGTAGTTCTCGAGATATATCAAGATATTTAAAAGTTCCGAAGCCGCACCAACATAATAGAGATACAGAAACACCGTGGCCCCTTTCTTTGAGATAACTCTGCACTATTGCGCGCTGCAAATGCCACTTCCAGCTTAGCTGTGCAGAAGAAGAACAACAAAAAGAAGAAATATCTCGAAATATGTCCGTCAGGCCCCTTCCCTTGAGATAAATCTGCAAATATCTCGGAAACGAAGCGAGCTATGGCAAAATGTTAAGAGACCTTTTTTGTAGAGAATTAAGTTTCCTACTTTTTATGTTCTATGATATTTTTTGATCAGATGCGTAGTTCTCGAGATATATCAAGATATTTAAAAGTTCCGAAGCCGCACCAACATAATAGAGATACAGAAACACCGTGGCCCCTTTCTTTGAGATAACTCTGCACTATTGCGAGCTGGAAATGCCACTTCCAGTTTAGCTGTGCAGAAGAAGAACAACAAGAAGAACAAATATCTCGAAATATGTCCGTTAGGCCCCTTCCCTTCAGATAAATCTGCAAATATCTCGGAAACGAAACGAGCTATGGCAAAATGTTAAGAGACGTTTTTTGTAGAGAATTATGTTTCCTACAATTTATGTTCTATGATATTTTCTGATCAGAAGCGTAGTTTTCGAGATATATCGAGATATTTAAAAGTTCCGAAGCCGCACCAACATAATAGAGATACAGAAACACCGTGGCCCCTTTCTTTGAGATAACTCTGCACTATTGCGACCTGCAAATGCCACTTCCAGCTCAGCTGTGCAGAAGAAGAACAACAAGAAGAAGAAATATCTCGAAATATGTCCGTCAGGCCCCTTCCCTTGAGATAAATCTGCAAATATCTCGGAAACGAAGCGAGCTATGGCAAAATGTTAAGAGACCTTTTTTGTAGAGAATTAAGTTTCCGACTTTTTATGTTCTATGATATTTTTTGATCAGATGCGTAGTTCTCGAGATATATCAAGATATTTAAAAGTTCCGAAGCCGCACCAACATAATAGAGATACAGAAACACCGTGGCCCCTTTCTTTGAGATAACTCTGCACTATTGCGAGCTGGAAATGCCACTTCCAGTTTAGCTGTGCAGAAGAAGTACAACAAGAAGAAGAAATATCTCGAAATATGTCCGTTAGGCCCCTTCCCTTCAGATAAATCTGCAAATATCTCGGAAACGAAGCGAGCTATGGCAAAATGTTAAGAGACCTTTTTTGTAGAGAATTAAGTTTCCTACTTTTCATGTTCTATGATATTTTTTGATCAGATGCGTAGTTCTCGAGATATATCAAGATATTTAAAAGTTCCGAAGCCGCACCAACATAATAGAGATACAGAAACACCGTGGCCCCTTTCTTTGAGATAACTCTGCACTATTGCGCGCTGCAAATGCCACTTCCAGCTTAGCTGTGCAGAAGAAGAACAACAAAAAGAAGAAATATCTCGAAATATGTCCGTCAGGCCCCTTCCCTTGAGATAAATCTGCAAATATCTCGGAAACGAAGCGAGCTATGGCAAAATGTTAAGAGACCTTTTTTGTAGAGAATTAAGTTTCCTACTTTTTATGTTCTATGATATTTTTTGATCAGATGCGTAGTTCTCGAGATATATCAAGATATTTAAAAGTTCCGAAGCCGCACCAACATAATAGAGATACAGAAACACCGTGGCCCCTTTCTTTGAGATAACTCTGCACTATTGCGAGCTGGAAATGCCACTTCCAGTTTAGCTGTGCAGAAGAAGAACAACAAGAAGAACAAATATCTCGAAATATGTCCGTTAGGCCCCTTCCCTTCAGATAAATCTGCAAATATCTCGGAAACGAAACGAGCTATGGCAAAATGTTAAGAGACGTTTTTTGTAGAGAATTATGTTTCCTACAATTTATGTTCTATGATATTTTCTGATCAGAAGCGTAGTTTTCGAGATATATCGAGATATTTAAAAGTTCCGAAGCCGCACCAACATAATAGAGATACAGAAACACCGTGGCCCCTTTCTTTGAGATAACTCTGCACTATTGCGACCTGCAAATGCCACTTCCAGCTCAGCTGTGCAGAAGAAGAACAACAAGAAGAAGAAATATCTCGAAATATGTCCGTCAGGCCCCTTCCCTTGAGATAAATCTGCAAATATCTCGGAAACGAAGCGAGCTATGGCAAAATGTTAAGAGACCTTTTTTGTAGAGAATTAAGTTTCCGACTTTTTATGTTCTATGATATTTTTTGATCAGATGCGTAGTTCTCGAGATATATCAAGATATTTAAAAGTTCCGAAGCCGCACCAACATAATAGAGATACAGAAACACCGTGGCCCCTTTCTTTGAGATAACTCTGCACTATTGCGAGCTGGAAATGCCACTTCCAGTTTAGCTGTGCAGAAGAAGTACAACAAGAAGAAGAAATATCTCGAAATATGTCCGTTAGGCCCCTTCCCTTCAGATAAATCTGCAAATATCTCGGAAACGAAGCGAGCTATGGCAAAATGTTAAGAGACCTTTTTTGTAGAGAATTAAGTTTCCTACTTTTCATGTTCTATGATATTTTTTGATCAGATGCGTAGTTCTCGAGATATATCAAGATATTTAAAAGTTCCGAAGCCGCACCAACATAATAGAGATACAGAAACACCGTGGCCCCTTTCTTTGAGATAACTCTGCACTATTGCGCGCTGCAAATGCCACTTCCAGCTTAGCTGTGCAGAAGAAGAACAACAAAAAGAAGAAATATCTCGAAATATGTCCGTCAGGCCCCTTCCCTTGAGATAAATCTGCAAATATCTCGGAAACGAAGCGAGCTATGGCAAAATGTTAAGAGACCTTTTTTGTAGAGAATTAAGTTTCCTACTTTTTATGTTCTATGATATTTTTTGATCAGATGCGTAGTTCTCGAGATATATCAAGATATTTAAAAGTTCCGAAGCCGCACCAACATAATAGAGATACAGAAACACCGTGGCCCCTTTCTTTGAGATAACTCTGCACTATTGCGAGCTGGAAATGCCACTTCCAGTTTAGCTGTGCAGAAGAAGAACAACAAGAAGAACAAATATCTCGAAATATGTCCGTTAGGCCCCTTCCCTTCAGATAAATCTGCAAATATCTCGGAAACGAAACGAGCTATGGCAAAATGTTAAGAGACGTTTTTTGTAGAGAATTATGTTTCCTACAATTTATGTTCTATGATATTTTCTGATCAGAAGCGTAGTTTTCGAGATATATCGAGATATTTAAAAGTTCCGAAGCCGCACCAACATAATAGAGATACAGAAACACCGTGGCCCCTTTCTTTGAGATAACTCTGCACTATTGCGACCTGCAAATGCCACTTCCAGCTCAGCTGTGCAGAAGAAGAACAACAAGAAGAAGAAATATCTCGAAATATGTCCGTCAGGCCCCTTCCCTTGAGATAAATCTGCAAATATCTCGGAAACGAAGCGAGCTATGGCAAAATGTTAAGAGACCTTTTTTGTAGAGAATTAAGTTTCCGACTTTTTATGTTCTATGATATTTTTTGATCAGATGCGTAGTTCTCGAGATATATCAAGATATTTAAAAGTTCCGAAGCCGCACCAACATAATAGAGATACAGAAACACCGTGGCCCCTTTCTTTGAGATAACTCTGCACTATTGCGAGCTGGAAATGCCACTTCCAGTTTAGCTGTGCAGAAGAAGTACAACAAGAAGAAGAAATATCTCGAAATATGTCCGTTAGGCCCCTTCCCTTCAGATAAATCTGCAAATATCTCGGAAACGAAGCGAGCTATGGCAAAATGTTAAGAGACCTTTTTTGTAGAGAATTAAGTTTCCTACTTTTCATGTTCTATGATATTTTTTGATCAGATGCGTAGTTCTCGAGATATATCAAGATATTTAAAAGTTCCGAAGCCGCACCAACATAATAGAGATACAGAAACACCGTGGCCCCTTTCTTTGAGATAACTCTGCACTATTGCGCGCTGCAAATGCCACTTCCAGCTTAGCTGTGCAGAAGAAGAACAACAAAAAGAAGAAATATCTCGAAATATGTCCGTCAGGCCCCTTCCCTTGAGATAAATCTGCAAATATCTCGGAAACGAAGCGAGCTATGGCAAAATGTTAAGAGACCTTTTTTGTAGAGAATTAAGTTTCCTACTTTTTATGTTCTATGATATTTTTTGATCAGATGCGTAGTTCTCGAGATATATCAAGATATTTAAAAGTTCCGAAGCCGCACCAACATAATAGAGATACAGAAACACCGTGGCCCCTTTCTTTGAGATAACTCTGCACTATTGCGAGCTGGAAATGCCACTTCCAGTTTAGCTGTGCAGAAGAAGAACAACAAGAAGAACAAATATCTCGAAATATGTCCGTTAGGCCCCTTCCCTTCAGATAAATCTGCAAATATCTCGGAAACGAAACGAGCTATGGCAAAATGTTAAGAGACGTTTTTTGTAGAGAATTATGTTTCCTACAATTTATGTTCTATGATATTTTCTGATCAGAAGCGTAGTTTTCGAGATATATCGAGATATTTAAAAGTTCCGAAGCCGCACCAACATAATAGAGATACAGAAACACCGTGGCCCCTTTCTTTGAGATAACTCTGCACTATTGCGACCTGCAAATGCCACTTCCAGCTCAGCTGTGCAGAAGAAGAACAACAAGAAGAAGAAATATCTCGAAATATGTCCGTCAGGCCCCTTCCCTTGAGATAAATCTGCAAATATCTCGGAAACGAAGCGAGCTATGGCAAAATGTTAAGAGACCTTTTTTGTAGAGAATTAAGTTTCCGACTTTTTATGTTCTATGATATTTTTTGATCAGATGCGTAGTTCTCGAGATATATCAAGATATTTAAAAGTTCCGAAGCCGCACCAACATAATAGAGATACAGAAACACCGTGGCCCCTTTCTTTGAGATAACTCTGCACTATTGCGAGCTGGAAATGCCACTTCCAGTTTAGCTGTGCAGAAGAAGAACAACAAGAAGAAGAAATATCTCGAAATATGTCCGTTAGGCCCCTTCCCTTCAGATAAATCTGCAAATATCTCGGAAACGAAGCGAGCTATGGCAAAATGTTAAGAGACCTTTTTTGTAGAGAATTAAGTTTCCTACTTTTTATGTTCTATGATATTTTTTGATCAGATGCGTAGTTCTCGAGATATATCAAGATATTTAAAAGTTCCGAAGCCCCACCAACATAATAGAGATACAGAAACACCGTGGCCCCTTTCTTTGAGATAACTCTGCACTATTGCGAGCTGCAAATGCCACTTCCAGCTTAGCTGTGCAGAGGAAGAACGACAAGAAGAAGAAGTATCTCGAATTATGTCCGTCAGGCCCGTTCCTTTGAGCTGAATCTGCAAATATCTCGGAAACGAAGCGAGCTATGGCAAAATGTTAAGATACGTTTTTTGTAGAGAATTAGGTTTCCTACAATTTATGTTCTATGATATTTTTTGATCAGAAGCGTAGTTTTCGAGATATATCGAGATATTTAAAAGTTCCGAAGCCGCACCAACATAATAGAGATACAGAAACACCGTGGCCCCTTTCTTTGAGATAACTCTGCACTAGTGCGAGCCGCAAATGCCACTTCCAGCTTAGCTGTGCAGAAGAAGAACAACAAGAAGAAGAAATATCTCGAAATATGTCCGTCAGGCCCCTTCCCTTGAGATAAATCTGCAAATATCTCGGAAACGAAGCGAGCTATGGCAAAATGTTAAGAGACCTTTTTTGTAGAGAATTATGTTTCCTACAATTTATGTTGTATGATATTTTTTGATCAGAAGCGTAGTTTTCGAGATATATCGAGATATTTAAAAGTTCCGAAGCCGCACCAACATAATAGAGATACAGAAACACCGTGGCCCCTTTCTTTGAGATAACTCTGCGCTAGTGCGAGCTGCAAATGCCACTTCCAGCTTAGCTGTGCAGAAGAAGAACAACAAGAAGAAGAAATATCTCGAAATATGTCCGTCAGGCCCCTTCCCTTGAGATAAATCTGCAAATATCTCGGAAACGAAGCGAGCTATGTCAAAATGTTAAGAGACCTTTTTTGTAGAGAATTAAGTTTCCTACTTTTTATGTTCTATGATATTTTTTGATCAGATGCGTAGTTCTCGAGATATATCAAGATATTTAAAAGTTCCGAAGCCGCACCAACATAATAGAGATACAGAAACACCGTGGCCCCTTTCTTTGAGATAACTCTGCACTATTGCGAGCTGCAAATGCCACTTCCAGCTTAGCTGTGCAGAGGAAGAACAACAAGAAGAAGAAGTATCTCGAAATATGTCCGTCAGGCCCGTTCCTTTGAGCTGAATCTGCAAATATCTCGGAAACGAAGCGAGCTATGGCAAAATGTTGAGATACGTTTTTTGTAGAGAATTATGTTTCCTACAATTTATGTTCTATGATATTTTTTGATCAGAAGCGTAGTTTTCGAGATATATCGAGATATTTAAAAGTTCCGAAGCCGCACCAACATAATAGAGATACAGAAACACCGTGGCCCCTTTCTTTGAGATAACTCTGCACTAGTGCGAGCCGCAAATGCCACTTCCAGCTTAGCTGTGCAGAAGAAGAACAACAAGAAGAAGAAATATCTCGAAATATGTCCGTCAGGCCCCTTCCCTTGAGATAAATCTGCAAATATCTCGGAAACGAAGCGAGCTATGGCAAAATGTTAAGAGACCTTTTTTGTAGAGAATTATGTTTCCTACAATTTATGTTCTATGATATTTTTTGATCAGAAGCGTAGTTTTCGAGATATATCGAGATATTTAAAAGTTCCGAAGCCGCACCAACATAATAGAGATACAGAAACACCGTGGCCCCTTTCTTTGAGATAACTCTGCACTATTGCGACCTGCAAATGCCACTTCCAGCTCAGCTGTGCAGAAGAAGAACAACAAGAAGAAGAAATATCTCTAATATGTCCGTCAGGCCCCTTCCCTTGAGATAAATCTGCAAATATCTCGGAAACGAAGCGAGCTATGGCAAAATGTTAAGAGACCTTTTTTGTAGAGAATTAAGTTTCCTACTTTTCAGGTTCTATGATATTATTTGATCAGATGCGTAGTTCTCGAGATATATCAAGATATTTAAAAGTTCCGAACCCGCAACAACATAATAGAGATACAGAAACACCGTGGCCCCTTTCTTTGAGATAGCTCTGCACTATTGCGAGCTGTAAATGCCACTTCCAGCTTAGCTGTGCAGAATAAGAACAACAAGAAGAAGAAATATCTCGAAATATGTCCGTCAAGCCCCTTCCCTTGAGATATATCTGCAAATATCTCGGAAACGAAGCGAGCTATGGCAAAATGTTAAGAGACCTTTTTTGTGGAGAATTATGTTTCCTACAATTTATGTTCTATGATATTTTTTGATCAGAAGCGTAGTTTTCGAGATATATCGAGATATTTAAAAGTTCCGAAGCCGCACCAACATAATAGAGATACAGAAACACCGTGGCCCCTTTCTTTGAGATAACTCTGCACTAGTGAGAGCCGCAAATGACACTTCCAGCTTAGCTGTGCAGAAGAAGAACAACAAGAAGAAGAAATATCTCGAAATATGTCCGTCAGGCCCCTTCCCTTGAGATAAATCTGCAAATATCTCGGAAACGAAGCGAGCTATGGCAAAATGTTAAGAGACCTTTTTTGTAGAGAATTAAGTTTCCTAGTTTTTATGTTCTATGATATTTTTTGATCAGAAGCGTAGTTTTCGAGATATATCGAGATATTTAAAAGTTCCGAAGCCGCACCAACATAATAGAGATACAGAAACACCGTGGCCCCTTTCTTTGAGATAACTCTGCGCTAGTGCGAGCTGCAAATGCCACTTCCAGCTTAGCTGTGCAGAAGAAGAACAACAAGAAGAAGAAATATCTCGAAATATGTCCGTCAGGCCCCTTCCCTTGAGATAAATCTGCAAATATCTCGGAAACGAAGCGAGCTATGGCAAAATGTTAAGAGACCTTTTTTGTAGAGAATTAAGTTTCCTACTTTTTATGTTCTATGATATTTTTTGATCAGATGCGTAGTTCTCGAGATATATCAAGATATTTAAAAGTTCCGAAGCCGCACCAACATAATAGAGATACAGAAACACCGTGGCCCCTTTCTTTGAGATAACTCTGCACTATTGCGAGCTGCAAATGCCACTTCCAGCTTAGCTGTGCAGAGGAAGAACAACAAGAAGAAGAAGTATCTCGAAATATGTCCGTCAGGCCCGTTCCTTTGAGCTGAATCTGCAAATATCTCGGAAACGAAGCGAGCTATGGCAAAATGTTAAGATACGTTTTTTGTAGAGAATTATGTTTCCTACAATTTATGTTCTATGATATTTTTTGATCAGAAGCGTAGTTTTCGAGATATATCGAGATATTTAAAAGTTCCGAAGCCGCACCAACATAATAGAGATACAGAAACACCGTGGCCCCTTTCTTTGAGATAACTCTGCACTAGTGAGAGCCGCAAATGCCACTTCCAGCTTAGCTGTGCAGAAGAAGAACAACAAGAAGAAGAAATATCTCGAAATATGTCCGTCAGGCCCCTTCCCTTGAGATAAATCTGCAAATATCTCGGAAACGAAGCGAGCTATGGCAAAATGTTAAGAGACCTTTTTTGTAGAGAATTAAGTTTCCTAGTTTTTATGTTCTATGATATTTTTTGATCAGAAGCGTAGTTTTCGAGATATATCGAGATATTTAAAAGTTCCGAAGCCGCACCAACATAATAGAGATACAGAAACACCGTGGCCCCTTTCTTTGAGATAACTCTGCGCTAGTGCGAGCTGCAAATTCCACTTCCAGCTTAGCTGTGCAGAAGAAGAACAACAAGAAGAAGAAATATCTCGAAATATGTCCGTCAGGCCCCTTCCCTTGAGATAAATCTGCAAATATCTCGGAAACGAAGCGAGCTATGGCAAAATGTTAAGAGACCTTTTTTGTAGAGAATTAAGTTTCCTACTTTTTATGTTCTATGATATTTTTTGATCAGATGCGTAGTTCTCGAGATATATCAAGATATTTAAAAGTTCCGAAGCCGCACCAACATAATAGAGATACAGAAACACCGTGGCCCCTTTCTTTGAGATAACTCTGCACTATTGCGAGCTGGAAATGCCACTTCCAGTTTAGCTGTGCAGAAGAAGAACAACAAGAAGAAGAAATATCTCGAAATATGTCCGTTAGGCCCCTTCCCTTGCGATAAATCTGCAAATATCTCGGAAACAAAGCGAGCTATGGCAAAATGTTTAGAGACCTTTTTTGTAGAGAATTAAGTTTCCTACTTTTTATGTTCTATGATATTTTTTGATCAGATGCGTAGTTCTCGAGATATATCAAGATATTTAAAAGTTCCGAAGCCGCACCAACATAATAGAGATACAGAAACACCGTGGCCCCTTTCTTTCAGATAACTCTGCACTATTGCGAGCTGCAAAAGCCACTTCCAGCTTAGCTGTGCAGAGGAAGAACAACAAGAAGAAGAAGTATCTCGAAATATGTCCGTCAGGCCCGTTCCTTTGAGCTGAATCTGCAAATATCTCGGAAACGAAGCGAGCTATGGCAAAATGTTAAGATACGTTTTTTGTAGAGAATTATGTTTCCTACAATTTATGTTCTATGATATTTTTTGATCAGAAGCGTAGTTTTCGAGATATATCGAGATATTTAAAAGTTCCGAAGCCGCACCAACATAATAGAGATACAGAAACACCGTGGCCCCTTTCTTTGAGATAACTCTGCACTAGTGCGAGCCGCAAATGCCACTTCCAGCTTAGCTGTGCAGAAGAAGAACAACAAGAAGAAGAAATATCTCGAAATATGTCCGTCAGGCCCCTTCCCTTGAGATAAATCTGCAAATATCTCGGAAACGAAGCGAGCTATGGCAAAATGTTAAGAGACCTTTTTTGTAGAGAATTATGTTTCCTACAATTTATGTTCTATGATATTTTTTGATAAGAAGCGTAGTTTTCGAGATATATCGAGATATTTAAAAGTTCCGAAGCCGCACCAACATAATAGAGATACAGAAACACCGTGGCCCCTTTCTTTGAGATAACTCTGCACTATTGCGACCTGCAAATGCCACTTCCAGCTCAGCTGTGCAGAAGAAGAACAACAAGAAGAAGAAATATCTCGAAATATGTCCGTCAGGCCCCTTCCCTTGAGATAAATCTGCAAATATCTCGGAAACGAAGCGAGCTATGGCAAAATGTTAAGAGACCTTTTTTGTAGAGAATTAAGTTTCCGACTTTTTATGTTCTATGATATTTTTTGATCAGATGCGTAGTTCTCGAGATATATCAAGATATTTAAAAGTTCCGAAGCCGCACCAACATAATAGAGATACAGAAACACCGTGGCCCCTTTCTTTGAGATAGCTCTGCACTATTGCGAGCTGGAAATGCCACTTCCAGTTTAGCTGTGCAGAAGAAGAACAACAAGAAGAAGAAATATCTCGAAATATGTCCGTTAGGCCCCTTCCCTTCAGATAAATCTGCAAATATCTCGGAAACGAAGCGAGCTATGGCAAAATGTTAAGAGACCTTTTTTGTAGAGAATTAAGTTTCCTACTTTTCATGTTCTATGATATTTTTTGATCAGATGCGTAGTTCTCGAGATATATCAAGATATTTGAAAGTTCCGAAGCCGCACCAACATAATAGAGATACAGAAACACCGTGGCCCCTTTCTTTGAGATAACTCTGCACTAGTGAGAGCCGCAAATGCCACTTCCAGCTTAGCTGTGCAGAAGAAGAACAACAAGAAGAAGAAATATCTCGAAATATGTCCGTCAGGCCCCTTCCCTTGAGATAAATCTGCAAATATCTCGGAAACAAAGCGAGCTATGGCAAAATGTTAAGAGACCTTTTTTGTAGAGAATTAAGTTTCCTAGTTTTTATGTTCTATGATATTTTTTGATCAGAAGCGTAGTTTTCGAGATATATCGAGATATTTAAAAGTTCCGAAGCCGCACCAACATAATAGAGATACAGAAACACCGTGGCCCCTTTCTTTGAGATAACTCTGCACTAGTGAGAGCCGCAAATGCCACTTCCAGCTTAGCTGTGCAGAAGAAGAACAACAAGAAGAAGAAATATCTCGAAATATGTCCGTCAGGCCCCTTCCCTTGAGATAAATCTGCAAATATCTCGGAAACGAAGCGAGCTATGGCAAAATGTTATGAGACCTTTTTTGTAGAGAATTATGTTTCCTACAATTTATGTTCTATGATATTTTTTGATAAGAAGCGTAGTTTTCGAGATATATCGAGATATTTAAAAGTTCCGAAGCCGCACCAACATAATAGAGATACAGAAACACCGTGGCCCCTTTCTTTGAGATAACTCTGCACTATTGCGACCTGCAAATGCCACTTCCAGCTCAGCTGTGCAGAAGAAGAACAACAAGAAGAAGAAATATCTCGAAATATGTCCGTCAGGCCCCTTCCCTTGAGATAAATCTGCAAATATCTCGGAAATGAAGCGAGCTATGGCAAAATGTTAAGAGACCTTTTTTGTAGAGAATTAAGTTTCCGACTTTTTATGTTCTATGATATTTTTTGATCAGATGCGTAGTTCTCGAGATATATCAAGATATTTAAAAGTTCCGAAGCCGCACCAACATAATAGAGATACAGAAACACCTTGGCCCCTTTCGTTGAGATAACTCTGCACTATTGCGAGCTGGAAATGCCACTTCCAGTTTAGCTGTGCAGAAGAAGAACAACAAGAAGAAGAAATATCTCGAAATATGTCCGTTAGGCCCCTTCCCTTCAGATAAATCTGCAAATATCTCGGAAACGAAGCGAGCTATGGCAAAATGTTAAGAGACCTTTTTTGTAGAGAATTAAGTTTCCTAGTTTTTATGTTCTATGATATTTTTTGATCAGAAGCGTAGTTTTCGAGATATATCGAGATATTTAAAAGTTCCGAAGCCGCACCAACATAATAGAGATACAGAAACACCGTGGCCCCTTTCTTTGAGATAACTCTGCACTAGTGAGAGCCGCAAATGCCACTTCCAGCTTAGCTGTGCAGAAGAAGAACAACAAGAAGAAGAAATATCTCGAAATATGTCCGTCAGGCCCCTTCCCTTGAGATAAATCTGCAAATATCTCGGAAACGAAGCGAGCTATGGCAAAATGTTAAGAGACCTTTTTTGTAGAGAATTATGTTTCCTACAATTTATGTTCTATGATATTTTTTGATAAGAAGCGTAGTTTTCGAGATATATCGAGATATTTAAAAGTTCCGAAGCCGCACCAACATAATAGAGATACAGAAACACCGTGGCCCCTTTCTTTGAGATAACTCTGCACTATTGCGACCTGCAAATGCCACTTCCAGCTCAGCTGTGCAGAAGAAGAACAACAAGAAGAAGAAATATCTCGAAATATGTCCGTCAGGCCCCTTCCCTTGAGATAAATCTGCAAATATCTCGGAAATGAAGCGAGCTATGGCAAAATGTTAACAGACCTTTTTTGTAGAGAATTAAGTTTCCGACTTTTTATGTTCTATGATATTTTTTGATCAGATGCGTAGTTCTCGAGATATATCAAGATATTTAAAAGTTCCGAAGCCGCACCAACATAATAGAGATACAGAAACACCTTGGCCCCTTTCTTTGAGATAACTCTGCACTATTGCGAGCTGGAAATGCCACTTCCAGTTTAGCTGTGCAGAAGAACAACAAGAAGAAGAAATATCTCGAAATATGTCCGTTAGGCCCCTTCCCTTGCGATAAATCTGCAAATATCTCGGAAACAAAGCGAGCTATGGCAAAATGTTTAGAGACCTTTTTTGTAGAGAATTAAGTTTCCTACTTTTTATGTTCTATGATATTTTTTGATCAGATGCGTAGTTCTCGAGATATATCAAGATATTTAAAAGTTCCGAAGCCGCACCAACATAATAGAGATACAGAAACACCGTGGCCCCTTTCTTTCAGATAACTCTGCACTATTGCGAGCTGCAAAAGCCACTTCCAGCTTAGCTGTGCAGAGGAAGAACAACAAGAAGAAGAAGTATCTCGAAATATGTCCGTCAGGCCCGTTCCTTTGAGCTGAATCTGCAAATATCTCGGAAACGAAGCGAGCTATGGCAAAATGTTAAGATACGTTTTTTGTAGCGAATTATGTTTCCTACAATTTATGTTCTATGATATTTTTTGATCAGAAGCGTAGTTTTCGAGATATATCGAGATATTTAAAAGTTCCGAAGCCGCACCAACATAATAGAGATACAGAAACACCGTGGCCCCTTTCTTTGAGATAACTCTGCACTAGTGCGAGCCGCAAATGCCACTTCCAGCTTAGCTGTGCAGAAGAAGAACAACAAGAAGAAGAAATATCTCGAAATATGTCCGTCAGGCCCCTTCCCTTGAGATAAATCTGCAAATATCTCGGAAACGAAGCGAGCTATGGCAAAATGTTAAGAGACCTTTTTTGTAGAGAATTATGTTTCCTACAATTTATGTTCTATGATATTTTTTGATAAGAAGCGTAGTTTTCGAGATATATCGAGATATTTAAAAGTTCCGAAGCCGCACCAACATAATAGAGATACAGAAACACCGTGGCCCCTTTCTTTGAGATAACTCTGCACTATTGCGACCTGCAAATGCCACTTCCAGCTCAGCTGTGCAGAAGAAGAACAACAAGAAGAAGAAATATCTCGAAATATGTCCGTCAGGCCCCTTCCCTTGAGATAAATCTGCAAATATCTCGGAAACGAAGCGAGCTATGGCAAAATGTTAAGAGACCTTTTTTGTAGAGAATTAAGTTTCCGACTTTTTATGTTCTATGATATTTTTTGATCAGATGCGTAGTTCTCGAGATATATCAAGATATTTAAAAGTTCCGAAGCCGCACCAACATAATAGAGATACAGAAACACCGTGGCCCCTTTCTTTGAGATAGCTCTGCACTATTGCGAGCTGGAAATGCCACTTCCAGTTTAGCTGTGCAGAAGAAGAACAACAAGAAGAAGAAATATCTCGAAATATGTCCGTTAGGCCCCTTCCCTTCAGATAAATCTGCAAATATCTCGGAAACGAAGCGAGCTATGGCAAAATGTTAAGAGACCTTTTTTGTAGAGAATTAAGTTTCCTACTTTTCATGTTCTATGATATTTTTTGATCAGATGCGTAGTTCTCGAGATATATCAAGATATTTGAAAGTTCCGAAGCCGCACCAACATAATAGAGATACAGAAACACCGTGGCCCCTTTCTTTGAAATAACTCTGCACTAGTGAGAGCCGCAAATGCCACTTCCAGCTTAGCTGTGCAGAAGAAGAACAACAAGAAGAAGAAATATCTCGAAATATGTCCGTCAGGCCCCTTCCATTGAGATAAATCTGCAAATATCTCGGAAACGAAGCGAGCTATGGCAAAATGTTAAGAGACCTTTTTTGTAGAGAATTAAGTTTCCTAGTTTTTATGTTCTATGATATTTTTTGATCAGAAGCGTAGTTTTCGAGATATATCGAGATATTTAAAAGTTCCGAAGCCGCACCAACATAATAGAGATACAGAAACACCGTGGCCCCTTTCTTTGAGATAACTCTGCACTAGTGAGAGCCGCAAATGCCACTTCCAGCTTAGCTGTGCAGAAGAAGAACAACAAGAAGAAGAAATATCTCGAAATATGTCCGTCAGGCCCCTTCCCTTGAGATAAATCTGCAAATATCTCGGAAACGAAGCGAGCTATGGCAAAATGTTATGAGACCTTTTTTGTAGAGAATTATGTTTCCTACAATTTATGTTCTATGATATTTTTTGATAAGAAGCGTAGTTTTCGAGATATATCGAGATATTTAAAAGTTCCGAAGCCGCACCAACATAATAGAGATACAGAAACACCGTGGCCCCTTTCTTTGAGATAACTCTGCACTATTGCGACCTGCAAATGCCACTTCCAGCTCAGCTGTGCAGAAGAAGAACAACAAGAAGAAGAAATATCTCGAAATATGTCCGTCAGGCCCCTTCCCTTGAGATAAATCTGCAAATATCTCGGAAACGAAGCGAGCTATGGCAAAATGTTAAGAGACCTTTTTTGTAGAGAATTAAGTTTCCGACTTTTTATGTTCTATGATATTTTTTGATCAGATGCGTAGTTCTCGAGATATATCAAGATATTTAAAAGTTCCGAAGCCGCACCAACATAATAGAGATACAGAAACACCGTGGCCCCTTTCTTTGAGATAACTCTGCACTATTGCGAGCTGGAAATGCCACTTCCAGTTTAGCTGTGCAGAAGAAGAACAACAAGAAGAAGAAATATCTCGAAATATGTCCGTTAGGCCCCTTCCCTTCAGATAAATCTGCAAATATCCCGGAAACGAAGCGAGCTATGGCAAAATGTTAAGAGACCTTTTTTGTAGAGAATTAAGTTTCCTACTTTTCATGTTCTATGATATTTTTTGATCAGATGCGTAGTTCTCGAGATATATCAAGATATTTAAAAGTTCCGAAGCCGCACCAACATAATAGAGATACAGAAACACCGTGGCCCCTTTCTTTGAGATAACTCTGCACTATTGCGAGCTGTAAATGCCACTTCCAGCTTAGCTGTGCAGAAGAAGATCAACAAGAAGAAGAAATATCTCGAAATATGTCCGTCAGGCCCCTTCCCTTGAGATATATCTGCAAATATCTCGGAAACGAAGCGAGCTATGGCAAAATGTTAAGAGAGCTTTTTTGTAGAGAATTATGTTTCCTACAATTTATGTTCTATGATATTTTTTGATCAGAAGCGTAGTTTTCGAGATATATCGAGATATTTAAAAGTTCCGAAGCCGCACCAACATAATAGAGATACAGAAACACCGTGGCCCCTTTCTTTGAGATAACTCTGCACTAGTGCGAGCCGCAAATGCCACTTCCAGCTTAGCTGTGCAGAAGAAGAACAACAAGAAGAAGAAATATCTCGAAATATGTCCGTCAGGCCCCTTCCCTTGAGATAAATCTGCAAATATCTCGGAAACGAAGCGAGCTATGGCAAAATGTTAAGAGACCTTTTTTGTAGAGAATTATGTTTCCTACAATTTATGTTCTATGATATTTTTTGATAAGAAGCGTAGTTTTCGAGATATATCGAGATATTTAAAAGTTCCGAAGCCGCACCAACATAATAGAGATACAGAAACACCGTGGCCCCTTTCTTTGAGATAACTCTGCACTATTGCGAGCTGGAAATGCCACTTCCAGTTTAGCTGTGCAGAAGAAGAACAACAAGAAGAAGAAATATCTCGAAATATGTCCGTTAGGCCCCTTCCCTTCAGATAAATCTGCAAATATCTCGGAAACGAAGCGAGCTATGGCAAAATGTTAAGAGACCTTTTTTGTAGAGAATTAAGTTTCCTACTTTTCATGTTCTATGATATTTTTTGATCAGATGCGTAGTTCTCGAGATATATCAAGATATTTAAAAGTTCCGAAGCCGCACCAACATAATAGAGATACAGAAACACCGTGGCCCCTTTCTTTGAGATAACTCTGCACTATTGCGCGCTGCAAATGCCACTTCCAGCTTAGCTGTGCAGAAGAAGAACAACAAAAAGAAGAAATATCTCGAAATATGTCCGTCAGGCCCCTTCCCTTGAGATAAATCTGCAAATATCTCGGAAACGAAGCGAGCTATGGCAAAATGTTAAGAGACCTTTTTTGTAGAGAATTATGTTTCCTACAATTTATGTTCTATGATATTTTTTGATCAGAAGCGTAGTTTTCGAGATATATCGAGATATTTAAAAGTTCCGAAGCCGCACCAACATAATAGAGATACAGAAACACCGTGGCCCCTTTCTTTGAGATAACTCTGCACTATTGCGACCTGCAAATGCCACTTCCAGCTCAGCTGTGCAGAAGAAGAACAACAAGAAGAAGAAATATCTCGAAATATGTCCGTCAGGCCCCTTCCCTTGAGATAAATCTGCAAATATCTCGGAAACGAAGCGAGCTATGGCAAAATGTTAAGAGACCTTTTTTGTAGAGAATTAAGTTTCCGACTTTTTATGTTCTATGATATTTTTTGATCAGATGCGTAGTTCTCGAGATATATCAAGATATTTAAAAGTTCCGAAGCCGCACCAACATAATAGAGATACAGAAACACCGTGGCCCCTTTCTTTGAGATAGCTCTGCACTATTGCGAGCTGGAAATGCCACTTCCAGTTTAGCTGTGCAGAAGAAGAACAACAAGAAGAAGAAATATCTCGAAATATGTCCGTTAGGCCCCTTCCCTTCAGATAAATCTGCAAATATCTCGGAAACGAAGCGAGCTATGGCAAAATGTTAAGAGACCTTTTTTGTAGAGAATTAAGTTTCCTACTTTTCATGTTCTATGATATTTTTTGATCAGATGCGTAGTTCTCGAGATATATCAAGATATTTGAAAGTTCCGAAGCCGCACCAACATAATAGAGATACAGAAACACCGTGGCCCCTTTCTTTGAAATAACTCTGCACTAGTGAGAGCCGCAAATGCCACTTCCAGCTTAGCTGTGCAGAAGAAGAACAACAAGAAGAAGAAATATCTCGAAATATGTCCGTCAGGCCCCTTCCATTGAGATAAATCTGCAAATATCTCGGAAACGAAGCGAGCTATGGCAAAATGTTAAGAGACCTTTTTTGTAGAGAATTAAGTTTCCTAGTTTTTATGTTCTATGATATTTTTTGATCAGAAGCGTAGTTTTCGAGATATATCGAGATATTTAAAAGTTCCGAAGCCGCACCAACATAATAGAGATACAGAAACACCGTGGCCCCTTTCTTTGAGATAACTCTGCACTAGTGAGAGCCGCAAATGCCACTTCCAGCTTAGCTGTGCAGAAGAAGAACAACAAGAAGAAGAAATATCTCGAAATATGTCCGTCAGGCCCCTTCCCTTGAGATAAATCTGCAAATATCTCGGAAACGAAGCGAGCTATGGCAAAATGTTATGAGACCTTTTTTGTAGAGAATTATGTTTCCTACAATTTATGTTCTATGATATTTTTTGATAAGAAGCGTAGTTTTCGAGATATATCGAGATATTTAAAAGTTCCGAAGCCGCACCAACATAATAGAGATACAGAAACACCGTGGCCCCTTTCTTTGAGATAACTCTGCACTATTGCGACCTGCAAATGCCACTTCCAGCTCAGCTGTGCAGAAGAAGAACAACAAGAAGAAGAAATATCTCGAAATATGTCCGTCAGGCCCCTTCCCTTGAGATAAATCTGCAAATATCTCGGAAACGAAGCGAGCTATGGCAAAATGTTAAGAGACCTTTTTTGTAGAGAATTAAGTTTCCGACTTTTTATGTTCTATGATATTTTTTGATCAGATGCGTAGTTCTCGAGATATATCAAGATATTTAAAAGTTCCGAAGCCGCACCAACATAATAGAGATACAGAAACACCGTGGCCCCTTTCTTTGAGATAACTCTGCACTATTGCGAGCTGGAAATGCCACTTCCAGTTTAGCTGTGCAGAAGAAGAACAACAAGAAGAAGAAATATCTCGAAATATGTCCGTTAGGCCCCTTCCCTTCAGATAAATCTGCAAATATCCCGGAAACGAAGCGAGCTATGGCAAAATGTTAAGAGACCTTTTTTGTAGAGAATTAAGTTTCCTACTTTTCATGTTCTATGATATTTTTTGATCAGATGCGTAGTTCTCGAGATATATCAAGATATTTAAAAGTTCCGAAGCCGCACCAACATAATAGAGATACAGAAACACCGTGGCCCCTTTCTTTGAGATAACTCTGCACTATTGCGAGCTGTAAATGCCACTTCCAGCTTAGCTGTGCAGAAGAAGATCAACAAGAAGAAGAAATATCTCGAAATATGTCCGTCAGGCCCCTTCCCTTGAGATATATCTGCAAATATCTCGGAAACGAAGCGAGCTATGGCAAAATGTTAAGAGAGCTTTTTTGTAGAGAATTATGTTTCCTACAATTTATGTTCTATGATATTTTTTGATCAGAAGCGTAGTTTTCGAGATATATCGAGATATTTAAAAGTTCCGAAGCCGCACCAACATAATAGAGATACAGAAACACCGTGGCCCCTTTCTTTGAGATAACTCTGCACTAGTGCGAGCCGCAAATGCCACTTCCAGCTTAGCTGTGCAGAAGAAGAACAACAAGAAGAAGAAATATCTCGAAATATGTCCGTCAGGCCCCTTCCCTTGAGATAAATCTGCAAATATCTCGGAAACGAAGCGAGCTATGGCAAAATGTTAAGAGACCTTTTTTGTAGAGAATTATGTTTCCTACAATTTATGTTCTATGATATTTTTTGATAAGAAGCGTAGTTTTCGAGATATATCGAGATATTTAAAAGTTCCGAAGCCGCACCAACATAATAGAGATACAGAAACACCGTGGCCCCTTTCTTTGAGATAACTCTGCACTATTGCGAGCTGGAAATGCCACTTCCAGTTTAGCTGTGCAGAAGAAGAACAACAAGAAGAAGAAATATCTCGAAATATGTCCGTTAGGCCCCTTCCCTTCAGATAAATCTGCAAATATCTCGGAAACGAAGCGAGCTATGGCAAAATGTTAAGAGACCTTTTTTGTAGAGAATTAAGTTTCCTACTTTTCATGTTCTATGATATTTTTTGATCAGATGCGTAGTTCTCGAGATATATCAAGATATTTAAAAGTTCCGAAGCCGCACCAACATAATAGAGATACAGAAACACCGTGGCCCCTTTCTTTGAGATAACTCTGCACTATTGCGCGCTGCAAATGCCACTTCCAGCTTAGCTGTGCAGAAGAAGAACAACAAAAAGAAGAAATATCTCGAAATATGTCCGTCAGGCCCCTTCCCTTGAGATAAATCTGCAAATATCTCGGAAACGAAGCGAGCTATGGCAAAATGTTAAGAGACCTTTTTTGTAGAGAATTATGTTTCCTACAATTTATGTTCTATGATATTTTTTGATCAGAAGCGTAGTTTTCGAGATATATCGAGATATTTAAAAGTTCCGAAGCCGCACCAACATAATAGAGATACAGAAACACCGTGGCCCCTTTCTTTGAGATAACTCTGCACTATTGCGACCTGCAAATGCCACTTCCAGCTCAGCTGTGCAGAAGAAGAACAACAAGAAGAAGAAATATCTCGAAATATGTCCGTCAGGCCCCTTCCCTTGAGATAAATCTGCAAATATCTCGGAAACGAAGCGAGCTATGGCAAAATGTTAAGAGACCTTTTTTGTAGAGAATTAAGTTTCCGACTTTTTATGTTCTATGATATTTTTTGATCAGATGCGTAGTTCTCGAGATATATCAAGATATTTAAAAGTTCCGAAGCCGCACCAACATAATAGAGATACAGAAACACCGTGGCCCCTTTCTTTGAGATAGCTCTGCACTATTGCGAGCTGGAAATGCCACTTCCAGTTTAGCTGTGCAGAAGAAGAACAACAAGAAGAAGAAATATCTCGAAATATGTCCGTTAGGCCCCTTCCCTTCAGATAAATCTGCAAATATCTCGGAAACGAAGCGAGCTATGGCAAAATGTTAAGAGACCTTTTTTGTAGAGAATTAAGTTTCCTACTTTTCATGTTCTATGATATTTTTTGATCAGATGCGTAGTTCTCGAGATATATCAAGATATTTGAAAGTTCCGAAGCCGCACCAACATAATAGAGATACAGAAACACCGTGGCCCCTTTCTTTGAAATAACTCTGCACTAGTGAGAGCCGCAAATGCCACTTCCAGCTTAGCTGTGCAGAAGAAGAACAACAAGAAGAAGAAATATCTCGAAATATGTCCGTCAGGCCCCTTCCATTGAGATAAATCTGCAAATATCTCGGAAACGAAGCGAGCTATGGCAAAATGTTAAGAGACCTTTTTTGTAGAGAATTAAGTTTCCTAGTTTTTATGTTCTATGATATTTTTTGATCAGAAGCGTAGTTTTCGAGATATATCGAGATATTTAAAAGTTCCGAAGCCGCACCAACATAATAGAGATACAGAAACACCGTGGCCCCTTTCTTTGAGATAACTCTGCACTAGTGAGAGCCGCAAATGCCACTTCCAGCTTAGCTGTGCAGAAGAAGAACAACAAGAAGAAGAAATATCTCGAAATATGTCCGTCAGGCCCCTTCCCTTGAGATAAATCTGCAAATATCTCGGAAACGAAGCGAGCTATGGCAAAATGTTATGAGACCTTTTTTGTAGAGAATTATGTTTCCTACAATTTATGTTCTATGATATTTTTTGATAAGAAGCGTAGTTTTCGAGATATATCGAGATATTTAAAAGTTCCGAAGCCGCACCAACATAATAGAGATACAGAAACACCGTGGCCCCTTTCTTTGAGATAACTCTGCACTATTGCGACCTGCAAATGCCACTTCCAGCTCAGCTGTGCAGAAGAAGAACAACAAGAAGAAGAAATATCTCGAAATATGTCCGTCAGGCCCCTTCCCTTGAGATAAATCTGCAAATATCTCGGAAACGAAGCGAGCTATGGCAAAATGTTAAGAGACCTTTTTTGTAGAGAATTAAGTTTCCGACTTTTTATGTTCTATGATATTTTTTGATCAGATGCGTAGTTCTCGAGATATATCAAGATATTTAAAAGTTCCGAAGCCGCACCAACATAATAGAGATACAGAAACACCGTGGCCCCTTTCTTTGAGATAACTCTGCACTATTGCGAGCTGGAAATGCCACTTCCAGTTTAGCTGTGCAGAAGAAGAACAACAAGAAGAAGAAATATCTCGAAATATGTCCGTTAGGCCCCTTCCCTTCAGATAAATCTGCAAATATCCCGGAAACGAAGCGAGCTATGGCAAAATGTTAAGAGACCTTTTTTGTAGAGAATTAAGTTTCCTACTTTTCATGTTCTATGATATTTTTTGATCAGATGCGTAGTTCTCGAGATATATCAAGATATTTAAAAGTTCCGAAGCCGCACCAACATAATAGAGATACAGAAACACCGTGGCCCCTTTCTTTGAGATAACTCTGCACTATTGCGAGCTGTAAATGCCACTTCCAGCTTAGCTGTGCAGAAGAAGATCAACAAGAAGAAGAAATATCTCGAAATATGTCCGTCAGGCCCCTTCCCTTGAGATATATCTGCAAATATCTCGGAAACGAAGCGAGCTATGGCAAAATGTTAAGAGAGCTTTTTTGTAGAGAATTATGTTTCCTACAATTTATGTTCTATGATATTTTTTGATCAGAAGCGTAGTTTTCGAGATATATCGAGATATTTAAAAGTTCCGAAGCCGCACCAACATAATAGAGATACAGAAACACCGTGGCCCCTTTCTTTGAGATAACTCTGCACTAGTGCGAGCCGCAAATGCCACTTCCAGCTTAGCTGTGCAGAAGAAGAACAACAAGAAGAAGAAATATCTCGAAATATGTCCGTCAGGCCCCTTCCCTTGAGATAAATCTGCAAATATCTCGGAAACGAAGCGAGCTATGGCAAAATGTTAAGAGACCTTTTTTGTAGAGAATTATGTTTCCTACAATTTATGTTCTATGATATTTTTTGATAAGAAGCGTAGTTTTCGAGATATATCGAGATATTTAAAAGTTCCGAAGCCGCACCAACATAATAGAGATACAGAAACACCGTGGCCCCTTTCTTTGAGATAACTCTGCACTATTGCGAGCTGGAAATGCCACTTCCAGTTTAGCTGTGCAGAAGAAGAACAACAAGAAGAAGAAATATCTCGAAATATGTCCGTTAGGCCCCTTCCCTTCAGATAAATCTGCAAATATCTCGGAAACGAAGCGAGCTATGGCAAAATGTTAAGAGACCTTTTTTGTAGAGAATTAAGTTTCCTACTTTTCATGTTCTATGATATTTTTTGATCAGATGCGTAGTTCTCGAGATATATCAAGATATTTAAAAGTTCCGAAGCCGCACCAACATAATAGAGATACAGAAACACCGTGGCCCCTTTCTTTGAGATAACTCTGCACTATTGCGCGCTGCAAATGCCACTTCCAGCTTAGCTGTGCAGAAGAAGAACAACAAAAAGAAGAAATATCTCGAAATATGTCCGTCAGGCCCCTTCCCTTGAGATAAATCTGCAAATATCTCGGAAACGAAGCGAGCTATGGCAAAATGTTAAGAGACCTTTTTTGTAGAGAATTATGTTTCCTACAATTTATGTTCTATGATATTTTTTGATCAGAAGCGTAGTTTTCGAGATATATCGAGATATTTAAAAGTTCCGAAGCCGCACCAACATAATAGAGATACAGAAACACCGTGGCCCCTTTCTTTGAGATAACTCTGCACTATTGCGACCTGCAAATGCCACTTCCAGCTCAGCTGTGCAGAAGAAGAACAACAAGAAGAAGAAATATCTCGAAATATGTCCGTCAGGCCCCTTCCCTTGAGATAAATCTGCAAATATCTCGGAAACGAAGCGAGCTATGGCAAAATGTTAAGAGACCTTTTTTGTAGAGAATTAAGTTTCCTACTTTTTATGTTCTATGATATTTTTTGATCAGATGCGTAGTTCTCGAGATATATCAAGATATTTAAAAGTTCCGAAGCCGCACCAACATAATAGAGATACAGAAACACCGTGGCCCCTTTCTTTGAGATAACTCTGCACTATTGCGAGCTGGAAATGCCACTTCCAGTTTAGCTGTGCAGAAGAAGAACAACAAGAAGCAGAAATATCTCGAAATATGTCCGTTAGGCCCCTTCCCTTCAGATAAATCTGCAAATATCTCGGAAACGAAGCGAGCTATGGCAAAATCTTAAGACACGTTTTTTGTAGAGAATTATGTTTCCTACAATTTATGTTCTATGATATTTTCTGATCAGAAGCGTAGTTTTCGAGATATATCGAGATATTTAAAAGTTCCGAAGCCGCACCAACATGATAGAGATACAGAAACACCGTGGCCCCTTTCTTTGAGATAACTCTGCACTAGTGCGAGCCGCAAATGCCACTTCCAGCTTAGCTGTGCAGAAGAAGAACAACAGGAAGAAGAAATATCTCGAAATATGTCCGTCACGCCCCTTCCCTTGAGATAAATCTGCAAATATCTCGGAAACGAAGCGAGCTATGGCAAAATGTTTAGAGACCTTTCTTGTAGAGAATTAAGTTTCCTACTTTTTATGTAGTATGATATTTTTTGATCAGATGCGTAGTTCTCGAGATATATCAAGATATTTAAAAGTTCCGAAGCCGCACCAACATAATAGAGATACAGAAACACCGTGGCCCCTTTCTTTGAGATAACTCTGCACTATTGCGCGCTGCAAATGCCACTTCCAGCTTAGCTGTGCAGAAGAAGAACAACAAAATGAAGAAATATCTCGAAATATGTCCGTCAGGCCCCTTCCCTTGAGATAAATCTGCAAATATCTCGGAAACGAAGCGAGCTATGGCAAAATGTTAAGAGACCTTTTTTGTAGAGAATTAAGTTTCCTACTTTTTATGTTCTATGATATTTTTCGATCAGAGGCGTAGTTCTCGAGATATATCAAGATATTTAAAAGTTCCGAAGCCGCACCAACATAATAGAGATACAGAAACACCATGGCCCCTTTCTTTGAGATAACTCTGCACGATTGCGAGCTAGAAATGCCACTTCCAGTTTAGCTGTGCAGAAGAAGAACAACAAGAAGAAGAAATATCTCGAAATATGTCCATCAGGACCCTTCCCTTGAGATATATCTGCAAATATCTCGGAAACGAAGCGAGCTATGGCAAAATGTCAAGAGACCTTTTTTGTAAAGAATTATGTTTCCTACAATTTATGTTCTATGATATTTTTTGATCAGAAGCGTAGTTTTCGAGATATATCGAGATATTTAAAAGTTCCGAAGCCGCACCAACATAATAGAGATACAGAAACACCGTGGCCCCTTTCTTTGGGATAACTCTGCACTATTGCGAGCTGCAAATGCCACTTCCAGCTTAGCTGTGCAGAAGAAGAACAACAAGAAGAAGAAATATCTCGAAATATGTCCATCAGGACCCTTCCCTTGAGATAAATCTGCAAATATCTCGGAAACGAAGCGAGCTATGGCAAAATGTTAAGAGACCTTTTTTGTAAAGAATTATGTTTCCTACAATTTATGTTCTATGATATTTTTTGATCAGAAGCGTAGTTTTCGAGATATATCGAGATATTTAAAAGTTCCGAAGCCGCACGAACATAATAGAGATACAGAAACACCGTGGCCCCTTTCTCTGGGATAACTCTGCACTATTGCGAGCTGCAAATGCCACTTCCAGCTTAGCTGTGCAGAAGAAGAACAACAAGAAGAAGAAATATCTCGAAATATGTCCGTTAGGCCACTTCCCTTGAGATAAATCTGCAAATATCTCGGAAACGAAGCGAGCTATGGCAAAATGTTAAGAGACCTTTTTTGTAGAGAATTAAGTTTCCTACTTTTTATGTTCGATGATATTTTTTGATCAGATGCGTAGTTCTCGAGATATATCAAGATATTTAAAAGTTCCGAAGCTGCACCAACATAATAGAGGTACAGAAACACCGTGGCCTCTTTCTTTGAGATAACTCTGCACTATTGCGAGCTGCAAATGCCACTTCGAGCTTAGCTGTGCAGAAGAAGAACAACAAGAAGAAGAAATATCTCGAAATATGTCCGTCAGACCCCTTCCCTTGAGATGAATCTGCAAATATCTCGGAAACGAAGCGAGCTATGGCAAAATGTTAAGAGACCTTTTTTGTAGAGAATTATGTTTCCTACAATTTATGTTCTATGACATTTTTTGATCAGAAGCGTAGTTTTCGAGATATATCGAGATATTTAAAAGTTCCGAAGCCGCACCAACATAATAGAGATACAGAAACACCGTGGCCCCTTTCTTTGAGATAACTCTGCACTATTGCGACCTGCAAATGCCACTTCCAGCTCAGCTGTGCAGAAGAAGAACAACAAGAAGAAGAAATATCTCGAAATATGTCCGTCAGGCCCCTTCCCTTGAGATAAATCTGCAAATATCTCGGAAACGAAGCGAGCTATGGCAAAATGTTAAGAGACCTTTTTTGTAGAGAATTAAGTTTCCTACTTTTTATGTTCTATGATATTTTTTGATCAGATGCGTAGTTCTCGAGATATATCAAGATATTTAAAAGTTCCGAAGCCGCACCAACATAATAGAGATACAGAAACACCGTGGCCCCTTTCTTTGAGATAACTCTGCACTATTGCGAGCTGGAAATGCCACTTCCAGTTTAGCTGTGCAGAAGAAGAACAACAAGAAGAAGAAATATCTCGAAATATGTCCGTTAGGCCCCTTCCCTTCAGATATATCTGCAAATATCTCGGAAACGAAGCGAGCTATGGCAAAATGTTAAGAGACGTTTTTTGTAGAGAATTATGTTTCCTACAATTTATGTTCTATGATATTTTCTGATCAGAAGCGTAGTTTTCGAGATATATCGAGATATTTAAAAGTTCCGAAGCCGCACCAACATGATAGAGATACAGAAACACCGTGGCCCCTTTCTTTGAGATAACTCTGCACTAGTGCGAGCCGCAAATGCCACTTCCAGCTTAGCTGTGCAGAAGAAGAACAACAAGAAGAAGAAATATCTCGAAATATGTCCGTCACGCCCCTTCCCTTGAGATAAATCTGCAAATATCTCGGAAACGAAGCGAGCTATGGCAAAATGTTTAGAGACCTTTCTTGTAGAGAATTAAGTTTCCTACTTTTTATGTAGTATGATATTTTTTGATCAGATGCGTAGTTCTCGAGATATATCAAGATATTTAAAAGTTCCGAAGCCGCACCAACATAATAGAGATACAGAAACACCGTGGCCCCTTTCTTTGAGATAACTCTGCACTATTGCGCGCTGCAAATGCCACTTCCAGCTTAGCTGTGCAGAAGAAGAACAACAAAAAGAAGAAATATCTCGAAATATGTCCGTCAGGCCCCTTCCCTTGAGATAAATCTGCAAATATCTCGGAAACGAAGCGAGCTATGGCAAAATGTTAAGAGACCTTTTTTGTAAAGAATTATGTTTCCTACAATTTATGTTCTATGATATTTTTTGATCAGAAGCGTAGTTTTCGAGATATATCGAGATATTTAAAAGTTCCGAAGCCGCACCAACATAATAGAGATACAGAAACACCGTGGCCCCTTTCTTTGGGATAACTCTGCACTATTGCGAGCTGCAAATGCCACTTCCAGCTTAGCTGTGCAGAAGAAGAACAACAAGAAGAAGAAATATCTCGAAATATGTCCGTCAGGCCACTTCCCTTGAGATAAATCTGCAAATATCTCGGAAACGAAGCGAGCTATGGCAAAATGTTAAGAGACCTTTTTTGTAGAGAATTAAGTTTCATACTTTTTATGTTCGATGATATTTTTTGATCAGATGCGTAGTTCTCGAGATATATCAAGATATTTAAAAGTTCCGAAGCTGCACCAACATAATAGAGGTACAGAAACACCGTGGCCTCTTTCTTTGAGATAACTCTGCACTATTGCGAGCTGCAAATGCCAGTTCGAGCTTAGCTGTGCAGAAGAAGAACAACAAGAAGAAGAAATATCTCGAAATATGTCCGTCAGACCCCTTCCCTTGAGATGAATCTGCAAATATCTCGGAAACGAAGCGAGCTATGGCAAAATGTTAAGAGACCTTTTTTGTAGAGAATTAAGTTTCCTACCTTTTATGTTCTATGATATTTTTTGATCAGATGCGTAATTCTCGAGATATATCAAGATATTTAAAAGTTCCGAAGCCGCACCAACATAATAGAGATAAAGAAACACCGTGGCCCCTTTCTTTGAGATAACTCTGCACTATTGCGAGCTGCAAATGCCACTTCCAGCTTAGCTGTGCAGAAGAAGAACAACCAGAAGAAGAAATATCTCGAAATATGTCCGTCAGGCCACTTCCCTTGAGATAAATCTGCAAATATCTCGGAAACGAAGCGAGCTATGGCAAAATGTTAAGAGACCTTTTTTGTAGAGAATTAAGTTTCCTACTTTTTATGTTCGATGATATTTTTTGATCAGATGCGTAGTTCTCGAGATATATCAAGATATTTAAAAGTTCCGAAGCTGCACCAACATAATAGAGGTACAGAAACACCGTGGCCTCTTTCTTTGAGATAACTCTGCACTATTGCGAGCTGCAAATGCCACTTCGAGCTTAGCTGTGCAGAAGAAGAACAACAAGAAGAAGAAATATCTCGAAATATGTCCGTCAGACCCCTTCCCTTGAGATGAATCTGCAAATATCTCGGAAACGAAGCGAGCTATGGCAAAATGTTAAGAGACCTTTTTTGTAGAGAATAATGTTTCCTACAATTTACGTTCTATGATATTTTTTGATCAGAAGCGTAGTTCTCGAGATATATCAAGATATTTAAAAGTTCCGAAGCCGCACCAACATAATAGAGATACAGAAACACCGTGGCCCCTTTCTTTGAGATAACTCTGCACTAGTGCGAGCCGCAAATGCCACTTCCAGCTTAGCTGTGCAGAAGAAGAACAACAAGAAGAAGAAATATCTCGAAATATGTCCGTCAGGCCCCTTCCCTTGAGATAAATATGCAAATATCTCGGAAACGAAGCGAGCTATGGCAAAATGTTAAGAGACCGTTGTTGTAGAGAATTAAGTTTGCTACTTTTTATGTTCTATGATATATTTTGATCAGACGCGTAGTTCTCGAGATATATCAAGATATTTAAAAGTTCCGATGCCGCACCAACATAATAGAGATACAGAAACACCGTGGCCCCTTTCTTTGAGATAACTCTGCACTATTGCGAGCTGCAAATGCCACTTCCAGCTTAGCTGTGCAGAAGAAGAACAACAAGAAGAAGAAATATCTCGAAATATGTCCGTCAGGCCCCTTCCCTTGAGATAAATATGCAAATATCTCGGAAACGAAGCGAGCTATGGCAAAATGTTTAGAGACCTTTTTTGTAGAGAATTAAGTTTCCTACCTTTTATGTTCTATGATATTTTTTGATCAGATGCGTAATTCTCGAGATATATCAAGATATTTAAAAGTTCGGAAGCCGCACCAACATAATAGAGATAAAGAAACACCGTGGCCCCTTTCTTTGAGATAACTCTGCACTATTGCGAGCTGCAAATGCCACTTCCAGCTTAGCTGTGCAGAAGAAGAACAACAAGAAGAAGAAATATCTCGAAATATGTCCGTCAGGCCACTTCCCTTGAGATAAATCTGCAAATATCTCGGAAACGAAGCGAGCTATGGCAAAATGTTAAGAGACCTTTTTTGTAGAGAATTAAGTTTCCTACTTTTTATGTTCGATGATATTTTTTGATCAGATGCGTAGTTCTCGAGATATATCAAGATATTTAAAAGTTCCGAAGCTGCACCAACATAATAGAGGTACAGAAACACCGTGGCCTCTTTCTTTGAGATAACACTGCACTATTGCGAGCTGCAAATGCCACTTCGAGTTTAGCTGTGCAGAAGAAGAACAACAAGAAGAAGAAATATCTCGAAATATGTCCGTTAGGCCCCTTCCCTTGAGATAAATCTGCAAATATCTCGGAAACGAAGCGAGCTATGGCAAAATGTTAAGAGACCTTTTTTGTAGAGAATTATGTTTCCTACAATTTATGTTCTATGATATTTTTTGATCAGAAGCGTAGTTTTCGAGATATATCGAGATATTTAAAAGTTCCGAAGCCGCACCAACATAATAGAGATACAGAAACACCGTGGCCCCTTTCTTTGAGATAACTCTGCACTATTGCGAGCTGGAAATGCCACTTCCAGTTTAGCTGTGCAGAAGAAGAACAACAAGAAGAAGAAATATCTCGAAATATGTCCGTTAGGCCCCTTCCCTTGAGATAAATCTGCAAATATCTCGGAAACGAAGAGAGCTATGGCAAAATGTTAAGAGACCTTTTTTGTAGAGAATTAAGTTTCCTACATTTTATGTTCTATGATATTTTTTGATCAGATGCGTAGTTCTCGAGATATATCAAGATATTTAAAAGTTCCGAAGCCGCACCAACATAATAGAGATACAGAAACACCGTGGCCCCTTTCTTTGAGATAACTCTGCACTAGTGCGAGCGGCAAATGCCACTTCCAGCTTAGCTGTGCAGAAGAAGAACAACAAGAAGAAGAAATATCTCGAAATATGTCCGTCAGGCCACTTCCCTTGAGATAAATCTGCAAATATCTCGTAAACGAAGAGAGCTATGGCAAAATGTTAAGAGACCTTTTTGGTAGAGAATTAAGTTTCCTACTTTTCATGTTCTATGATATTTTTTGATCAGATGCGCAGTTCTCGAGATATATCAAGATATTTAAAAGTTCCGAAGCCGCACCAACATAATAGAGATACAGAAACACCGTGGCCCCTTTCTTTGAGATAACTCTGCACTATTGCGAGCTGCAAATGCCACTTCCAGCTTAGCTGTGCAGAAGAAGAACAACAAGAAGAAGAAATATCTCGAAATATGTCCGTCAGGCCCCTTCCCTTGAGATATATCTGCAAATATCTCGGAAACGAAGCGAGCTATGGCAAAATGTTAAGAGACCTTTTTTGTGGAGAATTATGTTTCCTACAATTTATGTTCTATGATATTTTTTGATCAGAAGCGTAGTTTTCGAGATATATCGAGATATTTAAAAGTTCCGAAGCCGCACCAACATAATAGAGATACAGAAACACCGTGGCCCCTTTCTTTGAGATAACTCTGCACTAGTGAGAGCCGCAAATGCCACTTCCAGCTTAGCTGTGCAGAAGAAGAACAACAAGAAGAAGAAATATCTCGAAATATGTCCGTCAGGCCCCTTCCCTTGAGATAAATCTGCAAATATCTCGGAAACGAAGCGAGCTATGGCAAAATGTTAAGAGACCTTTTTTGTAGAGAATTAAGTTTCCTAGTTTTTATGTTCTATGATATTTTTTGATCAGAAGCGTAGTTTTCGAGATATATCGAGATATTTAAAAGTTCCGAAGCCGCACCAACATAATAGAGATACAGAAACACCGTGGCCCCTTTCTTTGAGATAACTCTGCGCTAGTGCGAGCTGCAAATGCCACTTCCAGCTTAGCTGTGCAGAAGAAGAACAACAAGAAGAAGAAATATCTCGAAATATGTCCGTCAGGCCCCTTCCCTTGAGATAAATCTGCAAATATCTCGGAAACGAAGCGAGCAATGGCAAAATGTTAAGAGACCTTTTTTGTAGAGAATTAAGTTTCCTAGTTTTTATGTTCTATGATATTTTTTGATCAGAAGCGTAGTTTTCGAGATATATCGAGATATTTAAAAGTTCCGAAGCCGCACCAACATAATAGAGATACAGAAACACCGTGGCCCCTTTCTTTGAGATAACTCTGCGCTAGTGCGAGCTGCAAATGCCACTTCCAGCTTAGCTGTGCAGAAGAAGAACAACAAGAAGAAGAAATATCTCGAAATATGTCCGTCAGGCCCCTTCCCTTGAGATAAATCTGCAAATATCTCGGAAACGAAGCGAGCAATGGCAAAATGTTAAGAGACCTTTTTTGTAGAGAATTAAGTTTCCTACTTTTTATGTTCTATGATATTTTTTGATCAGATGCGTAGTTCTCGAGATATATCAAGATATTTAAAAGTTCCGAAGCCGCACCAACATAATAGAGATACAGAAACACCGTGGCCCCTTTCTTTGAGATAACTCTGCACTATTGCGAGCTGCAAATGCCACTTCCAGCTTAGCTGTGCAGAGGAAGAACAACAAGAAGAAGAAGTATCTCGAAATATGTCCGTCAGGCCCGTTCCTTTGAGCTGAATCTGCAAATATCTCGGAAACGAAGCGAGCTATGGCAAAATGTTAAGATACGTTTTTTGTAGAGAATTATGTTTCCTACAATTTATGTTCTATGATATTTTTTGATCAGAAGCGTAGTTTTCGAGATATATCGAGATATTTAAAAGTTCCGAAGCCGCACCAACATAATAGAGATACAGAAACACCGTGGCCCCTTTCTTTGAGATAACTCTGCACTAGTGCGAGCCGCAAATGCCACTTCCAGCTTAGGTGTGCAGAAGAAGAACAACAAGAAGAAGAAATATCTCGAAATATGTCCGTCAGGCCCCTTCCCTTGAGATAAATCTGCAAATATCTCGGAAACGAAGCGAGGTATGGCAAAATGTTAAGAGACCTTTTTTGTAGAGAATTATGTTTCCTACAATTTATGTTCTATGATATTTTTTGATCAGAAGCGTAGTTTTCGAGATATATCGAGATATTTAAAAGTTCCGAAGCCGCACCAACATAATAGAGATACAGAAACACCGTGGCCCCTTTCTTTGAGATAACTCTGCGCTAGTGCGAGCTGCAAATGCCACTTCCAGCTTAGCTGTGTAGAAGAAGAACAACAAGAAGAAGAAATATCTCGAAATATGTCCGTTAGGCCCCTTCCCTTGCGATAAATCTGCAAATATCTCGGAAACAAAGCGAGCTATGGCAAAATGTTTAGAGACCTTTTTTGTAGAGAATTAAGTTTCCTACTTTTTATGTTCTATGATATTTTTTGATCAGATGCGTAGTTCTCGAGATATATCAAGATATTTAAAAGTTCCGAAGCCGCACCAACATAATAGAGATACAGAAACACCGTGGCCCCTTTCTTTCAGATAACTCTGCACTATTGCGAGCTGCAAAAGCCACTTCCAGCTCAGCTGTGCAGAGGAAGAACAACAAGAAGAAGAAGTATCTCGAAATATGTCCATCAGGCCCGTTCCTTTGAGCTGAATCTGCAAATATCTCGGAAACGAAGCGAGCTATGGCAAAATGTTAAGATACGTTTTTTGTAGAGAATTATGTTTCCTACAATTTATGTTCTATGATATTTTTTGATCAGAAGCGTAGTTTTCGAGATATATCGAGATATTTAAAAGTTCCGAAGCCGCACCAACATAATAGAGATACAGAAACACCGTGGCCCCTTTCTTTGAGATAACTCTGCGCTAGTGCGAGCTGCAAATGCCACTTCCAGCTTAGCTGTGCAGAAGAAGAACAACAAGAAGAAGAAATATCTCGAAATATGTCCGTCAGGCCCCTTCCCTTGAGATAAATCTGCAAATATCTCGGAAACGAAGCGAGCAATGGCAAAATGTTAAGAGACCTTTTTTGTAGAGAATTAAGTTTCCTACTTTTTATGTTCTATGATATTTTTTGATCAGATGCGTAGTTCTCGAGATATATCAAGATATTTAAAAGTTCCGAAGCCGCACCAACATAATAGAGATACAGAAACACCGTGGCCCCTTTCTTTGAGATAACTCTGCACTATTGCGAGCTGCAAATGCCACTTCCAGCTTAGCTGTGCAGAGGAAGAACAACAAGAAGAAGAAGTATCTCGAAATATGTCCGTCAGGCCCGTTCCTTTGAGCTGAATCTGCAAATATCTCGGAAACGAAGCGAGCTATGGCAAAATGTTAAGATACGTTTTTTGTAGAGAATTATGTTTCCTACAATTTATGCTCTATGATATTTTTTGATCAGAAGCGTAGTTTTCGAGATATATCGAGATATTTAAAAGTTCCGAAGCCGCACCAACATAATAGAGATACAGAAACACCGTGGCCCCTTTCTTTGAGATAACTCTGCACTAGTGCGAGCCGCAAATGCCACTTCCAGCTTAGGTGTGCAGAAGAAGAACAACAAGAAGAAGAAATATCTCGAAATATGTCCGTCAGGCCCCTTCCCTTGAGATAAATCTGCAAATATCTCGGAAACGAAGCGAGGTATGGCAAAATGTTAAGAGACCTTTTTTGTAGAGAATTATGTTTCCTACAATTTATGTTCTATGATATTTTTTGATCAGAAGCGTAGTTTTCGAGATATATCGAGATATTTAAAAGTTCCGAAGCCGCACCAACATAATAGAGATACAGAAACACCGTGGCCCCTTTCTTTGAGATAACTCTGCGCTAGTGCGAGCTGCAAATGCCACTTCCAGCTTAGCTGTGTAGAAGAAGAACAACAAGAAGAAGAAATATCTCGAAATATGTCCGTTAGGCCCCTTCCCTTGCGATAAATCTGCAAATATCTCGGAAACAAAGCGAGCTATGGCAAAATGTTTAGAGACCTTTTTTGTAGAGAATTAAGTTTCCTACCTTTTATGTTCTATGATATTTTTTGATCAGATGCGTAGTTCTCGAGATATATCAAGATATTTAAAAGTTCCGAAGCCGCACCAACATAATAGAGATACAGAAACACCGTGGCCCCTTTCTTTCAGATAACTCTGCACTATTGCGAGCTGCAAAAGCCACTTCCAGCTCAGCTGTGCAGAGGAAGAACAACAAGAAGAAGAAGTATCTCGAAATATGTCCATCAGGCCCGTTCCTTTGAGCTGAATCTGCAAATATCTCGGAAACGAAGCGAGCTATGGCAAAATGTTAAGATACGTTTTTTGTAGAGAATTATGTTTCCTACAATTTATGTTCTATGATATTTTTTGATCAGAAGCGTAGTTTTCGAGATATATCGAGATATTTAAAAGTTCCGAAGCCGCACCAACATAATAGAGATACAGAAACACCGTGGCCCCTTTCTTTGAGATAACTCTGCACTAGTGCGAGCCGCAAATGCCACTTCCAGCTTAGCTGTGCAGAAGAAGAACAACAAGAAGAAGAAATATCTCGAAATATGTCCGTCAGGCCCCTTCCCTTGAGATAAATCTGCAAATATCTCGGAAACGAAGCGAGCTATGGCAAAATGTTTAGAGACCTTTCTTGTAGAGAATTAAGTTTCCTACTTTTTATGTAGTATGATATTTTTTGATCAGATGCGTAGTTCTCGAGATATATCAAGATATTTAAAAGTTCCGAAGCCGCACCAACATAACAGAGATACAGAAACACCGTGGCCCCTTTCTTTGAGATAACTCTGCACTATTGCGAGCTGTAAATGCCACTTCCAGCTTAGCTGTGCAGAAGAAGATCAACAAGAAGAAGAAATATCTCGAAATATGTCCGTCAGGCCCCTTCCCTTGAGATATATCTGCAAATATCTCGGAAACGAAGCGAGCTATGGCAAAATGTTAAGAGAGCTTTTTTGTAGAGAATTATGTTTCCTACAATTTATGTTCTATGATATTTTTTGATCAGAAGCGTAGTTTTCGAGATATATCGAGATATTTAAAAGTTCCGAAGCCGCACCAACATAATAGAGATACAGAAACACCGTGGCCCCTTTCTTTGAGATAACTCTGCACTAGTGCGAGCCGCAAATGCCACTTCCAGCTTAGCTGTGCAGAAGAAGAACAACAAGAAGAAGAAATATCTCGAAATATGTCCGTCAGGCCCCTTCCCTTGAGATAAATCTGCAAATATCTCGGAAACGAAGCGAGCTATGGCAAAATGTTAAGAGACCTTTTTTGTAGAGAATTATGTTTCCTACAATTTATGTTCTATGATATTTTTTGATAAGAAGCGTAGTTTTCGAGATATATCGAGATATTTAAAAGTTCCGAAGCCGCACCAACATAATAGAGATACAGAAACACCGTGGCCCCTTTCTTTGAGATAACTCTGCACTATTGCGAGCTGGAAATGCCACTTCCAGTTTAGCTGTGCAGAAGAAGAACAACAAGAAGAAGAAATATCTCGAAATATGTCCGTTAGGCCCCTTCCCTTCAGATAAATCTGCAAATATCTCGGAAACGAAGCGAGCTATGGCAAAATGTTAAGAGACCTTTTTTGTAGAGAATTAAGTTTCCTACTTTTCATGTTCTATGATATTTTTTGATCAGATGCGTAGTTCTCGAGATATATCAAGATATTTAAAAGTTCCGAAGCCGCACCAACATAATAGAGATACAGAAACACCGTGGCCCCTTTCTTTGAGATAACTCTGCACTATTGCGCGCTGCAAATGCCACTTCCAGCTTAGCTGTGCAGAAGAAGAACAACAAAAAGAAGAAATATCTCGAAATATGTCCGTCAGGCCCCTTCCCTTGAGATAAATCTGCAAATATCTCGGAAACGAAGCGAGCTATGGCAAAATGTTAAGAGACCTTTTTTGTAGAGAATTAAGTTTCCTACTTTTTATGTTCTATGATATTTTTCGATCAGAGGCGTAGTTCTCGAGATATATCAAGATATTTAAAAGTTCCGAAGCCGCACCAACATAATAGAGATACAGAAACACCATGGCCCCTTTCTTTGAGATAACTCTGCACGATTGCGAGCTGGAAATGCCACTTCCAGTTTAGCTGTGCAGAAGAAGAACAACAAGAAGAAGAAATATCTCGAAATATGTCCATCAGGACCCTTCCCTTGAGATAAATCTGCAAATATCTCGGAAACGAAGCGAGCTATGGCAAAATGTTAAGAGACCTTTTTTGTAGAGAATTATGTTTCCTACAATTTATGTTCTATGATATTTTTTGATCAGAAGCGTAGTTTTCGAGATATATCGAGATATTTAAAAGTTCCGAAGCCGCACCAACATAATAGAGATACAGAAACACCGTGGCCCCTTTCTTTGAGATAACTCTGCACTATTGCGACCTGCAAATGCCACTTCCAGCTCAGCTGTGCAGAAGAAGAACAACAAGAAGAAGAAATATCTCGAAATATGTCCGTCAGGCCCCGTCCCTTGAGATAAATCTGCAAATATCTCGGAAACGAAGCGAGCTATGGCAAAATGTTAAGAGACCTTTTTTGTAGAGAATTAAGTTTCCTACTTTTTATGTTCCATGATATTTTTTGATCAGATGCGTAGTTCTCGAGATATATCAAGATATTTAAAAGTTCCGAAGCCGCACCAACATAATAGAGATACAGAAACACCGTGGCCCCTTTCTTTGAGATAACTCTGCACTATTGCGAGCTGGAAATGCCACTTCCAGTTTAGCTGTGCAGAAGAAGAACAACAAGAAGAAGAAATATCTCGAAATATGTCCGTTAGGCCCCTTCCCTTCAGATAAATCTGCAAATATCTCGGAAACGAAGCGAGCTATGGCAAAATGTTAAGAGACGTTTTTTGTAGAGAATTATGTTTCCTACAATTTATGTTCTATGATATTTTCTGATCAGAAGCGTAGTTTTCGAGATATATCGAGATATTTAAAAGTTCCGAAGCCGCACCAACATGATAGAGATACAGAAACACCGTGGCCCCTTTCTTTGAGATAACTCTGCACTAGTGCGAGCCGCAAATGCCACTTCCAGCTTAGCTGTGCAGAAGAAGAACAACAGGAAGAAGAAATATCTCGAAATATGTCCGTCACGCCCCTTCCCTTGAGATAAATCTGCAAATATCTCGGAAACGAAGCGAGCTATGGCAAAATGTTTAGAGACCTTTCTTGTAGAGAATTAAGTTTCCTACTTTTTATGTAGTATGATATTTTTTGATCAGATGCGTAGTTCTCGAGATATATCAAGATATTTAAAAGTTCCGAAGCCGCACCAACATAATAGAGATACAGAAACACCGTGGCCCCTTTCTTTGAGATAACTCTGCACTATTGCGAGCTGGAAATGCCACTTCCAGTTTAGCTGTGCAGAAGAAGAACAACAAGAAGAAGAAATATCTCGAAATATGTCCGTTAGGCCCCTTCCCTTCAGATAAATCTGCAAATATCTCGGAAACGAAGCGAGCTATGGCAAAATGTTAAGAGACGTTTTTTGTAGAGAATTATGTTTCCTACAATTTATGTTCTATGATATTTTCTGATCAGAAGCGTAGTTTTCGAGATATATCGAGATATTTAAAAGTTCCGAAGCCGCACCAACATGATAGAGATACAGAAACACCGTGGCCCCTTTCTTTGAGATAACTCTGCACTAGTGCGAGCCGCAAATGCCACTTCCAGCTTAGCTGTGCAGAAGAAGAACAACAGGAAGAAGAAATATCTCGAAATATGTCCGTCACGCCCCTTCCCTTGAGATAAATCTGCAAATATCTCGGAAACGAAGCGAGCTATGGCAAAATGTTTAGAGACCTTTCTTGTAGAGAATTAAGTTTCCTACTTTTTATGTAGTATGATATTTTTTGATCAGATGCGTAGTTCTCGAGATATATCAAGATATTTAAAAGTTCCGAAGCCGCACCAACATAATAGAGATACAGAAACACCGTGGCCCCTTTCTTTGAGATAACTCTGCACTATTGCGCGCTGCAAATGCCACTTCCAGCTTAGCTGTGCAGAAGAAGAACAACAAAAAGAAGAAATATCTCGAAATATGTCCGTCAGGCCCCTTCCCTTGAGATAAATCTGCAAATATCTCGGAAACGAAGCGAGCTATGGCAAAATGTTAAGAGACCTTTTTTGTAGAGAATTAAGTTTCCTACTTTTTATGTTCTATGATATTTTTCGATCAGAGGCGTAGTTCTCGAGATATATCAAGATATTTAAAAGTTCCGAAGCCGCACCAACATAATAGAGATACAGAAACACCATGGCCCCTTTCTTTGAGATAACTCTGCACGATTGCGAGCTGGAAATGCCACTTCCAGTTTAGCTGTGCAGAAGAAGAACAACAAGAAGAAGAAATATCTCGAAATATGTCCATCAGGACCCTTCCCTTGAGATAAATCTGCAAATATCTCGGAAACGAAGCGAGCTATGGCAAAATGTTAAGAGACCTTTTTTGTAAAGAATTATGTTTCCTACAATTTATGTTCTATGATATTTTTTGATCAGAAGCGTAGTTTTCGAGATATATCGAGATATTTAAAAGTTCCGAAGCCGCACCAACATAATAGAGATACAGAAACACCGTGGCCCCTTTCTTTGGGATAACTCTGCACTATTGCGAGCTGCAAATGCCACTTCCAGCTTAGCTGTGCAGAAGAAGAACAACAAGAAGAAGAAATATCTCGAAATATGTCCATCAGGACCCTTCCCTTGAGATAAATCTGCAAATATCTCGGAAACGAAGCGAGCTATGGCAAAATGTTAAGAGACCTTTTTTGTAAAGAATTATGTTTCCTACAATTTATGTTCTATGATATTTTTTGATCAGAAGCGTAGTTTTCGAGATATATCGAGATATTTAAAAGTTCCGAAGCCGCACCAACATAATAGAGATACAGAAACACCGTGGCCCCTTTCTTTGGGATAACTCTGCACTATTGCGAGCTGCAAATGCCACTTCCAGCTTAGCTGTGCAGAAGAAGAACAACAAGAAGAAGAAATATCTCGAAATATGTCCGTCAGGCCACTCCCCTTGAGATAAATCTGCAAATATCTCGGAAACGAAGCGAGCTATGGCAAAATGTTAAGAGACCTTTTTTGTAGAGAATTAAGTTTCCTCCTTTTTATGTTCGATGATATTTTTTGATCAGATGCGTAGTTCTCGAGATATATCAAGATATTTAAAAGTTCCGAAGCTGCACCAACATAATAGAGGTACAGAAACACCGTGGCCTCTTTCTTTGAGATAACTCTGCACTATTGCGAGCTGCAAATGCCACTTCGAGCTTAGCTGTGCAGAAGAAGAACAACAAGAAGAAGAAATATCTCGAAATATGTCCGTCAGACCCCTTCCCTTGAGATGAATCTGCAAATATCTCGGAAACGAAGCGAGCTATGGCAAAATGTTAAGAGACCTTTTTTGTAGAGAATAATGTTTCCTACAATTTACGTTCTATGATATTTTTTGATCAGAAGCGTAGTTTTCGAGATATATCGAGATATTTAAAAGTTCCGAAGCCGCACCAACATAATAGAGATACAGAAACACCGTGGCCCCTTTCTTTGAGATAACTCTGCACTATTGCGACCTGCAAATGCCACTTCCAGCTCAGCTGTGCAGAAGAAGAACAACAAGAAGAAGAAATATCTCGAAATATGTCCGTCAGGCCCCTTCCCTTGAGATAAATCTGCAAATATCTCGGAAACGAAGCGAGCTATGGCAAAATGTTAAGAGACCTTTTTTGTAGAGAATTAAGTTTCCTACTTTTTATGTTCTATGATATTTTTTGATCAGATGCGTAGTTCTCGAGATATATCAAGATATTTAAAAGTTCCGAAGCCGCACCAACATAATAGAGATACAGAAACACCGTGGCCCCTTTCTTTGAGATAACTCTGCACTATTGCGAGCTGGAAATGCCACTTCCAGTTTAGCTGTGCAGAAGAAGAACAACAAGAAGAAGAAATATCTCGAAATATGTCCGTTAGGCCCCTTCCCTTCAGATAAATCTGCAAATATCTCGGAAACGAAGCGAGCTATGGCAAAATGTTAAGAGACGTTTTTTGTAGAGAATTATGTTTCCTACAATTTATGTTCTATGATATTTTCTGATCAGAAGCGTAGTTTTCGAGATATATCGAGATATTTAATAGTTCCGAAGCCGCACCAACATGATAGAGATACAGAAACACCGTGGCCCCTTTCTTTGAGATAACTCTGCACTAGTGCGAGCCGCAAATGCCACTTCCAGCTTAGCTGTGCAGAAGAAGAACAACAAGAAGAAGAAATATCTCGAAATATGTCCGTCACGCCCCTTCCCTTGAGATAAATCTGCAAATATCTCGGAAACGAAGCGAGCTATGGCAAAATGTTTAGAGACCTTTCTTGTAGAGAATTAAGTTTCCTACTTTTTATGTAGTATGATATTTTTTGATCAGATGCGTAGTCCTCGAGATATATCAAGATATTTAAAAGTTCCGAAGCCGCACCAACATAATAGAGATACAGAAACACCGTGGCCCCTTTCTTTGAGATAACTCTGCACTATTGCGCGCTGCAAATGCCACTTCCAGCTTAGCTGTGCAGAAGAAGAACAACAAAAAGAAGAAATATCTCGAAATATGTCCGTCAGGCCCCTTCCCTTGAAATAAATCTGCAAATATCTCGGAAACGAAGCGAGCTATGGCAAAATGTTAAGAGACCTTTTTTGTAGAGAATTAAGTTTCCTACTTTTTATGTTCTATGATATTTTTCGATCAGAGGCGCAGTTCTCGAGATATATCAAGATATTTAAAAGTTCCGAAGCCGCACCAACATAATAGAGATACAGAAACACCATGGCCCCTTTCTTTGAGATAACTCTGCACGATTGCGAGCTGGAAATGCCACTTCCAGTTTAGCTGTGCAGAAGAAGAACAACAAGAAGAAGAAATATCTCGAAATATGTCCATCAGGACCCTTCCCTTGAGATAAATCTGCAAATATCTCGGAAACGAAGCGAGCTATGGCAAAATGTTAAGAGACCTTTTTTGTAAAGAATTATGTTTCCTACAATTTATGTTCTATGATATTTTTTGATCAGAAGCGTAGTTTTCGAGATATATCGAGATATTTAAAAGTTCCGAAGCCGCACCAACATAATAGAGATACAGAAACACCGTGGCCCCTTTCTTTGGGATAACTCTGCACTATTGCGAGCTGCAAATGCCACTTCCAGCTTAGCTGTGCAGAAGAAGAACAACAAGAAGAAGAAATATCTCGAAATATGTCCGTCAGGCCACTTCCCTTGAGATAAATCTGCAAATATCTCGGAAACGAAGCGAGCTATGGCAAAATGTTAAGAGACCTTTTTTGTAGAGAATTAAGTTTCCTACTTTTTATGTTCGATGATATTTTTTGATCAGATGCGTAGTTCTCGAGATATATCAAGATATTTAAAAGTTCCGAAGCTGCACCAACATAATAGAGGTACAGAAACACCGTGGCCTCTTTCTTTGAGATAACTCTGCACTATTGCGAGCTGCAAATGCCACTTCGAGCTTAGCTGTGCAGAAGAAGAACAACAAGAAGAAGAAATATCTCGAAATATGTCCGTCAGACCCCTTCCCTTGAGATGAATCTGCAAATATCTCGGAAACGAAGCGAGCTATGGCAAAATGTTAAGAGACCTTTTTTGTAGAGAATAATGTTTCCTACAATTTACGTTCTATGATATTTTTTGATCAGAAGCGTAGTTCTCGAGATATATCAAGATATTTAAAAGTTCCGAAGCCGCACCAACATAATAGAGATACAGAAACACCGTGGCCCCTTTCTTTGAGATAACTCTGCACTAGTGCGAGCCGCAAATGCCACTTCCAGCTTAGCTGTGCAGAAGAAGAACAACAAGAAGAAGAAATATCTCGAAATATGTCCGTCAGGCCCCTTCCCTTGAGATAAATATGCAAATATCTCGGAAACGAAGCGAGCTATGGCAAAATGTTAAGAGACCGTTGTTGTAGAGAATTAAGTTTGCTACTTTTTATGTTCTATGATATATTTTGATCAGACGCGTAGTTCTCGAGATATATCAAGATATTTAAAAGTTCCGATGCCGCACCAACATAATAGAGATACAGAAACACCGTGGCCCCTTTCTTTGAGATAACTCTGCACTATTGCGAGCTGCAAATGCCACTTCCAGCTTAGCTGTGCAGAAGAAGAACAACAAGAAGAAGAAATATCTCGAAATATGTCCGTCAGGCCCCTTCCCTTGAGATAAATATGCAAATATCTCGGAAACGAAGCGAGCTGTGGCAAAATGTTAAGAGACCGTTGTTGTAGAGAATTAAGTTTCCTACTTTTTATGTTCTATGATATTTTTTGATCAGACGCGTAGTTCTCGAGATATATCAAGATATTTAAAAGTTCCGAAGCCGCACCAACATAATAGAGATACAGAAACACCGTGGCCCCTTTCTTTGAGATAACTCTGCACTATTGCGAGCTGCAAATGCCACTTCCAGCTTAGCTGTGCAGAAGAAGAACAACAAGAAGAAGAAATATCTCGAAATATGTCCGTCAGGCCCCTTCCCTTGAGATAAATATGCAAATATCTCGGAAACGAAGCGAGCTATGGCAAAATGTTAAGAGACCTTTTTTGTAGAGAATTAAGTTTCCTACCTTTTATGTTCTATGATATTTTTTGATCAGATGCGTAATTCTCGAGATATATCAAGATATTTAAAAGTTCCGAAGCCGCACCAACATAATAGAGATAAAGAAACACCGTGGCCCCTTTCTTTGAGATAACTCTGCACTATTGCGAGCTGCAAATGCCACTTCCAGCTTAGCTGTGCAGAAGAAGAACAACCAGAAGAAGAAATATCTCGAAATATGTCCGTCAGGCCACTTCCCTTGAGATAAATCTGCAAATATCTCGGAAACGAAGCGAGCTATGGCAAAATGTTAAGAGACCTTTTTTGTAGAGAATTAAGTTTCCTACTTTTTATGTTCGATGATATTTTTTGATCAGATGCGTAGTTCTCGAGATATATCAAGATATTTAAAAGCTCCGAAGCTGCACCAACATAATAGAGGTACAGAAACACCGTGGCCTCTTTCTTTGAGATAACACTGCACTATTGCGAGCTGCAAATGCCACTTCGAGCTTAGCTGTGCAGAAGAAGAACAACAAGAAGAAGAAATATCTCGAAATATGTCCGTCAGACCCCTTCCCTTGAGATAAATCTGCAAATATCTCGGAAACGAAGCGAGCTATGGCAAAATGTTAAGAGACCTTTTTTGTAGAGAATTAAGTTTCCTACTTTCTATGTTCTATGATATTTTTTGATCAGATGCGTAGTTCTCGAGATATATCAAGATATTTAAAAGTTCCGAAGCCGCACCAACATAATAGAGATACAGAAACACCGTGGCCCCTTTCTTTGAGATAACTCTGCACTATTGCGAGCTGGAAATGCCACTTCCAGTTTAGCTGTGCAGAAGAAGAACAACAAGAAGAAGAAATATCTCGAAATATGTCCGTTAGGCCCCTTCCCTTGAGATAAATCTGCAAATATCTCGGAAACGAAGCGAGCTATGGCAAAATGTTAAGAGACCTTTTTTGTAGAGAATTATGTTTCCTACAATTTATGTTCTATGATATTTTTTGATCAGAAGCGTAGTTTTCGAGATATATCGAGATATTTAAAAGTTCCGAAGCCGCACCAACATAATAGAGATAAAGAAACACCGTGGCCCCTTTCTTTGAGATAACTCTGCACTATTGCGCGCTGCAAATGCCACTTCCAGCTTAGCTGTGCAGAAGAAGAACAACAAAAAGAAGAAATATCTCGAAATATGTCCGTCAGGCCCCTTCCCTTGGGATAAATATGCAAATATCTCGGAAACGAAGCGAGCTGTGGCAAAATGTTAAGAGACCGTTGTGGTAGAGAATTAAGTTTCCTACTTTTTATGTTCTATGATATTTTTTGATCAGACGCGTAGTTCTCGAGATATATCAAGATATTTAAAAGTTCCGAAGCCGCACCAACATTATAGAGATACAGAAACACCGTGGCCCCTTTCTTTGAGATAACTCTGCACTATTGCGAGCTGCAAATGCCACTTCCAGCTTAGCTGTGCAGAAGAAGAACAACAAGAAGAAGAAATATCTCGAAATATGTCCGTCAGGCCCCTTCCCTTGAGATAAATATGCAAATATCTCGGAAACGAAGCGAGCTATGGCAAAATGTTAAGAGACCTTTTTTGTAGAGAATTAAGTTTCCTACCTTTTATGTTCTATGATATTTTTTGATCAGATGCGTAATTCTCGAGATATATCAAGATATTTAAAAGTTCCGAAGCCGCACCAACATAATAGAGATAAAGAAACACCGTGGCCCCTTTCTTTGAGATAACTCTGCACTATTGCGAGCTGCAAATGCCACTTCCAGCTTAGCTGTGCAGAAGAAGAACAACCAGAAGAAGAAATATCTCGAAATATGTCCGTCAGGCCACTTCCCTTGAGATAAATCTGCAAATATCTCGGAAACGAAGCGAGCTATGGCAAAATGTTAAGAGACCTTTTTTGTAGAGAATTAAGTTTCCTACTTTTTATGTTCGATGATATTTTTTGATCAGATGCGTAGTTCTCGAGATATATCAAGATATTTAAAAGTTCCGAAGCTGCACCAACATAATAGAGGTACAGAAACACCGTGGCCTCTTTCTTTGAGATAACACTGCACTATTGCGAGCTGCAAATGCCACTTCGAGCTTAGCTGTGCAGAAGAAGAACAACAAGAAGAAGAAATATCTCGAAATATGTCCGTCAGACCCCTTCCCTTGAGATAAATCTGCAAATATCTCGGAAACGAAGCGAGCTATGGCAAAATGTTAAGAGACCTTTTTTGTAGAGAATTAAGTTTCCTACTTTCTATGTTCTATGATATTTTTTGATCAGATGCGTAGTTCTCGAGATATATCAAGATGTTTAAAAGTTCCGAAGCCGCACCAACATAATAGAGATACAGAAACACCGTGGCCCCTTTCTTTGAGATAACTCTGCACTATTGCGAGCTGGAAATGCCACTTCCAGTTTAGCTGTGCAGAAGAAGAACAACAAGAAGAAGAAATATCTCGAAATATGTCCGTTAGGCCCCTTCCCTTGAGATAAATCTGCAAATATCTCGGAAACGAAGCGAGCTATGGCAAAATGTTAAGAGACCTTTTTTGTAGAGAATTAAGTTTCCTACTTTTTATGTTCGATGATATTTTTTGATCAGATGCGTAGTTCTCGAGATATATCAAGATATTTAAAAGTTCCGAAGCTGCACCAACATAATAGAGGTACAGAAACACCGTGGCCTCTTTCTTTGAGATAACACTGCACTATTGCGAGCTGCAAATGCCACTTCGAGCTTAGCTGTGCAGAAGAAGAACAACAAGAAGAAGAAATATCTCGAAATATGTCCGTCAGACCCCTTCCCTTGAGATAAATCTGCAAATATCTCGGAAACGAAGCGAGCTATGGCAAAATGTTAAGAGACCTTTTTTGTAGAGAATTAAGTTTCCTACTTTCTATGTTCTATGATATTTTTTGATCAGATGCGTAGTTCTCGAGATATATCAAGATGTTTAAAAGTTCCGAAGCCGCACCAACATAATAGAGATACAGAAACACCGTGGCCCCTTTCTTTGAGATAACTCTGCACTATTGCGAGCTGGAAATGCCACTTCCAGTTTAGCTGTGCAGAAGAAGAACAACAAGAAGAAGAAATATCTCGAAATATGTCCGTTAGGCCCCTTCCCTTGAGATAAATCTGCAAATATCTCGGAAACGAAGCGAGCTATGGCAAAATGTTAAGAGACCTTTTTTGTAGAGAATTATGTTTCCTACAATTTATGTTCTATGATATTTTTTGATCAGAAGCGTAGTTTTCGAGATATATCGAGATATTTAAAAGTTCCGAAGCCGCACCAACATAATAGAGATACAGAAACACCGTGGCCCCTTTCTTTGAGATAACTCTGCACTATTGCGAGCTGGAAATGCCACTTCCAGTTTAGCTGTGCAGAAGAAGAACAACAAGAAGAAGAAATATCTCGAAATATGTCCGTTAGGCCCCTTCCCTTGAGATAAATCTGCAAATATCTCGGAAACGAAGCGAGCTATGGCAAAATGTTAAGAGACCTTTTTTGTAGAGAATTAAGTTTCCTACTTTTTATGTTGTATGATATTTTTTGATCAGAAGCGTAGTTTTCGAGATATATCGAGATATTTAAAAGTTCCGAAGCCGCACCAACATAATAGAGATAAAGAAACACCGTGGCCCCTTTCTTTGAGATAACTCTGCACTATTGCGCGCTGCAAATGCCACTTCCAGCTTAGCTGTGCAGAAGAAGAACAACAAAAAGAAGAAATATCTCGAAATATGTCCGTCAGGCCCCTTCCCTTGGGATAAATATGCAAATATCTCGGAAACGAAGCGAGCTGTGGCAAAATGTTAAGAGACCGTTGTGGTAGAGAATTAAGTTTCCTACTTTTTATGTTCTATGATATTTTTTGATCAGACGCGTAGTTCTCGAGATATATCAAGATATTTAAAAGTTCCGAAGCCGCACCAACATAATAGAGATACAGAAACACCGTGGCCCCTTTCTTTGAGATAACTCTGCACTATTGCGAGCTGCAAATGCCACTTCCAGCTTAGCTGTGCAGAAGAAGAACAACAAGATGAAGAAATATCTCGAAATATGTCCGTCAGGCCAGTTCCTTTGAGCTGAATCTGCAAATATCTCGGAAACGAAGCGAGCTATGGCAAAATGTTAAGAGACCTTTTTTGTATAGAATTATGTTTCCTACAATTTAGGTTCTATGATATTTTTTGATCAGAAGCGTAGTTTTCGAGATATATCGAGATATTTAAAAGTTCCGAAGCCGCACCAACATAATAGAGATACAGAAGCACCGTGGCCCCTTTCTTTGAGATAACTGTGCACTAGTGCGAGCCGCAAATGCCACTTCCAGCTTAGCTGTGCAGAAGAAGAACAACAAGAAGAAGAAATATCTCGAAATATGCCCGTCAGGCCCATTCCCTTGAAATATATCTGCAAATATCTCGGAAACGAAGCGAGCTATGGCAAAATGTTAAGAGACCGTTTTTGTAGAGAATTAAGTTTCCTACTTTTTATGTTCTATGATATTTTTTGATCAGACGTGTAGTTCTCGAGATATATCAAGATATTTAAAAGTTCCGAAGCCGCACCAACATAATAGAGATACAGAAACACCGTGGCCCCTTTCGTTGAGATAACCCTGCACTAGTGCGAGCCGCAAATGCCACTTCCAGCTTAGCTGTGCAGAAGAAGAACAAGAAGAAGAAGAAATATCTCGAAATATGTCCGTCAGGCCCCTTCCCTTGAGATAAATCTGCAAATATCTCGGAAACGAAGAGAGCTATGGCAAAATGTTAAGAGACCTTTTTTGTAGAGAATTAAGTTTCCTACTTTTCATGTTCTATGATATTTTTTGATCAGATGCGTAGTTCTCGAGATATATCAAGATATTTAAAAGTTCCGAAGCCGCACCAACATAATAGAGATACAGAAACACCGTGGCCCCTTTCTTTGAGATAACTCTGAACTATTGCGAGCTGCAAATGCCACTTCCAGCTTAGCTGTGCAGAAGAAGAACAACAAGAAGAAGAAATATCTCGAAATATGTCCGTCAGGCCCCTTCCCTTGAGATAAATATGCAAATATCTCGGAAACGAAGCGAGCTATGGCAAAATGTTAAGAGACCTTTTTTGTAGAGAATTAAGTTTCCTACTTTTTATGTTCTATGATATTTTTTGATCAGATGCGTAGTTCTCGAGATATATCAAGATATTTAAAAGTTCCGAAGCCGCACCAACATAATAGAGATACAGAAACACCGTGGCCCCTTTCTTTGAGATATCTCTGCACTATTGCGAGCTGCAAATGCCACTTCCAGCTTAGCTGTGCAGAAGAAGAACAACAAGAAGAAGAAATATCTCGAAATATGTCCGTCAGGCCACTTCCCTTGAGATAAATCTGCAAATATCTCGGAAACGAAGCGAGCTATGGCAAAATGTTAAGAGACCTTTTTTGTAGAGAATTAAGTTTCCTACTTTTTATGTTCGATGATATTTTTTGATCAGATGCGTAGTTCTCGAGATATATCAAGATATTTAAAAGTTCCGAAGCTGCACCAACATAATAGAGGTACAGAAACACCGTGGCCTCTTTCTTTGAGATAACTCTGCACTATTGCGAGCTGCAAATGCCACTTCGAGCTTAGCTGTGCAGAAGAAGAACAACAAGAAGAAGAAATATCTCGAAATATGTCCGTCAGACCCCTTCCCTTGAGATGAATCTGCAAATATCTCGGAAACGAAGCGAGCTATGGCAAAATGTTAAGAGACCTTTTTTGTAGAGAATAATGTTTCCTACAATTTACGTTCTATGATATTTTTTGATCAGAAGCGGTGTTTTCGAGATATATCGAGATATTTAAAAGTTCCGAAGACGCACCAACATAATAGAGATACAGAAACACCGTGGCCCCTTTCTTTGAGATAACTGTGCGCTAGTGCGAGCCGCAAATGCCACTTCCAGCTTAGCTGTGCAGAAGAAGAACAACAAGAAGAAGAAATATCTCGAAATATGTCCGTCAGGCCCCTTCCCTTGAGATATATCTGCAAATATCTCGGAAACGAAGTGAGCTATGGCAAAATGTTAGGAGACCGTTTTTGTAGAGAATTAAGTTTCCTACTTTTTACGTTCTATGACAATTTTTGATCAGACGCGTAGTTCTCGAGATATATCAAGATATTTAAAAGTTCCGAAGCCGCACCAACATAATAGAGATACAGAAACACCGTGGCCCCTTTCTTTGAGATAACTCTGCACTATTGCGAGCTGCAAATGCCACTTCCAGCTTAGCTGTGCAGAAGAAGAACAACAAGAAGAAGAAATATCTCGAAATATGTCCGTCAGGCCAGTTCCTTTGAGCTGAATCTGCAAATATCTCGGAAACGAAGCGAGCTATGGCAAAATGTTAAGAGACGTTTTTTGTAGAGAATTATGTTTCCTACAATTTATGTTCTATGATATTTTTTGATCAGAAGCGTAGTTTTCGAGATATATCGAGATATTTAAAAGTTCCGAAGACGCACCAACATAATAGAGATACAGAAACACCGTGGCCCCTTTCTTTGAGATAACTGTGCACTAGTGCGAGCCGCAAATGCCACTTCCAGCTTAGCTGTGCAGAAGAAGAACAACAAGAAGAAGAAATATCTCGAAATATGCCCGTCAGGCCCATTCCCTTGAAATATATCTGCAAATATCTCGGAAACGAAGCGAGGTATGGCAAAATGTTAAGAGACCGTTTTTGTAGAGAATTAAGTTTCCTACTTTTTATGTTCTATGATATTTTTTGATCAGACGCGTAGTTCTCGAGATATATCAAGATATTTAAAAGTTCCGAAGCCGCACCAACATAATAGAGATACAGAAACACCGTGGCCCCTTTCGTTGAGATAACCCTGCACTAGTGCGAGCCGCAAATGCCACTTCCAGCTTAGCTGTGCAGAAGAAGAACAACAAGAAGAAGAAATATCTCGAAATATGTCCGTCAGGCCCCTTCCCTTGAGATAAATCTGCAAATATCTCGGAAACGAAGAGAGCTATGGCAAAATGTTAAGAGACCTTATTTGTAGAGAATTATGTTTCCTACAATTTATGTTCTATGATATTTTTTGATCAGAAGCGTAGTTTTCGAGATATATCGAGATATTTAAAAGTTCCGAAGACGCACCAACATAATAGAGATACAGAAACACCGTGGCCCCTTTCTTTGAGATAACTGTGCACTAGTGCGAGCCGCAAATGCCACTTCCAGCTTAGATGTGCAGAAGAAGAACAACAAGAAGAAGAAATATCTCGAAATATGCCCGTCAGGCCCCTTCCCTTGAAATATATCTGCAAATATCTCGGAAACGAAGCGAGCTATGGCAAAATGTTAAGAGACCGTTTTTGTAGAGAATTAAGTTTCCTACTTTTTATGTTCTATGATATTTTTTGATCAGACGCGTAGTTCTCGAGATATATCAAGATATTTAAAAGTTCCGAAGCCGCACCAACATAATAGAGATACAGAAACACCGTGGCCCCTTTCGTTGAGATAACTCTGCACTAGTGCGAGCGGCAAATGCCACTTCCAGCTTAGCTGTGCAGAAGAAGAACAACAAGAAGAAGAAATATCTCGAAATATGTCCGTCAGGCCACTTCCCTTGAGATAAATCTGCAAATATCTCGGAAACGAAGAGAGCTATGGCAAAATGTTAAGAGACCTTTTTGGTAGAGAATTAAGTTTCCTACTTTTCATGTTCTATGATATTTTTTGATCAGATGCGTAGTTCTCGAGATATATCAAGATATTTAAAAGTTCCGAAGCCGCACCAACATAATAGAGATACAGAAACACCGTGGCCCCTTTCTTTGAGATAACTCTGCACTATTGCGAGCTGCAAATGCCACTTCCAGCTTAGCTGTGCAGAAGAAGAACAACAAGAAGAAGAAATATCTCGAAATATGTCCGTCAGGCCCCTTCCCTTGAGATATATCTGCAAATATCTCGGAAACGAAGCGAGCTATGGCAAAATGTTAAGAGACCTTTTTTCTATAGAATTATGTTTCCTACAATTTAGGTTCTATGATATTTTTTGATCAGAAGCGTAGTTTTCGAGATATATCGAGATATTTAAAAGTTCCGAAGCCCCACCAACATAATAGAGATACAGAAACACCGTGGCCCCTTTCTTTGAGATAACTCTGCACTAGTGCGAGCCGCAAATGCCACTTCCAGCTTAGCTGTGCAGAAGAAGAACAACAAGAAGAAGAAATATCTCGAAATATGTCCGTCAGGCCCCTTCCCTTGAGATAAATATGCAAATATCTCGGAAACGAAGCGAGCTATGGCAAAATGTTAAGAGACCTTTTTTGTAGAGAATTAAGTTTCCTACTTTTTATGTTCTATGATATTTTTTGATCAGATGCGTAGTTCTCGAGATATATCAAGATATTTAAAAGTTCCGAAGCCGCACCAACATAATAGAGATACAGAAACACCGTGGCCCCTTTCTTTGAGATAACTCTGCACTATTGCGAGCTGTAAATGCCACTTCCAGCTTAGCTGTGCAGAAGAAGAACAACAAGAAGAAGAAATATCTCGAAATATGTCCGTCAGGCCCCTTCCCTTGAGATATATCTGCAAATATCTCGGAAACGAAGCGAGCTATGGCAAAATGTTAAGAGACCTTTTTTGTAGAGAATTATGTTTCCTACAATTTATGTTCTATGATATTTTTTGATCAGAAGCGTAGTTTTCGAGATATATCGAGATATTTAAAAGTTCCGAAGCCGCACCAACATAATAGAGATACAGAAACACCGTGGCCCCTTTCTTTGAGATAACTCTGCACTAGTGCGAGCCGCAAATGCCACTTCCAGCTTAGCTGTGCAGAAGAAGAACAACAAGAAGAAGAAATATCTCGAAATATGTCCGTCAGGCCCCTTCCCTTGAGATAAATATGCAAATATCTCGGAAACGAAGCGAGCTATGGCAAAATGTTAAGAGACCTTTTTTGTAGAGAATTAAGTTTCCTACTTTTTATGTTCTATGATATTTTTTGAGCAGATGCGTAGTTCTCGAGATATATCAAGATATTTAAAAGTTCCGAAGCCGCACCAACATAATAGAGATACAGAAACACCGTGGCCCCTTTCTTTGAGATAACTCTGCACTAGTGCGAGCTGCAAATGCCACTTCCAGCTTAGCTGTGCAGAGGAAGAACAACAAGAAGAAGAAATATCTCGAAATATGTCCGTCAGGCCAGTTCCTTTGAGCTGAATCTGCAAATATCTCGGAAACGAAGCGAGCTATGGCAAAATATTAAGAGACCTTTTTTGTAGAGAATTAAGTTTCCTACTTTTTATGTTCGATGATATTTTTTGATCAGATGCGTAGTTCTCGAGATATATCAAGATATTTAAAAGTTCCGAAGCTGCACCAACATAATAGAGGTACAGAAACACCGTGGCCTCTTTCTTTGAGATAACTCTGCACTATTGCGAGCTGCAAATGCCACTTCGAGCTTAGCTGTGCAGAAGAAGAACAACAAGAAGAAGAAATATCTCGAAATATGTCCGTCAGACCCCGTCCCTTGAGATGAATCTGCAAATATCTCGGAAACGAAGCGAGCTATGGCAAAATGTTAAGAGACCTTTTTTGTAGAGAATAATGTTTCCTACAATTTACGTTCTATGATATTTTTTGATCAGAAGCGGTGTTTTCGAGATATATCGAGATATTTAAAAGTTCCGAAGACGCACCAACATAATAGAGATACAGAAACACCGTGGCCCCTTTCTTTGAGATAACTGTGCGCTAGTGCGAGCCGCAAATGCCACTTCCAGCTTAGCTGTGCAGAAGAAGAACAACAAGAAGAAGAAATATCTCGAAATATGTCCGTCAGGCCCCTTCCCTTGAGATATATCTGCAAATATCTCGGAAACGAAGTGAGCTATGGCAAAATGTTAAGAGACCGTTTTTGTAGAGAATTAAGTTTCCTACTTTTTATGTTCTATGACATTTTTTGATCAGACGCGTAGTTCTCGAGATATATCAAGATATTTAAAAGTTCCGAAGCCGCACCAACATAATAGAGATACAGAAACACCGTGGCCCCTTTCTTTGAGATAACTCTGCACTATTGCGAGCTGCAAATGCCACTTCCAGCTTAGCTGTGCAGAAGAAGAACAACAAGAAGAAGAAATATCTCGAAATATGTCCGTCAGGCCAGTTCCTTTGAGCTGAATCTGCAAATATCTCGGAAACGAAGCGAGCTATGGCAAAATGTTAAGAGACGTTTTTTGTAGAGAATTATGTTTCCTACAATTTATGTTCTATGATATTTTTTGATCAGAAGCGTAGTTTTCGAGATATATCGAGATATTTAAAAGTTCCGAAGACGCACCAACATAATAGAGATACAGAAACACCGTGGCCCCTTTCTTTGAGATAACTGTGCACTAGTGCGAGCCGCAAATGCCACTTCCAGCTTAGCTGTGCAGAAGAAGAACAACAAGAAGAAGAAATATCTCGAAATATGCCCGTCAGGCCCATTCCCTTGAAATATATCTGCAAATATCTCGGAAACGAAGCGAGCTATGGCAAAATGTTGAGAGACCGTTTTTGTAGAGAATTAAGTTTCCTACTTTTTATGTTCTATGATATTTTTTGATCAGACGCGTAGTTCTCGAGATATATCAAGATATTTAAAAGTTCCGAAGCCGCACCAACATAATAGAGATACAGAAACACCGTGGCCCCTTTCGTTGAGATAACCCTGCACTAGTGCGAGCCGCAAATGCCACTTCCAGTTTAGCTGTGCAGAAGAAGAACAAGAAGAAGAAGAAATATCTCGAAATATGTCCGTCAGGCCCCTTCCCTTGAGATAAATCTGCAAATATCTCGGAAACGAAGAGAGCTATGGCAAAATGTTAAGAGACCTTTTTTGTAGAGAATTAAGTTTCCTACCTTTCATGTTCTATGATATTTTTTGATCAGATGCGTAGTTCTCGAGATATATCAAGATATTTAAAAGTTCCGAAGCCGCACCAACATAATAGAGATACAGAAACACCGTGGCCCCTTTCTTTGAGATAACTCTGAACTATTGCGAGCTGCAAATGCCACTTCCAGCTTAGCTGTGCAGAAGAAGAACAACAAGAAGAAGAAATATCTCGAAATATGTCCGTCAGGCCCCTTCCCTTGAGATAAATATGCAAATATCTCGGAAACGAAGCGAGCTATGGCAAAATGTTAAGAGACCTTTTTTGTAGAGAATTAAGTTTCCTACTTTTTATGTTCTATGATATTTTTTGATCAGATGCGTAGTTCTCGAGATATATCAAGATATTTAAAAGTTCCGAAGCCGCACCAACATAATAGAGATACAGAAACACCGTGGCCCCTTTCTTTGAGATATCTCTGCACTATTGCGAGCTGCAAATGCCACTTCCAGCTTAGCTGTGCAGAAGAAGAACAACAAGAAGAAGAAATATCTCGAAATATGTCCGTCAGGCCACTTCCCTTGAGATAAATCTGCAAATATCTCGGAAACGAAGCGAGCTATGGCAAAATGTTAAGAGACCTTTTTTGTAGAGAATTACGTTTCCTACTTTTTATGTTCGATGATATTTTTTGATCAGATGCGTAGTTCTCGAGATATATCAAGATATTTAAAAGTTCCGAAGCCGCACCAACATAATAGAGATACAGAAACACCGTGGCCCCTTTCTTTGGGATAACTGTGCACTAGTGCGAGCCGCAAATGCCACTTCCAGCTTAGCTGTGCAGAAGAAGAACAACAAGAAGAAGAAATATCTCGAAATATGCCCGTCAGGCCCCTTCCCTTGAAATATATCTGCAAATATCTCGGAAACGAAGCGAGCTATGGCAAAATGTTAAGAGACCGTTTTTGTAGAGAATTAAGTTTCCTACTTTTTATGTTCTATGATATTTTTTGATCAGACGCGTAGTTCTCGAGATATATCAAGATATTTAAAAGTTCCGAAGCCGCACCAACATAATAGAGATACAGAAACACCGAGGCCCCTTTCTTTGAGATAACTCTGCACTATTGCGAGCTGGAAATGCCACTTCCAGTTCAGCTGTGCAGAAGAAGAACAACAAGAAGAAGAAATATCTCGAAATATGTCCGTTAGGCCCCTTCCCTTGAGATAAATCTGCAAATATCTCGGAAACGAAGCGAGCTATGGCAAAATGTTAAGAGACCTTTTTTGTAGAGAATTAAGTTTCCTACTTTTTATGTTCTATGATATTTTTTGATCAGAAGCGTAGTTCTCGAGATATATCGAGATATTTAAAAGTTCCGAAGCCGCACCAACATAATAGAGATACAGAAACACCGTGGCCCCTTTCTTTGAGATAACTCTGCACTAGTGCGAGCCGCAAATGCCACTTCCAGCTTAGCTGTGCAGAAGAAGAACAACAAGAAGAAGAAATATCTCGAAATATGTCCGTCAGGCCCCTTCCCATGAGATAAATATGCAAATATCTCGGAAACGAAGCGAGCTATGGCAAAATGTTAAGAGACCGTTGTTGTAGAGAATTAAGTTTGCTACTTTTTATGTTCTATGATATTTTTTGATCAGACGCGTAGTTCTCGAGATATATCAAGATATTTAAAAGTTCCGATGCCGCACCAACATAATAGAGATACAGAAACACCGTGGCCCCTTTCTTTGAGATAACTCTGCACTATTGCGGGCTGCAAATGCCACTTCCAGCTTAGCTGTGCAGAAGAAGAACAACAAGAAGAAGAAATATCTCGAAATATGTCCGTCAGGCCCCTTCCCTTGAGATAAATCTGCAAATATCTCGGAAACGAAGAGAGCTATGGCAAAATGTGAAGAGACCTTTTTTGTAGAGAATTATGTTTCCTACAATTTATGTTCTATGATATTTTTTGATCAGAAGCGTAGTTTTCGAGATATATCGAGATATTTAAAAGTTCCGAAGCCGCACCAACATAATAGAGATACAGAAACACCGTGGCCCCTTTCTTTGAGATAACTCTGCACTAGTGCGAGCCGCAAATGCCACTTCCAGCTTAGCTGTGCAGAAGAAGAACAACAAGAAGAAGAAATATCTCGAAATATGTCCGTCAGGCCCCTTCCCTTGAGATAAATATGCAAATATCTCGGAAACGAAGCGAGCTGTGGCAAAATGTTAAGAGACCGTTGTTGTAGAGAATTAAGTTTCTTACTTTTTATGTTCTATGATATTTTTTGATCAGACGCGTAGTTCTCGAGATATATCAAGATATTTAAAAGTTCCGAAGCCGCACCAACATAATAGAGATACAGAAACACCGTGGCCCCTTTCTTTGAGATAACTCTGCACTATTGCGAGCTGCAAATGCCACTTCCAGCTTAGCTGTGCAGAAGAAGAACAACAAGAAGAAGAAATATCTCGAAATATGTCCGTCAGGCCCCTTCCCTTGAGATAAATCTGCAAATATCTCGGAAACGAAGAGAGCTATGGCAAAATGTTAAGAGACCTTTTTTGTAGAGAATTATGTTTCCTACAATTTATGTTCTATGATATTTTTTGATCAGTAGCGTAGTTTTCGAGATATATCGAGATATTTAAAAGTTCCGAAGCCGCACCAACATAATAGAGATACAGAAACACCGTGGCCCCTTTCTGTGAGATAACTCTGCAATATTGCGAGCTGCAAATGCCACTTCCAGCTTAGCTGTGCAGAGGAAGAACAACAAGAAGAAGAAATATCTCGAAATATGTCCGTCAGGCCAGTTCCTTTGAGGTGAATCTGCAAATATCTCGGAAACGAAGCGAGCTATGGCAAAATGTTAAGAGACCTTTTTTGTAGAGAATTAAGTTTCCTACTTTTTATGTACTATGATATTTTTTGATCAGAAGCGTAGTTTTCGAGATATATCGGAGATATTTGAAAGTTCCGAAGCCGCACCAACATAATAGAGATACAGAAACACCGTGGCCCCTTTCTTTGAGATAACTCTGCACTAGTGCGAGCCGCAAATGCCACTTCCAGCTTAGCTGTGCAGAAGAAGAACAACAAGAAGAAGAAATATCTCGAAATATGTCCGTCAGGCCCCTTCCCTTGAGATAAATATGCAAATATCTCGGAAACGAAGCGAGCTATGGCAAAATGTTAAGAGACCTTTTTTGTAGAGAATTAAGTTTCCTACCTTTTATGTTCTATGATATTTTTTGATCAGATGCGTAATTCTCGAGATATATCAAGATATTTAAAAGTTCCGAAGCCGCACCAACATAATAGAGATAAAGAAACACCGTGGCCCCTTTCTTTGAGATAACTCTGCACTATTGCGCGCTGCAAATGCCACTTCCAGCTTAGCTGTGCAGAAGAAGAACAACAAAAAGAAGAAATATCTCGAAATATGTCCGTCAGGCCCCTTCCCTTGAGATAAATCTGCAAATATCTCGGAAACGAAGCGAGCTATGGCAAAATGTTAAGAGACCTTTTTTGTAGAGAATTATGTTTCCTACAATTTATGTTCTATGATATTTTTTGATCAGAAGCGTAGTTTTCGAGATATATCGAGATATTTAAAAGTTCCGAAGCCGCACCAACATAATAGAGATACAGAAACACCGAGGCCCCTTTCTTTGAGATAACTCTGCACTATTGCGAGCTGGAAATGCCACTTCCAGTTTAGCTGTGCAGAAGAAGAACAACAAGAAGAAGAAATATCTCGAAATATGTCCGTTAGGCCCCTTCCCTTGAGATAAATCTGCAAATATCTCGGAAACGAAGCGAGCTATGGCAAAATGTTAAGAGACCTTTTTTGTAGAGAATTAAGTTTCCTACTTTTTATGTTCTATGATATTTTTTGATCAGAAGCGTAGTTCTCGAGATATATCGAGATATTTAAAAGTTCCGAAGCCGCACCAACATAATAGAGATACAGAAACACCGTGGCCCCTTTCTTTGAGATAACTCTGCACTAGTGCGAGCCGCAAATGCCACTTCCAGCTTAGCTGTGCAGAAGAAGAACAACAAGAAGAAGAAATATCTCGAAATATGTCCGTCAGGCCCCTTCCCATGAGATAAATATGCAAATATCTCGGAAACGAAGCGAGCTATGGCAAAATGTTAAGAGACCTTTTTTGTAGAGAATTAAGTTTCCTACTTTTTACGTTCTATGATATTTTTTGATCAGATGCGTAGTTCTCGAGATATATCAAGATATTTAAAAGTTCCGAAGCCGCACCAACATAATAGAGATACAGAAACACCGTGGCCCCTTTCTTTGAGATAACTCTGCACTATTGCGAGCTGCAAATGCCACTTCCAGGTTAGCTGTGCAGAGGAAGAACAACAAGAAGAAGAAATATCTCGAAATATGTCCGTCAGGCCCCTTCCCTTGAAATATATCTGCAAATATCTCGGAAACGAAGCGAGCTATGGCAAAATGTTAAGAGACCTTTTTTGTAGAGAATTATGTTTCCTACAATTTATGTTCTATGATATTTTTTGATCAGAAGCGTAGTTTTCGAGATATATCGAGATATTTAAAAGTTCCAAAGCCGCACCAACATAATAGAGATACAGAAACACCGTGGCCCCTTTCTTTGAGATAACTCTGCACTAGTGCGAGCCGCAAATGCCACTTCCAGCTTAGCTGTGCAGAAGAAGAACAACAAGAAGAAGAAATATCTCGAAATATGTCCGTCAGGCCCCTTCCCTTGAGATAAATATGCAAATATCTCGGAAACGAAGCGAGCTATGGCAAAATGTTAAGAGACCTTTTTTGTAGAGAATTAAGTTTCCTACTTTTTATGTTCTATGATATTTTTTGATCAGATGCGTAGTTCTCGAGATATATCAAGATATTTAAAAGTTCCGAAGCCGCACCAACATAATAGAGATACAGAAACACCGTGGCCCCTTTCTTTGAGATAACTCTGCACTATTGCGAGCCGCAAATGCCACTTCCAGCTTAGCTGTGCAGAAGAAGAACAACAAGAAGAAGAAATATCTCGAAATATGTCCGTCAGGCCCCTTCCCTTGACATAAATCTGCAAATATCTCGGAAACCAAGCGAGCTATGGCAAAATGTTAAGAGACCTTATTTGTAGAGAATTAAGTTTCCTACTTTTTACGTTCTATGATATTTTTTGATCAGATGCGTAGTTCTCGAGATATATCGAGATATTTAAAAGTTCCGAAGCCGCACCAACATAATAGAGATACAGAAACACCGTGGCCCCTTTCTTTGAGATAACTCTGCACTAGTGCGAGCCGCAAATGCCACTTCCAGCTTAGCTGTGCAGAAGAAGAACAACAAGAAGAAGAAATATCTCGAAATATGTCCGTCAGGCCCCTTCCCATGAGATAAATATGCAAATATCTCGGAAACGAAGCGAGCTATGGCAAAATGTTAAGAGACCTTTTTTGTAGAGAATTAAGTTTCCTACTTTTTACGTTCTATGATATTTTTTGATCAGATGCGTAGTTCTCGAGATATATCAAGATATTTAAAAGTTCCGAAGCCGCACCAACATAATAGAGATACAGAAACACCGTGGCCCCTTTCTTTGAGATAACTCTGCACTATTGCGAGCTGCAAATGCCACTTCCAGGTTAGCTGTGCAGAGGAAGAACAACAAGAAGAAGAAATATCTCGAAATATGTCCGTCAGGCCCCTTCCCTTGAAATATATCTGCAAATATCTCGGAAACGAAGCGAGCTATGGCAAAATGTTAAGAGACCTTTTTTGTAGAGAATTATGTTTCCTACAATTTATGTTCTATGATATTTTTTGATCAGAAGCGTAGTTTTCGAGATATATCGAGATATTTAAAAGTTCCAAAGCCGCACCAACATAATAGAGATACAGAAACACCGTGGCCCCTTTCTTTGAGATAACTCTGCACTAGTGCGAGCCGCAAATGCCACTTCCAGCTTAGCTGTGCAGAAGAAGAACAACAAGAAGAAGAAATATCTCGAAATATGTCCGTCAGGCCCCTTCCCTTGAGATAAATATGCAAATATCTCGGAAACGAAGCGAGCTATGGCAAAATGTTAAGAGACCTTTTTTGTAGAGAATTAAGTTTCCTACTTTTTATGTTCTATGATATTTTTTGATCAGATGCGTAGTTCTCGAGATATATCAAGATATTTAAAAGTTCCGAAGCCGCACCAACATAATAGAGATACAGAAACACCGTGGCCCCTTTCTTTGAGATAACTCTGCACTAGTGCGAGCCGCAAATGCCACTTCCAGCTTAGCTGTGCAGAAGAAGAACAACAAGAAGAAGAAATATCTCGAAATATGTCCGTCAGGCCCCTTCCCTTGAGATAAATCTGCAAATATCTCGGAAACGAAGCGAGCTATGGCAAAATGTTAAGAGACCGTTTTTGTAGAGAATTAAGTTTCCTACTTTTTATGTTCTATGATATTTTTTGATGAGACGCGTAGTTCTCGAGATATATCAAGATATTTAAAAGTTCCGAAGCCGCACCAACATAATAGAGATACAGAAACACCGTGGCCCCTTTCTTTGAGATAACTCTGCACTATTGCGAGCTGCAAATGCCACTTCCAGCTTAGTTGTGCAGAAGGAGAACAACAAGAAGAAGAAATATCTCGAAATATGTCCGTCAGGCCCCTTCCCTTGAGATAAATCTGCAAATATCTCGGAAACGAAGAGAGCTATGGCAAAATGTTAAGAGACCTTTTTTGTAGAGAATTAAGTTTCCTACTTTTCATGTTCTATGATATTTTTTGATCAGATGCGTAGTTCTCGAGATATATCAAGATATTTAAAAGTTCCGAAGCCGCACCAACATAATAGAGATACAGAAACACCGTGGCCCCTTTCTTTGAGATAACTCTGCACTAGTGCGAGCTGCAAATGCCACTTCCAGCTTAGCTGTGCAGAAGAAGAACAACAAGAAGAAGAAATATCTCGAAATATGTCCGTCAGGCCCCTTCCCTTGACATAAATCTGCAAATATCTCGGAAACGAAGCGAGCTATGGCAAAATGTTAAGAGACCTTATTTGTAGAGAATTAAGTTTCCTACTTTTTATGTTCTATGATATTTTTTGATCAGACGCGTAGTTCTCGAGATATATCAAGATATTTAAAAGTTCCGAAGCCGCACCAACATAATAGAGATACAGAAACACCGTGGCCCCTTTCTTTGAGATAACTCTGCACTATTGCGAGCTGCAAATGCCACTTCCAGCTTAGCTGTGCAGAAGAAGAACAACAAGAAGAAGAAATATCTCGAAATATGTCCGTCAGGCCCCTTCCCTTGAGATAAATCTGCAAATATCTCGGAAACGAAGAGAGCTATGGCAAAATGTTAAGAGACCTTTTTTGTAGAGAATTAAGTTTCCTACTTTTCATGTTCTATGATATTTTTTGATCAGATGCGTAGTTCTCGAGATATATCAAGATATTTAAAAGTTCAGAAGCCGCACCAACATAATAGAGATACAGAAACACCGTGGCCCCTTTCTTTGAGATAACTCTGCACTATTGCGAGCTGTAAATGCCACTTCCAGCTTAGCGGTGCAGAAGAAGAACAACAAGAAGAAGAAATATCTCGAAATATGTCCGTCAGGCCCCTTCCCTTGAGATATATCTGCAAATATCTCGGAAACGAAGCGAGCTATGGCAAAATGTTAAGAGACCTTTTTTGTAGAGAATTATGTTTCCTACAATTTATGTTCTATGATATTTTTTGATCAGAAGCGTAGTTTTCGAGATATATCGAGATATTTAAAAGTTCCGAAGCCGCACCAACATAATAGAGATACAGAAACACCGTGGCCCCTTTCTTTGAGATATCTCTGCACTAGTGCGAGCCGCAAATGCCACTTCCAGCTTAGCTGTGCAGAAGAAGAACAACAAGAAGAAGAAATATCTCGAAATATGTCCGTCAGGCCCCTTCCCTTGAGATAAATATGCAAATATCTCGGAAACGAAGCGAGCTATGGCAAAATGTTAAGAGACCTTTTTTGTAGAGAATTAAGTTTCCTACTTTTTATGTTCTATGATATTTTTTGATCAGATGCGTAGTTCTCGAGATATATCAAGATATTTAAAAGTTCCGAAGCCGCACCAACATAATAGAGATACAGAAACACCGTGGCCCCTTTCTTTGAGATAACTCTGCACTATTGCGAGCTGCAAATGCCACTTCCAGCTTAGCTGTGCAGAGGAAGAACAACAAGAAGAAGAAATATCTCGAAATATGTCCGTCAGGCCCCTTCCCTTGAGATAAATCTGCAAATATCTCGGAAACGAAGCGAGCTATGGCAAAATGTTAAGAGACCGTTTTTGTAGAGAATTAAGTTTCCTACTTTTTATGTTCTATGATATTTTTTGATGAGACGCGTAGTTCTCGAGATATATCAAGATATTTAAAAGTTCCGAAGCCGCACCAACATAATAGAGATACAGAAACACCGTGGCCCCTTTCTTTGAGATATCTCTGCACTATTGCGAGCTGCAAATGCCACTTCCAGCTTAGCTGTGCAGAAGAAGAACAACAAGAAGAAGAAATATCTCGAAATATGTCCGTCAGGCCCCTTCCCTTGACATAAATCTGCAAATATCTCGGAAACGAAGCGAGCTATGGCAAAATGTTAAGAGACCTTATTTGTAGAGAATTAAGTTTCCTACTTTTTACGTTCTATGATATTTTTTGATCAGATGCGTAGTTCTCGAGATATATCAAGATATTTAAAACTTCCGAAGCCGCACCAACATAATAGAGATACAGAAACACCGTGGCCCCTCTCTTTGAGATAACTCTGCACTATTGCGAGCTGGAAATGCCACTTCCAGTTTAGCTGTGCAGAAGAAGAACAACAAGAAGCAAAAATATCTCGAAATATGTCCGTTAGGCCCCTTCCCTTGAGATAAATCTGCAAATATCTCGGAAACGAAGCGAGCTATGGCAAAATGTTAAGAGACCTTTTTTGTAGAGAATTATGTTTCCTACAATTTATGTTCTATGATATTTTTTGATCAGAAGCGTAGTTTTCGAGATATATCGAGATATTTAAAAGTTCCGAAGCCGCACCAACATAATAGAGATACAGAAACACCGTGGGCCCTTTCTTTGAGATATCTCTGCACTAGTGCGAGCCGCAAATGCCACTTCCAGCTTAGCTGTGCAGAAGAAGAACAACAAGAAGAAGAAATATCTCGAAATATGTCCGTCAGGCCCCTTCCCTTGAGATAAATATGCAAATATCTCGGAAACGAAGCGAGCTATGGCAAAATGTTAAGAGACCTTTTTTGTAGAGAATTAAGTTTCCTACTTTTTATGTTCTATGATATTTTTTGATCAGATGCGTAGTTCTCGAGATATATCAAGATATTTAAAAGTTCCGAAGCCGCACCAACATAATAGAGATACAGAAACACCGTGGCCCCTTTCTTTGAGATAACTCTGCACTATTGCGAGCTGCAAATGCCACTTCCAGCTTAGCTGTGCAGAGGAAGAACAACAAGAAGAAGAAATATCTCGAAATATGTCCGTCAGGCCAGTTCCTTTGAGCTGAATCTGCAAATATCTCGGAAACGAAGCGAGCTATGGCAAAATGTTAAGAGACGTTTATTGTAGAGAATTATGTTTCCTACAATTTATGTTCTATGATATTTTTTGATCAGAAGCGTAGTTTTCGAGATATATCGAGATATTTAAAAGTTCCGAAGCCGCACCAACATAATAAAGATCCAGAAACACCGTGGCCCCTTTCTTTGAGATAACTGTGCACTAGTGCGAGCCGCAAATGCCACTTCCAGCTTAGCTGTGCAGAAGAAGAACAACAAGAAGAAGAAATATCTCGAAATATGTCCGTCAGGCCCCTTCCCTTGAGATAAATCTGCAAATATCTCGGAAACGAAGCGAGCTATGGCAAAATGTTAAGAGACCTTATTTGTAGAGAATTAAGTTTCCTACTTTTTACGTTCTATGATATTTTTTGATCAGATGCGTAGTTCTCGAGATATATCAAGATATTTAAAAGTTCCGAAACCGCACCAACATAATAGAGATACAGAAACACCGTGGCCCCTTTCTTTGAGATATCTCTGCACTATTGCGAGCTGCAAATGCCACTTCCAGCTTAGCTGTGCAGAAGAAGAACAACAAGAAGAAGAAATATCTCGAAATATGTCCGTCAGGCCCCTTCCCTTGACATAAATCTGCAAATATCTCGGAAACGAAGCGAGCTATGGCAAAATGTTAAGAGACCTTATTTGTAGAGAATTAAGTTTCCTACTTTTTACGTTCTATGATATTTTTTGATCAGATGCGTAGTTCTCGAGATATATCAAGATATTTAAAACTTCCGAAGCCGCACCAACATAATAGAGATACAGAAACACCGTGGCCCCTTTCTTTGAGATAACTCTGCACTATTGCGAGCTGTAAATGCCACTTCCAGCTTAGCGGTGCAGAAGAAGAACAACAAGAAGAAGAAATATCTCGAAATATGTCCGTCAGGCCCCTTCCCTTGAGATATATCTGCAAATATCTCGGAAACGAAGCGAGCTATGGCAAAATGTTAAGAGACCTTTTTTGTAGAGAATTATGTTTCCTACAATTTATGTTCTATGATATTTTTTGATCAGAAGCGTAGTTTTCGAGATATATCGAGATATTTAAAAGTTCCGAAGCCGCACCAACATAATAGAGATACAGAAACACCGTGGCCCCTTTCTTTGAGATATCTCTGCACTAGTGCGAGCCGCAAATGCCACTTCCAGCTTAGCTGTGCAGAAGAAGAACAACAAGAAGAAGAAATATCTCGAAATATGTCCGTCAGGCCCCTTCCCTTGAGATAAATATGCAAATATCTCGGAAACGAAGCGAGCTATGGCAAAATGTTAAGAGACCTTTTTTGTAGAGAATTAAGTTTCCTACTTTTTATGTTCTATGATATTTTTTGATCAGATGCGTAGTTCTCGAGATATATCAAGATATTTAAAAGTTCCGAAGCCGCACCAACATAATAGAGATACAGAAACACCGTGGCCCCTTTCTTTGAGATAACTCTGCACTATTGCGAGCTGCAAATGCCACTTCCAGCTTAGCTGTGCAGAGGAAGAACAACAAGAAGAAGAAATATCTCGAAATATGTCCGTCAGGCCCCTTCCCTTGAGATAAATCTGCAAATATCTCGGAAACGAAGCGAGCTATAGCAAAATGTTAAGAGACCTTTTTTGTAGAGAATTATGTTTCCTACAATTTATGTTCTATGATATTTTTTGATCAGAAGCGTAGTTTTCGAGATATATCGAGATATTTAAAAGTTCCGAAGCCGCACCAACATAATAGAGATACAGAAACACCGTGGCCCCTTTCTTTGAGATATCTCTGCACTAGTGCGAGCCGCAAATGCCACTTCCAGCTTAGCTGTGCAGAAGAAGAACAACAAGAAGAAGAAATATCTCGAAATATGTCCGTCAGGCCCCTTCCCTTGAGATAAATATGCAAATATCTCGGAAACGAAGCGAGCTATGGCAAAATGTTAAGAGACCTTTTTTGTAGAGAATTAAGTTTCCTACTTTTTATGTTCTATGATATTTTTTGATCAGATGCGTAGTTCTCGAGATATATCAAGATATTTAAAAGTTCCGAAGCCGCACCAACATAATAGAGATACAGAAACACCGTGGCCCCTTTCTTTGAGATAACTCTGCACTATTGCGAGCTGCAAATGTCACTTCCAGCTTAGCTGTGCAGAGGAAGAACAACAAGAAGAAGAAATATCTCGAAATATGTCCGTCAGGCCCCTTCCCTTGAGATAAATCTGCAAATATCTCGGAAACGAAGCGAGCTATGGCAAAATGTTAAGAGACCGTTTTTGTAGAGAATTAAGTTTCCTACTTTTTATGTTCTATGATATTTTTTGATGAGACGCGTAGTTCTCGAGATATATCAAGATATTTAAAAGTTCCGAAGCCGCACCAACATAATAGAGATACAGAAACACCGTGGCCCCTTTCTTTGAGATATCTCTGCACTATTGCGAGCTGCAAATGCCACTTCCAGCTTAGCTGTGCAGAAGAAGAACAACAAGAAGAAGAAATATCTCGAAATATGTCCGTCAGGCCCCTTCCCTTGACATAAATCTGCAAATATCTCGGAAACGAAGCGAGCTATGGCAAAATGTTAAGAGACCTTATTTGTAGAGAATTAAGTTTCCTACTTTTTACGTTCTATGATATTTTTTGATCAGATGCGTAGTTCTCGAGATATATCAAGATATTTAAAACTTCCGAAGCCGCACCAACATAATAGAGATACAGAAACACCGTGGCCCCTCTCTTTGAGATAACTCTGCACTATTGCGAGCTGGAAATGCCACTTCCAGTTTAGCTGTGCAGAAGAAGAACAACAAGAAGCAAAAATATCTCGAAATATGTCCGTTAGGCCCCTTCCCTTGAGATAAATCTGCAAATATCTCGGAAACGAAGCGAGCTATGGCAAAATGTTAAGAGACCTTTTTTGTAGAGAATTATGTTTCCTACAATTTATGTTCTATGATATTTTTTGATCAGAAGCGTAGTTTTCGAGATATATCGAGATATTTAAAAGTTCCGAAGCCGCACCAACATAATAGAGATACAGAAACACCGTGGCCCCTTTCTTTGAGATATCTCTGCACTAGTGCGAGCCGCAAATGCCACTTCCAGCTTAGCTGTGCAGAAGAAGAACAACAAGAAGAAGAAATATCTCGAAATATGTCCGTCAGGCCCCTTCCCTTGAGATAAATATGCAAATATCTCGGAAACGAAGCGAGCTATGGCAAAATGTTAAGAGACCTTTTTTGTAGAGAATTAAGTTTCCTACTTTTTATGTTCTATGATATTTTTTGATCAGATGCGTAGTTCTCGAGATATATCAAGATATTTAAAAGTTCCGAAGCCGCACCAACATAATAGAGATACAGAAACACCGTGGCCCCTTTCTTTGAGATAACTCTGCACTATTGCGAGCTGCAAATGCCACTTCCAGCTTAGCTGTGCAGAGGAAGAACAACAAGAAGAAGAAATATCTCGAAATATGTCCGTCAGGCCAGTTCCTTTGAGCTGAATCTGCAAATATCTCGGAAACGAAGCGAGCTATGGCAAAATGTTAAGAGACGTTTATTGTAGAGAATTATGTTTCCTACAATTTATGTTCTATGATATTTTTTGATCAGAAGCGTAGTTTTCGAGATATATCGAGATATTTAAAAGTTCCGAAGCCGCACCAACATAATAAAGATCCAGAAACACCGTGGCCCCTTTCTTTGAGATAACTGTGCACTAGTGCGAGCCGCAAATGCCACTTCCAGCTTAGCTGTGCAGAAGAAGAACAACAAGAAGAAGAAATATCTCGAAATATGTCCGTCAGGCCCCTTCCCTTGAGATAAATCTGCAAATATCTCGGAAACGAAGCGAGCTATGGCAAAATGTTAAGAGACCGTTTTTGTAGAGAATTAGGTTTCCTACTTTTTATGTTCTATGATATTTTTTGATCAGACGCGTAGTTCTCGAGATATATCAAGATATTTAAAAGTTCCGAAGCCGCACCAACATAATAGAGATACAGAAACACCGTGGCCCCTTTCTTTGAGATAACTCTGCACTATTGCGAGCTGCAAATGCCACTTCCAGCTTAGCTGTGCAGAAGAAGAACAACAAGAAGAAGAAATATCTCGAAATATGTCCGTCAGGCCCCTTCCCTTGAGATAAATCTGCAAATATCTCGGAAACGAAGAGAGCTATGGCAAAATGTTAAGAGACCTTTTTTGTAGAGAATTAAGTTTCCTACTTTTCATGTTCTATGATATTTTTTGATCAGATGCGTAGTTCTCGAGATATATCAAGATATTTAAAAGTTCAGAAGCCGCACCAACATAATAGAGATACAGAAACACCGTGGCCCCTTTCTTTGAGATAACTCTGCACTAGTACGAGCCGCAAATGCCACTTCCAGCTTAGCTGTGCAGAAGAAGAACAACAAGAAGAAGAAATATCTCGAAATATATCCGTCAGGCCCCTTCCCTTGAGATAAATCTGCAAATATCTCGGAAACGAAGCGAGCTATGGCAAAATGTTAAGAGACCTTTTTGTAGAGAATTATGTTTCCTACTTTTTATGTTCTATGATATTTTTTGATCAGACCCGTAGTTCTCGAGATATATCAAGATATTTAAAAGTTCCGAAGCCGCACCAACATAATAGAGATACAGAAACACCGTGGCCCCTTTCTTTGAGATAACTCTGCACTAGTGCGAGCCGCAAATGCCACTTCCAGCTTAGCTGTGCAGAAGAAGAACAACAAGAAGAAGAAATATCTCGAAATATGTCCGTCAGGCCCCTTCCCTTGAGATAAATCTGCAAATATCTCGGAAACGAAGCGAGCTATGGCAAAATGTTAAGAGACCTTTTTTGTAGAGAATTAAGTTTCCTACTTTTTATGTTCTATGATATTTTTTGATCAGATGCGTAGTTCTCGAGATATATCAAGATATTTAAAAGTTCCGAAGCCGCACCAACATAATAGAGATACAGAAACACCGTGGCCCCTCTCTTTGAGATAACTCTGCACTATTGCGAGCTGGAAATGCCACTTCCAGTTTAGCTGTGCAGAAGAAGAACAACAAGAAGCAAAAATATCTCGAAATATGTCCGTTAGGCCCCTTCCCTTGAGATAAATCTGCAAATATCTCGGAAACGAAGCGAGCTATGGCAAAATGTTAAGAGACCTTATTTGTAGAGAATTAAGTTTCCTACCTTTTACGTTCTATGATATTTTTTGATCAGATGCGTAGTTCTCGAGATATATCAAGATATTTAAAAGTTCCGAAGCCGCACCAACATAATAGAGATACAGAAACACCGTGGCCCCTTTCTTTGAGATAACTCTGCACTATTGCGAGCTGCAAATGCCACTTCCAGCTTAGCTGTGCAGAAGAAGAACAACAAGAAGAAGAAATATCTCGAAATATGTCCGTCAGGCCAGTTCCTTTGAGCTGAATCTGCAAATATCTCGGAAACGAAGCGAGCTATGGCAAAATGTTAAGAGACGTTTTTTGTAGAGAATTATGTTTCCTACAATTTATGTTCTATGATATTTTTTGATCAGAAGCGTAGTTTTCGAGATATATCGAGATATTTAAAAGTTCCGAAGCCGCACCAACATAATAAAGATACAGAAACACCGTGGCCCCTTTCTTTGAGATAACTGTGCACTAGTGCGAGCCGCAAATGCCACTTCCAGCTTAGCTGTGCAGAAGAAGAACAACAAGAAGAAGAAATATCTCGAAATATGTCCGTCAGGCCCCTTCCCTTGAGATAAATCTGCAAATATCTCGGAAACGAAGCGAGCTATGGCAAAATGTTAAGAGACCTTTTTTGTAGAGAATTAAGTTTCCTACTTTTTATGTTCTATGATATTTTTTGATCAGATGCGTAGTTCTCGAGATATATCAAGATATTTAAAAGTTCCGAAGCCGCACCAACATAATAGAGATACAGAAACACCGTGGCCCCTTTCTTTGAGATAACTCTGCACTATTGCGAGCTGCAAATGCCACTTCCAGCTTAGCTGTGCAGAGGAAGAACAACAAGAAGAAGAAATATCTCGAAATATGTCCGTCAGGCCAGTTCCTTTGAGCTGAATCTGCAAATATCTCGGAAACGAAGCGAGCTATGGCAAAATGTTAAGAGACGTTTATTGTAGAGAATTATGTTTCCTACAATTTATGTTCTATGATATTTTTTGATCAGAAGCGTAGTTTTCGAGATATATCGAGATATTTAAAAGTTCCGAAGCCGCACCAACATAATAAAGATCCAGAAACACCGTGGCCCCTTTCTTTGAGATAACTGTGCACTAGTGCGAGCCGCAAATGCCACTTCCAGCTTAGCTGTGCAGAAGAAGAACAACAAGAAGAAGAAATATCTCGAAATATGTCCGTCAGGCCCCTTCCCTTGAGATAAATCTGCAAATATCTCGGAAACGAAGCGAGCTATGGCAAAATGTTAAGAGACCGTTTTTGTAGAGAATTAGGTTTCCTACTTTTTATGTTCTATGATATTTTTTGATCAGACGCGTAGTTCTCGAGATATATCAAGATATTTAAAAGTTCCGAAGCCGCACCAACATAATAGAGATACAGAAACACCGTGGCCCCTTTCTTTGAGATAACTCTGCACTATTGCGAGCTGCAAATGCCACTTCCAGCTTAGCTGTGCAGAAGAAGAACAACAAGAAGAAGAAATATCTCGAAATATGTCCGTCAGGCCCCTTCCCTTGAGATAAATCTGCAAATATCTCGGAAACGAAGAGAGCTATGGCAAAATGTTAAGAGACCTTTTTTGTAGAGAATTAAGTTTCCTACTTTTCATGTTCTATGATATTTTTTGATCAGATGCGTAGTTCTCGAGATATATCAAGATATTTAAAAGTTCAGAAGCCGCACCAACATAATAGAGATACAGAAACACCGTGGCCCCTTTCTTTGAGATAACTCTGCACTAGTACGAGCCGCAAATGCCACTTCCAGCTTAGCTGTGCAGAAGAAGAACAACAAGAAGAAGAAATATCTCGAAATATATCCGTCAGGCCCCTTCCCTTGAGATAAATCTGCAAATATCTCGGAAACGAAGCGAGCTATGGCAAAATGTTAAGAGACCTTTTTGTAGAGAATTATGTTTCCTACTTTTTATGTTCTATGATATTTTTTGATCAGACCCGTAGTTCTCGAGATATATCAAGATATTTAAAAGTTCCGAAGCCGCACCAACATAATAGAGATACAGAAACACCGTGGCCCCTTTCTTTGAGATAACTCTGCACTAGTGCGAGCCGCAAATGCCACTTCCAGCTTAGCTGTGCAGAAGAAGAACAACAAGAAGAAGAAATATCTCGAAATATGTCCGTCAGGCCCCTTCCCTTGAGATAAATCTGCAAATATCTCGGAAACGAAGCGAGCTATGGCAAAATGTTAAGAGACCTTTTTTGTAGAGAATTAAGTTTCCTACTTTTTATGTTCTATGATATTTTTTGATCAGATGCGTAGTTCTCGAGATATATCAAGATATTTAAAAGTTCCGAAGCCGCACCAACATAATAGAGATACAGAAACACCGTGGCCCCTCTCTTTGAGATAACTCTGCACTATTGCGAGCTGGAAATGCCACTTCCAGTTTAGCTGTGCAGAAGAAGAACAACAAGAAGCAAAAATATCTCGAAATATGTCCGTTAGGCCCCTTCCCTTGAGATAAATCTGCAAATATCTCGGAAACGAAGCGAGCTATGGCAAAATGTTAAGAGACCTTATTTGTAGAGAATTAAGTTTCCTACCTTTTACGTTCTATGATATTTTTTGATCAGATGCGTAGTTCTCGAGATATATCAAGATATTTAAAAGTTCCGAAGCCGCACCAACATAATAGAGATACAGAAACACCGTGGCCCCTCTCTTTGAGATAACTCTGCACTATTGCGAGCTGGAAATGCCACTTCCAGTTTAGCTGTGCAGAAGAAGAACAACAAGAAGCAAAAATATCTCGAAATATGTCCGTTAGGCCCCTTCCCTTGAGATAAATCTGCAAATATCTCGGAAACGAAGCGAGCTATGGCAAAATGTTAAGAGACCTTATTTGTAGAGAATTAAGTTTCCTACCTTTTACGTTCTATGATATTTTTTGACCAGATGCGTAGTTCTCGAGATATATCAAGATATTTAAAAGTTCCGAAACCGCACCAACATAATAGAGATACATAAACACCGTGACCCCTTTCTTTGAGATAACTCTGCACTAGTGCGAGCCGCAAATGCCACTTCCAGCTTAGCTGTGCAGAAGAAGAACAACAAGAAGAAGAAATATCTCGAAATATGTCCGTTAGGCCCCTTCCGTTGAGATAAATCTGCAAATATCTCGGAAACGATGCGAGCTATGGCAAAATGTTAAGAGACCTTTTTTGTAGAGAATTATGTTTCCTACAATTTATGTTCTATGATATTTGTTGGTCAGAAGCGTAGTTTTCGAGATATATCGAAATATTTAAAAGTTCCGAAGCCGCACCAACATAATAGAGATACAGAAACACCGTGGCCCCTTTCTTTGAGATAACTCTGCACTATTGCGAGCTGAAAATGCCACTTCCAGCTTAGCGGTGCAGAAGAAGAACAACAAGAAGAAGAAATATCTCGAAATATGTCCGTCAGGCCCCTTCCCTTGAGATAAATCTGCAAATATCTCGGAAACGAAGAGAGCTATGGCAAAATGTTAAGAGACCTTTTTTGTAGAGAATTAAGTTTGCTACTTTTTATGTTCTATGATATTTTTTGATCTGATGCGTAGTTCTCGAGATATATCAAGATATTTAAAAGTTCCGAAGCCGCACCAACATAATAGAGATACAGAAACACCGTGGCCCCTCTCTTTGAGATAACTCTGCACTATTGCGAGCTGGAAATGCCACTTCCAGTTTAGCTGTGCAGAAGAAGAACAACAAGAAGCAAAAATATCTCGAAATATGTCCGTTAGGCCCCTTCCCTTGAGATAAATCTGCAAATATCTCGGAAACGAAGCGAGCTATGGCAAAATGTTAAGAGACCTTATTTGTAGAGAATTAAGTTTCCTACCTTTTACGTTCTATGATATTTTTTGACCAGATGCGTAGTTCTCGAGATATATCAAGATATTTAAAAGTTCCGAAACCGCACCAACATAATAGAGATACATAAACACCGTGACCCCTTTCTTTGAGATAACTCTGCACTAGTGCGAGCCGCAAATGCCACTTCCAGCTTAGCTGTGCAGAAGAAGAACAACAAGAAGAAGAAATATCTCGAAATATGTCCGTTAGGCCCCTTCCGTTGAGATAAATCTGCAAATATCTCGGAAACGATGCGAGCTATGGCAAAATGTTAAGAGACCTTTTTTGTAGAGAATTATGTTTCCTACAATTTATGTTCTATGATATTTGTTGGTCAGAAGCGTAGTTTTCGAGATATATCGAAATATTTAAAAGTTCCAAAGCCGCACCAACATAATAGAGATACAGAAACACCGTGGCCCCTTTCTTTGAGATAACTCTGCACTAGTGCGAGCCGCAAATGCCACTTCCAGCCTAGCTGTGCAGAAGAAGAAAAACAAGAAGAAGAAATATCTCGAAATATGTCCGTCAGGCCCCTTCCCTTGAGATAAATCTGCAAATATCTCGGAAACGAAGCGAGCTATGGCAAAATGTTAAGAGACCTTTTTTGTAGAGAGTTAAGTTTCCTACTTTTTATGTTCTATGATATTTTTTGATCAGATGCGTAGTTCTCGAGATATATCAAGATATTTAAAAGTTCCGAAGCCGCACCAACATAATAGAGATACAGAAACACCGTGGCCCCTTTCTTTGAGATAACTCTGCACTATTGCGAGCTGTAAATGCCACTTCCAGCTTAACTGTGCAGAAGAAGAACAACAAGAAGAAGAAATATCTCGAAATATGTCCGTTAGGCCCCTTCCGTTGAGATAAATCTGCAAATATCTCGGAAACGAAGCGAGCTATGGCAAAATGTTGAGAGACCTTTTTTGTAGAGAATTAAGTTTCCTACTTTTTATGTTCTATGATATTTTTTGATCAGATGCGTAGTTCTTGAGATATATCGAGATATTTAAAAGTTCCAAAGCCGCACCAACATAATAGAGATACAGAAACACCGTGGCCCCTTTCTTTGAGATAACTCTGCACTAGTGCGAGCCGCAAATGCCACTTCCAGCCTAGCTGTGCAGAAGAAGAACAACAAGAAGAAGAAATATCTCGAAATATGTCCGTCAGGCCCCTTCCCTTGAGATAAATCTGCAAATATCTCGGAAACGAAGCGAGCTATGGCAAAATGTTAAGAGACCTTTTTTGTAGAGAATTAAGTTTCCTACTTTTTATGTTCTATGATATTTTTTGATCAGATGCGTAGTTCTCGAGATATATCAAGATATTTAAAAGTTCCGAAGCCGCACCAACATAATAGAGATACAGAAACACCGTGGCCCCTTTCTTTGAGATAACTCTGCACTATTGCGAGCTGCAAATGCCACTTCCAGCTTAGCTGTGCAGAAGAAGAACATCAAGAAGAAGAAATATCTCGAAATATGCCCGTCAGGCCCCTTCCCTTGAGATAAATCTGCAAATATCTCGGAAACGAAGAGAGCTATGGCAAAATGTTAAGAGACCTTTTTTGTAGAGAATTAAGTTTGCTACTTTTTATGTTCTATGATATTTTTTGATCTGATGCGTAGTTCTCGAGATATATCAAGATATTTAAAAGTTCCGAAGCCGCACCAACATAATAGAGATACAGAAACACCGTGGCCCCTCTCTTTGAGATAACTCTGCACTATTGCGAGCTGGAAATGCCACTTCCAGTTTAGCTGTGCAGAAGAAGAACAACAAGAAGCAAAAATATCTCGAAATATGTCCGTTAGGCCCCTTCCCTTGAGATAAATCTGCAAATATCTCGGAAACGAAGCGAGCTATGGCAAAATGTTAAGAGACCTCATTTGTAGAGAATTAAGTTTCCTACCTTTTACGTTCTATGATATTTTTTGACCAGATGCGTAGTTCTCGAGATATATCAAGATATTTAAAAGTTCCGAAACCGCACCAACATAATAGAGATACATAAACACCGTGACCCCTTTCTTTGAGATAACTCTGCACTAGTGCGAGCCGCAAATGCCACTTCCAGCTTAGCTGTGCAGAAGAAGAACAACAAGAAGAAGAAATATCTCGAAATATGTCCGTTAGGCCCCTTCGCTTGAGATAAATCTGCAAATATCTCGGAAACGAAGCGAGCTATGGCAAAATGTTAAGAGACCTTTTTTGTAGAGAATTAAGTTTCCTACTTTTTATGTTGTATGATATTTTCGATCAGATGCGTAGTTCTCGAGATATATCAAGATATTTAAAAGTTCCGAAGCCGCACCAACATAATAGAGATACAGAAACACCGTGGCCCCTTTCTTTGACATAACTCTGCACTATTGCGAGCTGCAAATGCCAGTTCCAGCTTAGCTGTGCAGAAGAAGAACAACAAGAAGAAGAAATATCTCGAAATATGTCCGTTAGGCCCCTTCCCTTGAGATAAATCTGCAAATATCGCGGAAACGAAGCGAGCTATGGCAAAATGTTAAGAGACCTTTTTTGTAGAGAATTATGTTTCCTACAATTTATGTTCTATGATATTTTTTGATCAGAAGCGTAGTTTTCGAGATATATCGAGATATTTAAAAGTTCCGAAGCCGCACCAACATAATAGAGAAACAGAAACACCGTGGCCCCTTTCTTTGAGATAACTCTGCACTAGTGCGAGCCGCAAATGCCACTTCCAGCTTAGCTGTGCAGAAGAAGAACAACAAGAAGAAGAAATATCTCGAAATATGTCCGTCAGGCCCCTTCCCTTGAGATAAATCTGCAAATATCTCGGAAACGAAGCGAGCTATGGCAAAATGTTAAGAGACCTTTTTTGTAGAGAATTAAGTTTCCTACTTTTTATGTTCTATGATATTTTTTGATCAGATGCGTAGTTCTCGAGATATATCAAGATATTTAAAAGTTCCGAAGCCGCACCAACATAATAGAGATACAGAAACACCGTGGCCCCTTTCTTTGAGATAACTCTGCACTATTGCGAGCTGTAAATGCCACTTCCAGCTTAGCTGTGCAGAAGAAGAACAACAAGAAGAAGAAATATCTCGAAATATGTCCGTCAGGCCCCTTCCCTTGAGATATATCTGCAAATATCTCGGAAACGAAGCGAGCTATAGCAAAATGTTAAGAGACCTTTTTTGTAGAGAATTATGTTTCCTACAATTTATGTTCTATGATATTTTTTGATCAGAAGCGTAGTTTTCGAGATACATCGAGATATTTAAAAGTTCCGAAGCCGCACCAACATAATAGAGATACAGAAACACCGTGGCCCCTTTCTTTGAGATAACTCTGCACTAGTGCGAGCCGCAAATGCCACTTCCAGCTTAGCTGTGCAGAAGAAGAACAACAAGAAGAAGAAATATCTCGAAATATGTCCGTCAGGCCCCTTCCCTTGAGATAAATCTGCAAATATCTCGGAAACGAAGCGAGCTATGGCAAAATGTTAAGAGACCTTTTTTGTAGAGAATTAAGTTTCCTACTTTTTATGTTCTATGATATTTTTTGATCAGATGCGTAGTTCTCGAGATATATCAAGATATTTAAAAGTTCCGAAGCCGCACCAACATAATAGAGATACAGAAACACCGTGGCCCCTTTCTTTGAGATAACTCTGCACTATTGCGAGCTGCAAATGCCACTTCCAGCTTAGCTGTGCAGAAGAAGAACAACAAGAAGAAGAAATATCTCGAAATGTGTCCGTCAGGCCAGTTCCTTTGATCTGAATCTGCAAATATCTCGGAAACGAAGCGAGCTATGGCAAAATGTTAAGAGACGTTTTTTATAGAGAATTATGTTTCCTACAATTTATGTTCTATGATATTTTTTGATCAGAAGCGTAGTTTTCGAGATATATCGAGATATTTAAAAGTTCCGAAGCCGCACCAACATAATAGGGATACAGAAACACCGTGGCCCCTTTCTTTGTGATAACTCTGCACTATTGCGAGCTGGAAATGCCACTTCCAGTTTAGCTGTGCAGAAGAAGAACAACAAGAAGAAGAAATATCTCGAAATATGTCCGTTAGGCCCCTTCCCGTGAGATAAATCTGCAAATATCTCGGAAACGAAGCGAGCTATGGCAAAATGTTAAGAGACCTCTTTTGTAGAGAATTAAGTTTCCTACTTTTTATGTTCTATGATATTTTTTGATCAGATGCGTAGTTCTCGAGATATATCAAGATATTTAAAAGTTCCGAAGCCGCACCAACATAATAGAGATACAGAAACACCGTGGCCCCTTTCTTTGAGATAACTCTGCACTATTGCGAGCTGGAAATGCCACTTCCAGTTTAGCTGTGCAGAAGAAGAACAACAAGAAGCAAAAATATCTCGAAATATGTCCGTTAGGCCCCTTCCCTTGAGATAAATCTGCAAATATCTCGGAAACGAAGCGAGCTATGGCAAAATGTTAAGAGACCTCATTTGTAGAGAATTAAGTTTCCTACCTTTTACGTTCTATGATATTTTTTGACCAGATGCGTAGTTCTCGAGATATATCAAGATATTTAAAAGTTCCGAAACCGCACCAACATAATAGAGATACATAAACACCGTGACCCCTTTCTTTGAGATAACTCTGCACTAGTGCGAGCCGCAAATGCCACTTCCAGCTTAGCTGTGCAGAAGAAGAACAACAAGAAGAAGAAATATCTCGAAATATGTCCGTTAGGCCCCTTCCCTTGAGATAAATCTGCAAATATCTCGGAAACGAAGCGAGCTATGGCAAAATGTTAAGAGACCTTTTTTGTAGAGAATTAAGTTTCCTACTTTTTATGTTGTATGATATTTTCGATCAGATGCGTAGTTCTCGAGATATATCAAGATATTTAAAAGTTCCGAAGCCGCACCAACATAATAGAGATACAGAAACACCGTGGCCCCTTTCTTTGACATAACTCTGCACTATTGCGAGCTGCAAATGCCAGTTCCAGCTTAGCTGTGCAGAAGAAGAACAACAAGAAGAAGAAATATCTCGAAATATGTCCGTTAGGCCCCTTCCCTTGAGATAAATCTGCAAATATCGCGGAAACGAAGCGAGCTATGGCAAAATGTTAAGAGACCTTTTTTGTAGAGAATTATGTTTCCTACAATTTATGTTCTATGATATTTTTTGATCAGAAGCGTAGTTTTCGAGATATATCGAGATATTTAAAAGTTCCGAAGCCGCACCAACATAATAGAGAAACAGAAACACCGTGGCCCCTTTCTTTGAGATAACTCTGCACTAGTGCGAGCCGCAAATGCCACTTCCAGCTTAGCTGTGCAGAAGAAGAACAACAAGAAGAAGAAATATCTCGAAATATGTCCGTCAGGCCCCTTCCCTTGAGATAAATCTGCAAATATCTCGGAAACGAAGCGAGCTATGGCAAAATGTTAAGAGACCTTTTTTGTAGAGAATTAAGTTTCCTACTTTTTATGTTCTATGATATTTTTTGATCAGATGCGTAGTTCTCGAGATATATCAAGATATTTAAAAGTTCCGAAGCCGCACCAACATAATAGAGATACAGAAACACCGTGGCCCCTTTCTTTGAGATAACTCTGCACTATTGCGAGCTGTAAATGCCACTTCCAGCTTAGCTGTGCAGAAGAAGAACAACAAGAAGAAGAAATATCTCGAAATATGTCCGTCAGGCCCCTTCCCTTGAGATATATCTGCAAATATCTCGGAAACGAAGCGAGCTATAGCAAAATGTTAAGAGACCTTTTTTGTAGAGAATTATGTTTCCTACAATTTATGTTCTATGATATTTTTTGATCAGAAGCGTAGTTTTCGAGATACATCGAGATATTTAAAAGTTCCGAAGCCGCACCAACATAATAGAGATACAGAAACACCGTGGCCCCTTTCTTTGAGATAACTCTGCACTAGTGCGAGCCGCAAATGCCACTTCCAGCTTAGCTGTGCAGAAGAAGAACAACAAGAAGAAGAAATATCTCGAAATATGTCCGTCAGGCCCCTTCCCTTGAGATAAATCTGCAAATATCTCGGAAACGAAGCGAGCTATGGCAAAATGTTAAGAGACCTTTTTTGTAGAGAATTAAGTTTCCTACTTTTTATGTTCTATGATATTTTTTGATCAGATGCGTAGTTCTCGAGATATATCAAGATATTTAAAAGTTCCGAAGCCGCACCAACATAATAGAGATACAGAAACACCGTGGCCCCTTTCTTTGAGATAACTCTGCACTATTGCGAGCTGCAAATGCCACTTCCAGCTTAGCTGTGCAGAAGAAGAACAACAAGAAGAAGAAATATCTCGAAATGTGTCCGTCAGGCCAGTTCCTTTGATCTGAATCTGCAAATATCTCGGAAACGAAGCGAGCTATGGCAAAATGTTAAGAGACGTTTTTTATAGAGAATTATGTTTCCTACAATTTATGTTCTATGATATTTTTTGATCAGAAGCGTAGTTTTCGAGATATATCGAGATATTTAAAAGTTCCGAAGCCGCACCAACATAATAGGGATACAGAAACACCGTGGCCCCTTTCTTTGTGATAACTCTGCACTATTGCGAGCTGGAAATGCCACTTCCAGTTTAGCTGTGCAGAAGAAGAACAACAAGAAGAAGAAATATCTCGAAATATGTCCGTTAGGCCCCTTCCCGTGAGATAAATCTGCAAATATCTCGGAAACGAAGCGAGCTATGGCAAAATGTTAAGAGACCTCTTTTGTAGAGAATTAAGTTTCCTACTTTTTATGTTCTATGATATTTTTTGATCAGATGCGTAGTTCTCGAGATATATCAAGATATTTAAAAGTTCCGAAGCCGCACCAACATAATAGAGATACAGAAACACCGTGGCCCCTTTCTTTGAGATAACTCTGCACTATTGCGAGCTGGAAATGCCACTTCCAGTTTAGCTGTGCAGAAGAAGAACAACAAGAAGCAAAAATATCTCGAAATATGTCCGTTAGGCCCCTTCCCTTGAGATAAATCTGCAAATATCTCGGAAACGAAGCGAGCTATGGCAAAATGTTAAGAGACCTCATTTGTAGAGAATTAAGTTTCCTACCTTTTACGTTCTATGATATTTTTTGACCAGATGCGTAGTTCTCGAGATATATCAAGATATTTAAAAGTTCCGAAACCGCACCAACATAATAGAGATACATAAACACCGTGACCCCTTTCTTTGAGATAACTCTGCACTAGTGCGAGCCGCAAATGCCACTTCCAGCTTAGCTGTGCAGAAGAAGAACAACAAGAAGAAGAAATATCTCGAAATATGTCCGTTAGGACCCTTCCCTTGAGATAAATCTGCAAATATCTCGGAAACCAAGCGAGCTATGGCAAATTGTTAAGAGACCTTTTTTGTAGAGAATTAAGTTTCCTACTTTTTATGTTGTATGATATTTTCGATCAGATGCGTAGTTCTCGAGATATATCAAGATATTTAAAAGTTCCGAAGCCGCACCAACATAATAGAGATACAGAAACACCGTGGCCCCTTTCTTTGACATAACTCTGCACTATTGCGAGCTGCAAATGCCAGTTCCAGCTTAGCTGTGCAGAAGAAGAACAACAAGAAGAAGAAATATCTCGAAATATGTCCGTTAGGCCCCTTCCCTTGAGATAAATCTGCAAATATCGCGGAAACGAAGCGAGCTATGGCAAAATGTTAAGAGACCTTTTTTGTAGAGAATTATGTTTCCTACAATTTATGTTCTATGATATTTTTTGATCAGAAGCGTAGTTTTCGAGATATATCGAGATATTTAAAAGTTCCGAAGCCGCACCAACATAATAGAGAAACAGAAACACCGTGGCCCCTTTCTTTGAGATAACTCTGCACTAGTGCGAGCCGCAAATGCCAGTTCCAGCTTAGCTGTGCAGAAGAAGAACAACAAGAAGAAGAAATATCTCGAAATATGTCCGTTAGGCCCCTTCCCTTGAGATAAATCTGCAAATATCGCGGAAACGAAGCGAGCTATGGCAAAATGTTAAGAGACCTTTTTTGTAGAGAATTATGTTTCCTACAATTTATGTTCTATCATATTTTTTGATCAGAAGCGTAGTTTTCGAGATATATCGAGATATTTAAAAGTTCCGAAGCCGCACCAACATAATAGAGAAACAGAAACACCGTGGCCCCTTTCTTTGAGATAACTCTGCACTAGTGCGAGCCGCAAATGCCACTTCCAGCTTAGCTGTGCAGAAGAAGAACAACAAGAAGAAGAAATATCTCGAAATATGTCCGTCAGGCCCCTTCCCTTGAGATAAATCTGCAAATATCTCGGAAACGAAGCGAGCTATGGCAAAATGTTAAGAGACCTTTTTTGTAGAGAATTAAGTTTCCTACTTTTTATGTTCTATGATATTTTTTGATCAGATGCGTAGTTCTCGAGATATATCAAGATATTTAAAAGTTCCGAAGCCGCACCAACATAATAGAGATACAGAAACACCGTGGCCCCTTTCTTTGAGATAACTCTGCACTATTGCGAGCTGTAAATGCCACTTCCAGCTTAGCTGTGCAGAAGAAGAACAACAAGAAGAAGAAATATCTCGAAATATGTCCGTCAGGCCCCTTCCCTTGAGATATATCTGCAAATATCTCGGAAACGAAGCGAGCTATAGCAAAATGTTAAGAGACCTTTTTTGTAGAGAATTATGTTTCCTACAATTTATGTTCTATGATATTTTTTGATCAGAAGCGTAGTTTTCGAGATACATCGAGATATTTAAAAGTTCCGAAGCCGCACCAACATAATAGAGATACAGAAACACCGTGGCCCCTTTCTTTGAGATAACTCTGCACTAGTGCGAGCCGCAAATGCCACTTCCAGCTTAGCTGTGCAGAAGAAGAACAACAAGAAGAAGAAATATCTCGAAATATGTCCGTCAGGCCCCTTCCCTTGAGATAAATCTGCAAATATCTCGGAAACGAAGCGAGCTATGGCAAAATGTTAAGAGACCTTTTTTGTAGAGAATTAAGTTTCCTACTTTTTATGTTCTATGATATTTTTTGATCAGATGCGTAGTTCTCGAGATATATCAAGATATTTAAAAGTTCCGAAGCCGCACCAACATAATAGAGATACAGAAACACCGTGGCCCCTTTCTTTGAGATAACTCTGCACTATTGCGAGCTGCAAATGCCACTTCCAGCTTAGCTGTGCAGAAGAAGAACAACAAGAAGAAGAAATATCTCGAAATGTGTCCGTCAGGCCAGTTCCTTTGATCTGAATCTGCAAATATCTCGGAAACGAAGCGAGCTATGGCAAAATGTTAAGAGACGTTTTTTATAGAGAATTATGTTTCCTACAATTTATGTTCTATGATATTTTTTGATCAGAAGCGTAGTTTTCGAGATATATCGAGATATTTAAAAGTTCCGAAGCCGCACCAACATAATAGGGATACAGAAACACCGTGGCCCCTTTCTTTGTGATAACTCTGCACTATTGCGAGCTGGAAATGCCACTTCCAGTTTAGCTGTGCAGAAGAAGAACAACAAGAAGAAGAAATATCTCGAAATATGTCCGTTAGGCCCCTTCCCGTGAGATAAATCTGCAAATATCTCGGAAACGAAGCGAGCTATGGCAAAATGTTAAGAGACCTCTTTTGTAGAGAATTAAGTTTCCTACTTTTTATGTTCTATGATATTTTTTGATCAGATGCGTAGTTCTCGAGATATATCAAGATATTTAAAAGTTCCGAAGCCGCACCAACATAATAGAGATACAGAAACACCGTGGCCCCTTTCTTTGAGATAACTCTGCACTATTGCGAGCTGGAAATGCCACTTCCAGTTTAGCTGTGCAGAAGAAGAACAACAAGAAGCAAAAATATCTCGAAATATGTCCGTTAGGCCCCTTCCCTTGAGATAAATCTGCAAATATCTCGGAAACGAAGCGAGCTATGGCAAAATGTTAAGAGACCTCATTTGTAGAGAATTAAGTTTCCTACCTTTTACGTTCTATGATATTTTTTGACCAGATGCGTAGTTCTCGAGATATATCAAGATATTTAAAAGTTCCGAAACCGCACCAACATAATAGAGATACATAAACACCGTGACCCCTTTCTTTGAGATAACTCTGCACTAGTGCGAGCCGCAAATGCCACTTCCAGCTTAGCTGTGCAGAAGAAGAACAACAAGAAGAAGAAATATCTCGAAATATGTCCGTTAGGCCCCTTCCCTTGAGATAAATCTGCAAATATCTCGGAAACGAAGCGAGCTATGGCAAAATGTTAAGAGACCTTTTTTGTAGAGAATTAAGTTTCCTACTTTTTATGTTGTATGATATTTTCGATCAGATGCGTAGTTCTCGAGATATATCAAGATATTTAAAAGTTCCGAAGCCGCACCAACATAATAGAGATACAGAAACACCGTGGCCCCTTTCTTTGACATAACTCTGCACTATTGCGAGCTGCAAATGCCAGTTCCAGCTTAGCTGTGCAGAAGAAGAACAACAAGAAGAAGAAATATCTCGAAATATGTCCGTTAGGCCCCTTCCCTTGAGATAAATCTGCAAATATCGCGGAAACGAAGCGAGCTATGGCAAAATGTTAAGAGACCTTTTTTGTAGAGAATTATGTTTCCTACAATTTATGTTCTATGATATTTTTTGATCAGAAGCGTAGTTTTCGAGATATATCGAGATATTTAAAAGTTCCGAAGCCGCACCAACATAATAGAGAAACAGAAACACCGTGGCCCCTTTCTTTGAGATAACTCTGCACTAGTGCGAGCCGCAAATGCCACTTCCAGCTTAGCTGTGCAGAAGAAGAACAACAAGAAGAAGAAATATCTCGAAATATGTCCGTCAGGCCCCTTCCCTTGAGATAAATCTGCAAATATCTCGGAAACGAAGCGAGCTATGGCAAAATGTTAAGATACCTTTTTTGTAGAGAATTAAGTTTCCTACTTTTTATGTTCTATGATATTTTTTGATCAGATGCGTAGTTCTCGAGATATATCAAGATATTTAAAAGTTCCGAAGCCGCACCAACATAATAGAGATACAGAAACACCGTGGCCCCTTTCTTTGAGATAACTCTGCACTATTGCGAGCTGTAAATGCCACTTCCAGCTTAGCTGTGCAGAAGAAGAACAACAAGAAGAAGAAATATCTCGAAATATGTCCGTCAGGCCCCTTCCCTTGAGATATATCTGCAAATATCTCGGAAACGAAGCGAGCTATAGCAAAATGTTAAGAGACCTTTTTTGTAGAGAATTATGTTTCCTACAATTTATGTTCTATGATATTTTTTGATCAGAAGCGTAGTTTTCGAGATACATCGAGATATTTAAAAGTTCCGAAGCCGCACCAACATAATAGAGATACAGAAACACCGTGGCCCCTTTCTTTGAGATAACTCTGCACTAGTGCGAGCCGCAAATGCCACTTCCAGCTTAGCTGTGCAGAAGAAGAACAACAAGAAGAAGAAATATCTCGAAATATGTCCGTCAGGCCCCTTCCCTTGAGATAAATCTGCAAATATCTCGGAAACGAAGCGAGCTATGGCAAAATGTTAAGAGACCTTTTTTGTAGAGAATTAAGTTTCCTACTTTTTATGTTCTATGATATTTTTTGATCAGATGCGTAGTTCTCGAGATATATCAAGATATTTAAAAGTTCCGAAGCCGCACCAACATAATAGAGATACAGAAACACCGTGGCCCCTTTCTTTGAGATAACTCTGCACTATTGCGAGCTGCAAATGCCACTTCCAGCTTAGCTGTGCAGAAGAAGAACAACAAGAAGAAGAAATATCTCGAAATGTGTCCGTCAGGCCAGTTCCTTTGATCTGAATCTGCAAATATCTCGGAAACGAAGCGAGCTATGGCAAAATGTTAAGAGACGTTTTTTATAGAGAATTATGTTTCCTACAATTTATGTTCTATGATATTTTTTGATCAGAAGCGTAGTTTTCGAGATATATCGAGATATTTAAAAGTTCCGAAGCCGCACCAACATAATAGGGATACAGAAACACCGTGGCCCCTTTCTTTGTGATAACTCTGCACTATTGCGAGCTGGAAATGCCACTTCCAGTTTAGCTGTGCAGAAGAAGAACAACAAGAAGAAGAAATATCTCGAAATATGTCCGTTAGGCCCCTTCCCGTGAGATAAATCTGCAAATATCTCGGAAACGAAGCGAGCTATGGCAAAATGTTAAGAGACGTTTTTTATAGAGAATTATGTTTCCTACAATTTATGTTCTATGATATTTTTTGATCAGAAGCGTAGTTTTCGATATATATCGAGATATTTAAAAGTTCCGAAGCCGCACCAACATAATAGGGATACAGAAACACCGTGGCCCCTTTCTTTGTGATAACTCTGCACTATTGCGAGCTGGAAATGCCACTTCCAGTTTAGCTGTGCAGAAGAAGAACAACAAGAAGAAGAAATATCTCGAAATATGTCCGTTAGGCCCCTTCCCGTGAGATAAATCTGCAAATATCTCGGAAACGAAGCGAGCTATGGCAAAATGTTAAGAGACCTCTTTTGTAGAGAATTAAGTTTCCTACTTTTTATGTTCTATGATATTTTTTGATCAGATGCGTAGTTCTCGAGATATATCAAGATATTTAAAAGTTCCGAAGCCGCACCAACATAATAGAGATACAGAAACACCGTGGCCCCTTTCTTTGAGATAACTCTGCACTATTGCGAGCTGGAAATGCCACTTCCAGTTTAGCTGTGCAGAAGAAGAACAACAAGAAGCAAAAATATCTCGAAATATGTCCGTTAGGCCCCTTCCCTTGAGATAAATCTGCAAATATCTCGGAAACGAAGCGAGCTATGGCAAAATGTTAAGAGACCTCATTTGTAGAGAATTAAGTTTCCTACCTTTTACGTTCTATGATATTTTTTGACCAGATGCGTAGTTCTCGAGATATATCAAGATATTTAAAAGTTCCGAAACCGCACCAACATAATAGAGATACATAAACACCGTGACCCCTTTCTTTGAGATAACTCTGCACTAGTGCGAGCCGCAAATGCCACTTCCAGCTTAGCTGTGCAGAAGAAGAACAACAAGAAGAAGAAATATCTCGAAATATGTCCGTTAGGACCCTTCCCTTGAGATAAATCTGCAAATATCTCGGAAACCAAGCGAGCTATGGCAAATTGTTAAGAGACCTTTTTTGTAGAGAATTAAGTTTCCTACTTTTTATGTTCTATGATATTTTTCGATCAGATGCGTAGTTCTCGAGATATATCAAGATATTTAAAAGTTCCGAAGCCGCACCAACATAATAGAGATACAGAAACACCGTGGCCCCTTTCTTTGACATAACTCTGCACTATTGCGAGCTGCAAATGCCACTTCCAGCTTAGCTGTGCAGAAGAAGAACAACAAGAAGAAGAAATATCTCGAAATATGTCCGTTAGGCCCCTTCCCTTGAGATAAATCTGCAAATATCTCGGAAACGAAGCGAGCTATGGCAAAATGTTAAGAGACCTTTTTTGTAGAGAATTATGTTTCCTACAATTTATGTTCTATGATATTTTTTGATCAGAAGCGTAGTTTTCGAGATATATCGAGATATTTAAAAGTTCCGAAGCCGCACCAACATAATAGAGAAACAGAAACACCGTGGCCCCTTTCTTTGAGATAACTCTGCACTAGTGCGAGCCGCAAATGCCACTTCCAGCTTAGCTGTGCAGAAGAAGAACAACAAGAAGAAGAAATATCTCGAAATATGTCCGTCAGGCCCCTTCCCTTGAGATAAATCTGCAAATATCTCGGAAACGAAGCGAGCTATGGCAAAATGTTAAGAGACCTTTTTTGTAGAGAATTAAGTTTCCTACTTTTTATGTTCTATGATATTTTTTGATCAGATGCGTAGTTCTCGAGATATATCAAGATATTTAAAAGTTCCGAAGCCGCACCAACATAATAGAGATACAGAAACACCGTGGCCCCTTTCTTTGAGATAACTCTGCACTATTGCGAGCTGTAAATGCCACTTCCAGCTTAGCTGTGCAGAAGAAGAACAACAAGAAGAAGAAATATCTCGAAATATGTCCGTCAGGCCCCTTCCCTTGAGATATATCTGCAAATATCTCGGAAACGAAGCGAGCTATGGCAAAATGTTAAGAGACCTTTTTTGTAGAGAATTATGTTTCCTACTTTTTATGTTCTATGATATTTTTTGATCAGATGCGTAGTTCTCGAGATATATCAAGATATTTAAAAGTTCCGAAGCCGCACCAACATAATAGAGATACAGAAACACCGTGGCCCCTTTCTTTCAGATAACTCTGCACTATTGCGAGCTGGAAATGCCACTTCCAGTTTAGCTGTGCAGAAGAAGAACAACAAGAAGAGGAAATATCTCGAAATATGTCCGTCAGGCCCCTTCCCTTGAGATATATCTGCAAATATCTCGGAAACGAAACGAGCTATGGCAAAATGTTAAGAGACCTTTTTTGTAGAGAATTATGTTTCCTACAATTTATGTTCTATGATATTTTTTGATCAGAAGCGTAGTTTTCGAGATATATCGAGATATTTAAAAGATCCGAAGCTGCACCAACATAATAGAGATACAGAAACACCGTGGCCCCTTTCTTTGAGATAACTCTGCACTAGTGCGAGCCGCAAATGCCGCTTCCAGCTTAGCTGTGCCGAAGAAGAACAACAAGAAGAAGAAATATCTCGAAATATGTCCGTCTGGCCCCTTCCCTCGAGATAAATCTGCAAATATCTCGGAAACGAAGCGAGGTATGGCAAAATGTTAAGAGACCTTTTTTGTAGAGAATTAAGTTTCCTACTTTTTATGTTCTATGATATTTTTTGATCGGATGCGTAGTTCTCGAGATATATCAAGATATTTAAAAGTTCCGAAGCCGCACCAACATAATAGAGATACAGAAACACCGTGGCCCCTTTCTTTGAGATAACTCTGCACTATTGCGAGCTGCAAATGCCACTTCCAGCTTAGCTGTGCAGAAGAAGACCAACAAGAAGAAGGAATATCTCGAAATATGTCCGTCAGGCCCCTTCCCTTGAGATAAATCTGCAAATATCTCGGAAACGAAGCGAGCTATGGCAAAATGTTAAGAGACCTTATTTGTAGAGAATTAAGTTTCCTACTTTTTACGTTCTATGATATTATTTGATCAGATGCGTAGTTCTCGAGATATATCAAGATATTTAAAAGTTCCGAAGCCGCACCGACATAATAGAGATACAGAAACACCGTGGCCCCTTTCTTTCAGATAACTCTGCACTATTGCGAGACGCAAATGCCGCTTCCAGCTTAGCTGTGCAGAAGAAGAACAACAAGAAGAAGAAATATCTCGAGATATGTCCGTCAGGCCCCTTCCCACGAGATAAATCTGCAAATATCTCGGAAACGAAGCGAGCTATCGCAAAATGTTTAGAGACCTTTTTTGTAGAGAATTATGTTTCCTACAATTTATGTTCTATGATATTTTCTGATCAGAAGCGTAGTTTTCGAGATATATCGAGATATTTAAAAGATCCGAAGCCGCACCAACATAATAGAGATACAGAAACAACGTGGCCCCTTTCTTTGAGATAACTCTGCACTATTGCGAGCTGCAAATGCCACTTCCAGCTTAGCTGTGCAGAAGAAGAACAACAAGAAGAAGAAATATCTCGAAATATGTCCGTCAGGCCCCTTCCCTTGAGATAAATCTGCAAATATCTCGGAAACGAAGCGAGCTATGGCAAAATGTTAAGAGACCTTTTTTGTAGAGAATTAAGTTTCCTACTTTTTACGTTCTATGATATTTTTTGATCAGATGCGTAGTTCTCGAGATATATCAAGATATCTAAAAGTTCCGAAGCCGCACCAACATAATAGAGATACAGAAACACCGTGGCCCCTTTCTTCGAGATAACTCTGCACTATTGCGAGCTGCAAATGCCACTACCAGCTTAGCTGTGCAGAAGAAGAACAACAAGAAGAAGAAATATCTCGAAAAATGTCCGTCAGGCCCCTTCCCTTGAGATAAATCTGCAAATATCTCGGAAACGAAGCGAGCTATGGCAAAATGTTAAGAGACCTGATTTGTAGAGAATTAGGTTTCCTACTTTTTATGTTCTATGATATTTTTTGATCAGATGCGTAGTTCTCGAGATATATCAAGATATTTAAAAGTTCCGAAGCCGCACCAACATAATAGAGATACAGAAACACCGTGGCCCCTTTCTTTGAGATAACTCTGCGCTATTGCGAGCTGGAAATGCCACTTCCAGTTTAGCTGTGCAGAAGAAGAACAACAAGAAGAGGAAATATCTCGAAATATGTCCGTCAGGCCCCTTCCCTTGAGATATATCTGCAAATATCTCGGAAACGAAACGAGCTATGGCAAAATGTTAAGAGACCTTTTTTGTAGAGAATTATATTTCCCACAATTTAGGTTCTATGATATTTTTTGATCAGAAGCGTAGTTTTCGAGATATATCGAGATATTTAAAAGATCCGAAGCTGCACCAACATAATAGAGATACAGAAACACCGTGGCCCCTTTCTTTGAGATAACTCTGCACTATTGCGAGCTGCAAATGCCACTTCCAGCTTAGCTGTGCAGAAGAAGAACAACAAGAAGAAGAAATATCTCGAAATATGTCCGTCAGGCCCTTTCCCTTGAGATAAATCTGCAAATATCTCGGAAACGAAGCGAGCTATGGCAAAATGTTAAGCGACTTTATTTGTAGAGAATTAAGTTTCCTACTTTTTACGTTCTATGATATTTTTTAATCAGATGCGTAGTTCTCGAGATATATAAAGATATTTTAAAGTTCCGAAGCCGCACCAACATAATAGAGATACAGAAACACCGTGGCCCCTTTCTTCGAGATAACTCTGCACTATTGCGAGCTGCAAATGCCACTTCCAGCTTAGCTGTGCAGAAGAGGAACAACAAGAAGAAGAAATATCTCGAAATATGTCCGTCAGGCCCCTTCCCTTGAGATAAATCTGCAAATATCTCGGAAACGAAGCGAGCTATGGCAAAATGTTAAGAGACCTTATTTGTGGAGAATTAAGTTTCCTACTTTTTATGTTCTATGATATTATTTGATCAGATGCGTAGTTCTCAAATTATATATCAAGATATTTAAAAGTTCCGAAGCCGCACCAACATAATAGAGATACAGAAACACCGTGGCCCCTTTCTTTGAGATAACTCTGCACTATTGCGAGCTGCAAATGCCACTTCCAGCTTAGCTGTGCAGAAGAAGAACAACAAGAAGAAATATCTCGAAATATGTCCGTCAGGCCCCTTCCCTTGAGATAAATCTGCATATATCTCGGAAGCGAAGCGAGCTATGGCAAAATGTTAAGAGACCTTTTTTGTGGAGAATTAAGTTTCCTACTTTTTATGTTGTATGATATTATTTGATCAGATGCGTAGTTCTCGAGATATATCAAGATATTTAAAAGTTCCGAAGCCGCACCAACATAATAGAGATACAGAAACACCGTGGCCCCTTTCTTTGAGATAACTCTGCACTATTGCGAGCTGCAAATGCCACTTCCAGCTTAGCTGTGCAGAAGAAGAACAACAAGAAGAAGAAATATCTCGAAATATGTCCGTCAGGCCCCTTCCCTTGAGATAAATCTGCATATATCTCGGAAGCGAAGCGAGCTATGGCAAAATGTTAAGAGACCTTTTTTGTAGAGAATTATGTTTCCTACAATTTATGTTCTATGATATTTTTTGATCAGAAGCGTAGTTTTCGAGATATATCAAGATATTTAAAAGTTCCGAAGCCGCACCAACATAATAGAGATACAGAAACACCGTGGCCCCTTTCTTTCAGATAACTCTGCACTATTGCGAGCTGGAAATGCAACTTCCAGTTTAGCTGTGCAGAAGAAGAACAACAAGAAGAAGAAATATCTCGAAATATGTCCGTCAGGCCCCTTCCCTTGAGATAAATCTGCATATATCTCGGAAACGAAGCGAGCTATGGCAAAATGTTGAGAGACCTTTTTTGTAGAGAATTAAGTTTCCTACTTTTTACGTTCTATGATATTTTTTAATCAGATGCGTAGTTCCCGAGATATATAAAGATATTTTAAAGTTCCGAAGCCGCACCAACATAATAGAGATACAGAAACACCGTGGCCCCTTTCTTCGAGATAACTCTGCACTATTGCGAGCTGCAAATGCCACTTCCAGCTTAGCTGTGCAGAAGAAGAACAACAAGAAGAAGAAATATCTCGAAATATGTCCGTCAGGCCCCTTCCCTTGAGATAAATCTGCAAATATCTCGGAAACGAAGCGAGCTATGGCAAAATGTTAAGAGACCTTTTTTGTAGAGAATTATGTTTCCTACAATTTATGTTCTATGATATTTTTTGATCAGAAGCGTAGTTTTCGAGATATATCAAGATATTTAAAAGTTCCGAAGCCGCACCAACATAATAGAGATACAGAAACACCGTGGCACCTTTCTTTCAGATAACTCTGCACTATTGCGAGCTGGAAATGCCACTTCCAGTTTAGCTGTGCAGAAGAAGAACAACAAGAAGAAGAAATATCTCGAAATATGTCCGTCAGGCCCCTTCCCTTGAGATAAATCTGCATATATCTCGGAAACGAAGCGAGCTATGGCAAAATGTTGAGAGACCTTTTTTGTAGAGAATTAAGTTTTCTACTTTTTATGTTCTATGATATTTTTTGATCAGATGCGTAGTTCTCGAGATATATCAAGATATTTAAAAGTTCCGAAGCCGCACCAACATAATAGAGATACAGAAACACCGTGGCGCCTTTCTTTGAGATAACTCTGCACTATTGCGAGCTGCAAATGCCACTTCCAGCTTAGCTGTGCAGAAGAAGAACAACAAGAAGAAGAAATATCTCGAAATATGTCCGTCAGGCACCTTCCCTTGAGATAAATCTGCAAATATCTCGGAAACGAAGCGAGCTATGGCAAAATGTTAAGCGACTTTATTTGTAGAGAATTAAGTTTCCTACTTTTTACGTTCTATGATATTTTTTAATCAGATGCGTAGTTCTCGAGATATATAAAGATATTTTAAAGTTCCGAAGCCGCACCAACATAATAGAGATACAGAAACACCGTGGCCCCTTTCTTTGAGATAACTCTGCACTATTGCGAGCTGCAAATGCCACTTCCAGCTTAGCTGTGCAGAAGAAGAACAACAAGAAGAAGAAATATCTCGAAATATGTCCGTCAGGCCCCTTCCCTTGAGATAAATCTGCAAATATCTCGGAAACGAAGCGAGCTATGGCAAAATGTTAAGCGACTTTATTTGTAGAGAATTAAGTTTCCTACTTTTTACGTTCTATGATATTTTTTAATCAGATGCGTAGTTCTCGAGATATATAAAGATATTTTAAAGTTCCGAAGCCGCACCAACATAATAGAGATACAGAAACACCGTGGCCCCTTTCTTCGAGATAACTCTGCACTATTGCGAGCTGTAAATGCCACGTCCAGCTTAGCTGTGCAGAAGAAGAACAACAAGAAGAAGAAATATCTCGAAACATGTCCGTCAGGCCCCTTCCCTCGAGATAAATCTGCAAATATCTCGGAAACGAAGCGAGCTATGGCAAAATGTTAAGAGACCTTTTTTGTAGAGAATTAAGTTTCCTACTTTTTATGTTCTATGATATTTTTTGATCGGATGCGTAGCTCTCGAGATATATCAAGATATTTAAAAGTTCCGAAGCCGCACCAACATAATAGAGATACAGAAACACCGTGGCCCCTTTCTTTGAGATAACTCTGCACTATTGCGAGCTGCAAATGCCACTTCCAGCTTAGCTGTGCAGAAGAAGAACAACAAGAAGAAGAAATATCTCGAAATATGTCCGTCAGACCCCTTCCCTTGAGATAAATCTGCAAATATCTCGGAAACGAAGCGAGATATGGCAAAATGTTAAGAGACCTTTTTTGTAGAGAATTATGTTTCCCACAATTTACGTTCTATGATATTTTTTGATCAGAAGCGTAGTTTTCGAGATATATCGAGATATTTAAAAGTTCCGAAGCCGCACCAACATAATAGAGATACAGAAACACCGTGGCCCCTTTCTTTGAGATAACTCTGCACTATTGCGACCTGCAAATGCCACTTCCAGCTCAGCTGTGCAGAAGAAGAACAACAAGAAGAAGAAATATCTCGAAATATGTCCGTCAGGCCCCTTCCCTCGAGATAAATCTGCAAATATCTCGGAAACGAAGCGAGCTATGGCAAAATGTTAAGAGACCTTTTTTGTAGAGAATTAAGTTTCCTACAATTTATGTTCTATGATATTTTTTGATCAGAAGCGTAGTTTTCGAGATATATCAAGATATTTAAAAGTTCCGAAGCCGCACCAACATAATAGAGATACAGAAACACCGTGGCACCTTTCTTTCAGATAACTCTGCACTATTGCGAGCTGGAAATGCCACTTCCAGTTTAGCTGTGCAGAAGAAGAACAACAAGAAGAAGAAATATCTCGAAATATGTCCGTCAGGCCCCTTCCCTTGAGATAAATCTGCATATATCTCGGAAACGAAGCGAGCTATGGCAAAATGTTGAGAGACCTTTTTTGTAGAGAATTAAGTTTTCTACTTTTTATGTTCTATGATATTTTTTGATCAGATGCGTAGTTCTCGAGATATATCAAGATATTTAAAAGTTCCGAAGCCGCACCAACATAATAGAGATACAGAAACACCGTGGCGCCTTTCTTTGAGATAACTCTGCACTATTGCGAGCTGCAAATGCCACTTCCAGCTTAGCTGTGCAGAAGAAGAACAACAAGAAGAAGAAATATCTCGAAATATGTCCGTCAGGCACCTTCCCTTGAGATAAATCTGCAAATATCTCGGAAACGAAGCGAGCTATGGCAAAATGTTAAGCGACTTTATTTGTAGAGAATTAAGTTTCCTACTTTTTACGTTCTATGATATTTTTTAATCAGATGCGTAGTTCTCGAGATATATAAAGATATTTTAAAGTTCCGAAGCCGCACCAACATAATAGAGATACAGAAACACCGTGGCCCCTTTCTTTGAGATAACTCTGCACTATTGCGAGCTGCAAATGCCACTTCCAGCTTAGCTGTGCAGAAGAAGAACAACAAGAAGAAGAAATATCTCGAAATATGTCCGTCAGGCCCCTTCCCTTGAGATAAATCTGCAAATATCTCGGAAACGAAGCGAGCTATGGCAAAATGTTAAGCGACTTTATTTGTAGAGAATTAAGTTTCCTACTTTTTACGTTCTATGATATTTTTTAATCAGATGCGTAGTTCTCGAGATATATAAAGATATTTTAAAGTTCCGAAGCCGCACCAACATAATAGAGATACAGAAACACCGTGGCCCCTTTCTTCGAGATAACTCTGCACTATTGCGAGCTGTAAATGCCACGTCCAGCTTAGCTGTGCAGAAGAAGAACAACAAGAAGAAGAAATATCTCGAAACATGTCCGTCAGGCCCCTTCCCTCGAGATAAATCTGCAAATATCTCGGAAACGAAGCGAGCTATGGCAAAATGTTAAGAGACCTTTTTTGTAGAGAATTAAGTTTCCTACTTTTTATGTTCTATGATATTTTTTGATCGGATGCGTAGCTCTCGAGATATATCAAGATATTTAAAAGTTCCGAAGCCGCACCAACATAATAGAGATACAGAAACACCGTGGCCCCTTTCTTTGAGATAACTCTGCACTATTGCGAGCTGCAAATGCCACTTCCAGCTTAGCTGTGCAGAAGAAGAACAACAAGAAGAAGAAATATCTCGAAATATGTCCGTCAGACCCCTTCCCTTGAGATAAATCTGCAAATATCTCGGAAACGAAGCGAGATATGGCAAAATGTTAAGAGACCTTTTTTGTAGAGAATTATGTTTCCCACAATTTACGTTCTATGATATTTTTTGATCAGAAGCGTAGTTTTCGAGATATATCGAGATATTTAAAAGATCCGAAGCCGCACCAACATAATAGAGATACAGAAACACCGTGGCCCCTTTCTTTGAGATAACTCTGCACTAGTGCGAGCCGCAAATGCCACTTCCAGCTTAGCTGTGCAGAAGAAGAACAACAAGAAGAAGAAATATCTCGAAATATGTCCGTCAGGCCCCTTCCCTTGAGATAAATCTGCAAATATCTCGGAAACGAAGCGAGCTATGGCAAAATGTTAAGAGACCTTTTTTGTAGAGAATTATGTTTCCTACAATTTATGTTCTATGATATTTTTTGATAAGAAGCGTAGTTTTCGAGATATATCGAGATATTTAAAAGTTCCGAAGCCGCACCAACATAATAGAGATACAGAAACACCGTGGCCCCTTTCTTTGAGATAACTCTGCACTATTGCGACCTGCAAATGCCACTTCCAGCTCAGCTGTGCAGAAGAAGAACAACAAGAAGAAGAAATATCTCGAAATATGTCCGTCAGGCCCCTTCCCTTGAGATAAATCTGCAAATATCTCGGAAACGAAGCGAGCTATGGCAAAATGTTAAGAGACCTTTTTTGTAGAGAATTAAGTTTCCGACTTTTTATGTTCTATGATATTTTTTGATCAGATGCGTAGTTCTCGAGATATATCAAGATATTTAAAAGTTCCGAAGCCGCACCAACATAATAGAGATACAGAAACACCTTGGCCCCTTTCTTTGAGATAACTCTGCACTATTGCGAGCTGGAAATGCCACTTCCAGTTTAGCTGTGCAGAAGAAGAACAACAAGAAGAAGAAATATCTCGAAATATGTCCGTTAGGCCCCTTCCCTTCAGATAAATCTGCAAATATCTCGGAAACGAAGCGAGCTATGGCAAAATGTTAAGAGACCTTTTTTGTAGAGAATTAAGTTTCCTACTTTTCATGTTCTATGATATTTTTTGATCAGATGCGTAGTTCTCGAGATATATCAAGATATTTAAAAGTTCCGAAGCCGCACCAACATAATAGAGATACAGAAACACCGTGGCCCCTTTCTTTGAGATAACTCTGCACTAGTGAGAGCCGCAAATGCCACTTCCAGCTTAGCTGTGCAGAAGAAGAACAACAAGAAGAAGAAATATCTCGAAATATGTCCGTCAGGCCCCTTCCCTTGAGATAAATCTGCAAATATCTCGGAAACGAAGCGAGCTATGGCAAAATGTTAAGAGACCTTTTTTGTAGAGAATTAAGTTTCCTAGTTTTTATGTTCTATGATATTTTTTGATCAGAAGCGTAGTTTTCGAGATATATCGAGATATTTAAAAGTTCCGAAGCCGCACCAACATAATAGAGATACAGAAACACCGTGGCCCCTTTCTTTGAGATAACTCTGCACTAGTGAGAGCCGCAAATGCCACTTCCAGCTTAGCTGTGCAGAAGAAGAACAACAAGAAGAAGAAATATCTCGAAATATGTCCGTCAGGCCCCTTCCCTTGAGATAAATCTGCAAATATCTCGGAAACGAAGCGAGCTATGGCAAAATGTTAAGAGACCTTTTTTGTAGAGAATTAAGTTTCCTAGTTTTTATGTTCTATGATATTTTTTGATCAGAAGCGTAGTTTTCGAGATATATCGAGATATTTAAAAGTTCCGAAACCGCACCAACATAATAGAGATACAGAAACACCGTGGCCCCTTTCTTTGAGATAACTCTGCGCTAGTGCGAGCTGCAAATGCCACTTCCAGCTTAGCTGTGCAGAAGAAGAACAACAAGAAGAAGAAATATCTCGAAATATGTCCGTTAGGCCCCTTCCCTTGCGATAAATCTGCAAATATCTCGGAAACAAAGCGAGCTATGGCAAAATGTTTAGAGACCTTTTTTGTAGAGAATTAAGTTTCCTACTTTTTATGTTCTATGATATTTTTTGATCAGATGCGTAGTTCTCGAGATATATCAAGATATTTAAAAGTTCCGAAGCCGCACCAACATAATAGAGATACAGAAACACCGTGGCCCCTTTCTTTGAGATAACTCTGCACTAGTGCGAGCCGCAAATGCCACTTCCAGCTTAGCTGTGCAGAAGAAGAACAACAAGAAGAAGAAATATCTCGAAATATGTCCGTCAGGCCCCTTCCCTTGAGATAAATCTGCAAATATCTCGGAAACGAAGCGAGCTATGGCAAAATGTTAAGAGACCTTTTTTGTAGAGAATTATGTTTCCTACAATTTATGTTCTATGATATTTTTTGATAAGAAGCGTAGTTTTCGAGATATATCGAGATATTTAAAAGTTCCGAAGCCGCACCAACATAATAGAGATACAGAAACACCGTGGCCCCTTTCTTTGAGATAACTCTGCACTATTGCGAGCTGGAAATGCCACTTCCAGTTTAGCTGTGCAGAAGAAGAACAACAAGAAGAAGAAATATCTCGAAATATGTCCGTTAGGCCCCTTCCCTTCAGATACATCTGCAAATATCTCGGAAACGAAGCGAGCTATGGCAAAATGTTAAGAGACCTTTTTTGTAGAGAATTAAGTTTCCTACTTTTCATGTTCTATGATATTTTTTGATCAGATGCGTAGTTCTCGAGATATATCAAGATATTTAAAAGTTCCGAAGCCGCACCAACATAATGGAGATACAGAAACACCGTGGCCCCTTTCTTTGAGATAACTCTGCACTATTGCGCGCTGCAAATGCCACTTCCAGCTTAGCTGTGCAGAAGAAGAACAACAAAAAGAAGAAATATCTCGAAATATGTCCGTCAGGCCCCTTCCCTTGAGATAAATCTGCAAATATCTCGGAAACGAAGCGAGCTATGGCAAAATGTTAAGAGACCTTTTTTGTAGAGAATTATGTTTCCTACAATTTATGTTCTATGATATTTTTTGATCAGAAGCGTAGTTTTCGAGATATATCGAGATATTTAAAAGTTCCGAAGCCGCACCAACATAATAGAGATACAGAAACACCGTGGCCCCTTTCTTTGAGATAACTCTGCACTATTGCGCGCTGCAAATGCCACTTCCAGCTTAGCTGTGCAGAAGAAGAACAACAAAAAGAAGAAATATCTCGAAATATGTCCGTCAGGCCCCTTCCCTTGGGATAAATATGCAAATATCTCGGAAACGAAGCGAGCTGTGGCAAAATGTTAAGAGACCGTTGTGGTAGAGAATTAAGTTTCCTACTTTTTATGTTCTATGATATTTTTTGATCAGACGCGTAGTTCTCGAGATATATCAAGATATTTAAAAGTTCCGAAGCCGCACCAACATAATAGAGATACAGAAACACCGTGGCCCCTTTCTTTGAGATAACTCTGCACTATTGCGAGCTGGAAATGCCACTTCCAGTTTAGCTGTGCAGAAGAAGAACAACAAGAAGAAGAAATATCTCGAAATATGTCCGTTAGGCCCCTTCCCTTCAGATAAATCTGCAAATATCTCGGAAACGAAGCGAGCTATGGCAAAATGTTAAGAGACGTTTTTTGTAGAGAATTATGTTTCCTACAATTTATGTTCTATGATATTTTCTGATCAGAAGCGTAGTTTTCGAGATATATCGAGATATTTAAAAGTTCCGAAGCCGCACCAACATGATAGAGATACAGAAACACCGTGGCCCCTTTCTTTGAGATAACTCTGCACTAGTGCGAGCCGCAAATGCCACTTCCAGCTTAGCTGTGCAGAAGAAGAACAACAGGAAGAAGAAATATCTCGAAATATGTCCGTCACGCCCCTTCCCTTGAGATAAATCTGCAAATATCTCGGAAACGAAGCGAGCTATGGCAAAATGTTTAGAGACCTTTCTTGTAGAGAATTAAGTTTCCTACTTTTTATGTAGTATGATATTTTTTGATCAGATGCGTAGTTCTCGAGATATATCAAGATATTTAAAAGTTCCGAAGCCGCACCAACATAATAGAGATACAGAAACACCGTGGCCCCTTTCTTTGAGATAACTCTACACTATTGCGCGCTGCAAATGCCACTTCCAGCTTAGCTGTGCAGAAGAAGAACAACAAGAAGAAGAAATATCTCGAAATATGTCCATCAGGACCCTTCCCTTGAGATAAATCTGCAAATATCTCGGAAACGAAGCGAGCTATGGCAAAATGTTAAGAGACCTTTTTTGTAAAGAATTATGTTTCCTACAATTTATGTTCTATGATATTTTTTGATCAGAAGCGTAGTTTTCGAGATATATCGAGATATTTAAAAGTTCCGAAGCCGCACCAACATAATAGAGATACAGAAACACCGTGGCCCCTTTCTTTGGGATAACTCTGCACTATTGCGAGCTGCAAATGCCACTTCCAGCTTAGCTGTGCAGAAGAAGAACAACAAGAAGAAGAAATATCTCGAAATATGTCCATCAGGACCCTTCCCTTGAGATAAATCTGCAAATATCTCGGAAACGAAGCGAGCTATGGCAAAATGTTAAGAGACCTTTTTTGTAAAGAATTATGTTTCCTACAATTTATGTTCTATGATATTTTTTGATCAGAAGCGTAGTTTTCGAGATATATCGAGATATTTAAAAGTTCCGAAGCCGCACCAACATAATAGAGATACAGAAACACCGTGGCCCCTTTCTTTGGGATAACTCTGCACTATTGCGAGCTGCAAATGCCACTTCCAGCTTAGCTGTGCAGAAGAAGAACAACAAGAAGAAGAAATATCTCGAAATATGTCCGTCAGGCCACTTCCCTTGAGATAAATCTGCAAATATCTCGGAAACGAAGCGAGCTATGGCAAAATGTTAAGAGACCTTTTTTGTAGAGAATTAAGTTTCCTACTTTTTATGTTCGATGATATTTTTTGATCAGATGCGTAGTTCTCGAGATATATCAAGATATTTAAAAGTTCCGAAGCTGCACCAACATAATAGAGGTACAGAAACACCGTGGCCTCTTTCTTTGAGATAACTCTGCACTATTGCGAGCTGCAAATGCCACTTCGAGCTTAGCTGTGCAGAAGAAGAACAACAAGAAGAAGAAATATCTCGAAATATGTCCGTCAGACCCCTTCCCTTGAGATGAATCTGCAAATATCTCGGAAACGAAGCGAGCTATGGCAAAATGTTAAGAGACCTTTTTTGTAGAGAATAATGTTTCCTACAATTTACGTTCTATGATATTTTTTGATCAGAAGCGTAGTTCTCGAGATATATCAAGACATTTAAAAGTTCCGAAGCCGCACCAACATAATAGAGATACAGAAACACCGTGGCCCCTTTCTTTGAGATAACTCTGCACTAGTGCGAGCCGCAAATGCCACTTCCAGCTTAGCGGTGCAGAAGAAGAACAACAAGAAGAAGAAATATCTCGAAATATGTCCGTCAGGCCCCTTCCCTTGAGATAAATCTGCAAATATCTCGGAAACGAAGCGAGCTATGGCAAAATGTTAAGAGACCTTTTTTGTAGAGAATTATGTTTCCTACAATTTATGTTCTATGATATTTTTTGATCAGAAGCGTAGTTTTCGAGATATATCGAGATATTTAAAAGTTCCGAAGCCGCACCAACATAATAGAGATACAGAAACACCGTGGCCCCTTTCTTTGAGATAACTCTGCACTATTGCGACCTGCAAATGCCACTTCCAGCTCAGCTGTGCAGAAGAAGAACAACAAGAAGAAGAAATATCTCGAAATATGTCCGTCAGGCCCCTTCCCTTGAGATAAATCTGCAAATATCTCGGAAACGAAGCGAGCTATGGCAAAATGTTAAGAGACCTTTTTTGTAGAGAATTAAGTTTCCTACTTTTTATGTTCTATGATATTTTTTGATCAGATGCGTAGTTCTCGAGATATATCAAGATATTTAAAAGTTCCGAAGCCGCACCAACATAATAGAGATACAGAAACACCGTGGCCCCTTTCTTTGAGATAACTCTGCACTATTGCGAGCTGGAAATGCCACTTCCAGTTTAGCTGTGCAGAAGAAGAACAACAAGAAGAAGAAATATCTCGAAATATGTCCGTTAGGCCCCTTCCCTTCAGATAAATCTGCAAATATCTCGGAAACGAAGCGAGCTATGGCAAAATGTTAAGAGACGTTTTTTGTAGAGAATTATGTTTCCTACAATTTATGTTCTATGATATTTTCTGATCAGAAGCGTAGTTTTCGAGATATATCGAGATATTTAATAGTTCCGAAGCCGCACCAACATGATAGAGATACAGAAACACCGTGGCCCCTTTCTTTGAGATAACTCTGCACTAGTGCGAGCCGCAAATGCCACTTCCAGCTTAGCTGTGCAGAAGAAGAACAACAAGAAGAAGAAATATCTCGAAATATGTCCGTCACGCCCCTTCCCTTGAGATAAATCTGCAAATATCTCGGAAACGAAGCGAGCTATGGCAAAATGTTTAGAGACCTTTCTTGTAGAGAATTAAGTTTCCTACTTTTTATGTAGTATGATATTTTTTGATCAGATGCGTAGTTCTCGAGATATATCAAGATATTTAAAAGTTCCGAAGCCGCACCAACATAATAGAGATACAGAAACACCGTGGCCCCTTTCTTTGAGATAACTCTGCACTATTGCGCGCTGCAAATGCCACTTCCAGCTTAGCTGTGCAGAAGAAGAACAACAAAAAGAAGAAATATCTCGAAATATGTCCGTCAGGCCCCTTCCCTTGAGATAAATCTGCAAATATCTCGGAAACGAAGCGAGCTATGGCAAAATGTTAAGAGACCTTTTTTGTAAAGAATTATGTTTCCTACAATTTATGTTCTATGATATTTTTTGATCAGAAGCGTAGTTTTCGAGATATATCGAGATATTTAAAAGTTCCGAAGCCGCACCAACATAATAGAGATACAGAAACACCGTGGCCCCTTTCTTTGGGATAACTCTGCACTATTGCGAGCTGCAAATGCCACTTCCAGCTTAGCTGTGCAGAAGAAGAACAACAAGAAGAAGAAATATCTCGAAATATGTCCATCAGGACCCTTCCCTTGAGATAAATCTGCAAATATCTCGGAAACGAAGCGAGCTATGGCAAAATGTTAAGAGACCTTTTTTGTAAAGAATTATGTTTCCTACAATTTATGTTCTATGATATTTTTTGATCAGAAGCGTAGTTTTCGAGATATATCGAGATATTTAAAAGTTCCGAAGCCGCACCAACATAATAGAGATACAGAAACACCGTGGCCCCTTTCTTTGGGATAACTCTGCACTATTGCGAGCTGCAAATGCCACTTCCAGCTTAGCTGTGCAGAAGAAGAACAACAAGAAGAAGAAATATCTCGAAATATGTCCGTCAGGCCACTTCCCTTGAGATAAATCTGCAAATATCTCGGAAACGAAGCGAGCTATGGCAAAATGTTAAGAGACCTTTTTTGTAGAGAATTAAGTTTCCTACTTTTTATGTTCGATGATATTTTTTGATCAGATGCGTAGTTCTCGAGATATATCAAGATATTTAAAAGTTCCGAAGCTGCACCAACATAATAGAGGTACAGAAACACCGTGGCCTCTTTCTTTGAGATAACTCTGCACTATTGCGAGCTGCAAATGCCACTTCGAGCTTAGCTGTGCAGAAGAAGAACAACAAGAAGAAGAAATATCTCGAAATATGTCCGTCAGACCCCTTCCCTTGAGATGAATCTGCAAATATCTCGGAAACGAAGCGAGCTATGGCAAAATGTTAAGAGACCTTTTTTGTAGAGAATAATGTTTCCTACAATTTACGTTCTATGATATTTTTTGATCAGAAGCGTAGTTCTCGAGATATATCAAGACATTTAAAAGTTCCGAAGCCGCACCAACATAATAGAGATACAGAAACACCGTGGCCCCTTTCTTTGAGATAACTCTGCACTAGTGCGAGCCGCAAATGCCACTTCCAGCTTAGCTGTGCAGAAGAAGAACAACAAGAAGAAGAAATATCTCGAAATATGTCCGTCAGGCCCCTTCCCTTGAGATAAATCTGCAAATATCTCGGAAACGAAGCGAGCTATGGCAAAATGTTAAGAGACCTTTTTTGTAGAGAATTATGTTTCCTACAATTTATGTTCTATGATATTTTTTGATCAGAAGCGTAGTTTTCGAGATATATCGAGATATTTAAAAGTTCCGAAGCCGCACCAACATAATAGAGATACAGAAACACCGTGGCCCCTTTCTTTGAGATAACTCTGCACTATTGCGACCTGCAAATGCCACTTCCAGCTCAGCTGTGCAGAAGAAGAACAACAAGAAGAAGAAATATCTCGAAATATGTCCGTCAGGCCCCTTCCCTTGAGATAAATCTGCAAATATCTCGGAAACGAAGCGAGCTATGGCAAAATGTTAAGAGACCTTTTTTGTAGAGAATTAAGTTTCCTACTTTTTATGTTCTATGATATTTTTTGATCAGATGCGTAGTTCTCGAGATATATCAAGATATTTAAAAGTTCCGAAGCCGCACCAACATAATAGAGATACAGAAACACCGTGGCCCCTTTCTTTGAGATAACTCTGCACTATTGCGAGCTGGAAATGCCACTTCCAGTTTAGCTGTGCAGAAGAAGAACAACAAGAAGAAGAAATATCTCGAAATATGTCCGTTAGGCCCCTTCCCTTCAGATAAATCTGCAAATATCTCGGAAACGAAGCGAGCTATGGCAAAATGTTAAGAGACGTTTTTTGTAGAGAATTATGTTTCCTACTTTTTATGTAGTATGATATTTTTTGATCAGATGCGTAGTTCTCGAGATATATCAAGATATTTAAAAGTTCCGAAGCCGCACCAACATAATAGAGATACAGAAACACCGTGGCCCCTTTCTTTGAGATAACTCTGCACTATTGCGCGCTGCAAATGCCACTTCCAGCTTAGCTGTGCAGAAGAAGAACAACAAAAAGAAGAAATATCTCGAAATATGTCCGTCAGGCCCCTTCCCTTGAGATAAATCTGCAAATATCTCGGAAACGAAGCGAGCTATGGCAAAATGTTAAGAGACCTTTTTTGTAGAGAATTAAGTTTCCTACTTTTTATGTTCTATGATATTTTTCGATCAGAGGCGCAGTTCTCGAGATATATCAAGATATTTAAAAGTTCCGAAGCCGCACCAACATAATAGAGATACAGAAACACCATGGCCCCTTTCTTTGAGATAACTCTGCACGATTGCGAGCTGGAAATGCCACTTCCAGTTTAGCTGTGCAGAAGAAGAACAACAAGAAGAAGAAATATCTCGAAATATGTCCATCAGGACCCTTCCCTTGAGATAAATCTGCAAATATCTCGGAAACGAAGCGAGCTATGGCGAAATGTTAAGAGACCTTTTTTGTAAAGAATTATGTTTCCTACAATTTATGTTCTATGATATTTTTTGATCAGAAGCGTAGTTTTCGAGATATATCGAGATATTTAAAAGTTCCGAAGCCGCACCAACATAATAGAGATACAGAAACACCGTGGCCCCTTTCTTTGGGATAACTCTGCACTATTGCGAGCTGCAAATGCCACTTCCAGCTTAGCTGTGCAGAAGAAGAACAACAAGAAGAAGAAATATCTCGAAATATGTCCGTCAGGCCACTTCCCTTGAGATAAATCTGCAAATATCTCGGAAACGAAGCGAGCTATGGCAAAATGTTAAGAGACCTTTTTTGTAGAGAATTAAGTTTCCTACTTTTTATGTTCGATGATATTTTTTGATCAGATGCGTAGTTCTCGAGATATATCAAGATATTTAAAAGTTCCGAAGCTGCACCAACATAATAGAGGTACAGAAACACCGTGGCCTCTTTCTTTGAGATAACTATGCACTATTGCGAGCTGCAAATGCCACTTCGAGCTTAGCTGTGCAGAAGAAGAACAACAAGAAGAAGAAATATCTCGAAATATGTCCGTCAGACCCCTTCCCTTGAGATGAATCTGCAAATATCTCGGAAACGAAGCGAGCTATGGCAAAATGTTAAGAGACCTTTTTTGTAGAGAATAATGTTTCCTACAATTTACGTTCTATGATATTTTTTGATCAGAAGTGTAGTTCTCGAGATATATCAAGATATTTAAAAGTTCCGAAGCCGCACCAACATAATAGAGATACAGAAACACCGTGGCCCCTTTCTTTGAGATAACTCTGCACTAGTGCGAGCCGCAAATGCCACTTCCAGCTTAGCTGTGCAGAAGAAGAACAACAAGAAAAAGAAATATCTCGAAATATGTCCGTCAGGCCCCTTCCCTTGAGATAAATATGCAAATATCTCGGAAACGAAGCGAGCTATGGCAAAATGTTAAGAGACCGTTGTTGTAGAGAATTAAGTTTGCTACTTTTTATGTTCTATGATATATTTTGATCAGACGCGTAGTTCTCGAGATATATCAAGATATTTAAAAGTTCCGATGCCGCACCAACATAATAGAGATACAGAAACACCGTGGCCCCTTTCTTTGAGATAACTCTGCACTATTGCGAGCTGCAAATGCCACTTCCAGCTTAGCTGTGCAGAAGAAGAACAACAAGAAGAAGAAATATCTCGAAATATGTCCGTCAGGCCCCTTCCCTTGAGATAAATATGCAAATATCTCGGAAACGAAGCGAGCTGTGGCAAAATGTTAAGAGACCGTTGTTGTAGAGAATTAAGTTTCCTACTTTTTATGTTCTATGATATTTTTTGATCAGACGCGTAGTTCTCGAGATATATCAAGATATTTAAAAGTTCCGAAGCCGCACCAACATAATAGAGATACAGAAACACCGTGGCCCCTTTCTTTGAGATAACTCTGCACTATTGCGAGCTGCAAATGCCACTTCCAGCTTAGCTGTGCAGAAGAAGAACAACAAGAAGAAGAAATATCTCGAAATATGTCCGTCAGGCCCCTTCCCTTGAGATAAATATGCAAATATCTCGGAAACCAAGCGAGCTATGGCAAAATGTTAAGAGACCTTTTTTGTAGAGAATTAAGTTTCCTACCTTTTATGTTCTATGATATTTTTTGATCAGATGCGTAATTCTCGAGATATATCAAGATATTTAAAAGTTCCGAAGCCGCACCAACATAATAGAGATAAAGAAACACCGTGGCCCCTTTCTTTGAGATAACTCTGCACTATTGCGAGCTGCAAATGCCACTTCCAGCTTAGCTGTGCAGAAGAAGAACAACCAGAAGAAGAAATATCTCGAAATATGTCCGTCAGGCCACTTCCCTTGAGATAAATCTGCAAATATCTCGGAAACGAAGCGAGCTATGGCAAAATGTTAAGAGACCTTTTTTGTAGAGAATTAAGTTTCCTACTTTTTATGTTCGATGATATTTTTTGATCAGATGCGTAGTTCTCGAGATATATCAAGATATTTAAAAGTTCCGAAGCTGCACCAACATAATAGAGGTACAGAAACACCGTGGCCTCTTTCTTTGAGATAACACTGCACTATTGCGAGCTGCAAATGCCACTTCGAGCTTAGCTGTGCAGAAGAAGAACAACAAGAAGAAGAAATATCTCGAAATATGTCCGTCAGACCCCTTCCCTTGAGATAAATCTGCAAATATCTCGGAAACGAAGCGAGCTATGGCAAAATGTTAAGAGACCTTTTTTGTAGAGAATTAAGTTTCCTACTTTCTATGTTCTATGATATTTTTTGATCAGATGCGTAGTTCTCGAGATATATCAAGATATTTAAAAGTTCCGAAGCCGCACCAACATAATAGAGATACAGAAACACCGTGGCCCCTTTCTTTGAGATACCTCTGCACTATTGCGAGCTGGAAATGCCACTTCCAGTTTAGCTGTGCAGAAGAAGAACAACAAGAAGAAGAAATATCTCGAAATATGTCCGTTAGGCCCCTTCCCTTGAGATAAATCTGCAAATATCTCGGAAACGAAGCGAGCTATGGCAAAATGTTAAGAGACCTTTTTTGTAGAGAATTATGTTTCCTACCATTTATGTTCTATGATATTTTTTGATCAGAAGCGTAGTTTTCGAGATATATCGAGATATTTAAAAGTTCCGAAGCCGCACCAACATAATAGAGATACAGAAACACCGTGGCCCCTTTCTTTGAGATAACTCTGCACTATTGCGAGCTGGAAATGCCACTTCCAGTTTAGCTGTGCAGAAGAAGAACAACAAGAAGAAGAAATATCTCGAAATATGGCCGTTAGGCCCCTTCCCTTGAGATAAATCTGCAAATATCTCGGAAACGAAGCGAGCTATGGCAAAATGTTAAGAGACCTTTTTTGTAGAGAATTAAGTTTCCTACTTTTTATGTTGTATGATATTTTTTGATCAGAAGCGTAGTTTTCGAGATATATCGAGATATTTAAAAGTTCCGAAGCCGCACCAACATAATAGAGATAAAGAAACACCGTGGCCCCTTTCTTTGAGATAACTCTGCACTATTGCGCGCTGCAAATGCCACTTCCAGCTTAGCTGTGCAGAAGAAGAACAACAAAAAGAAGAAATATCTCGAAATATGTCCGTCAGGCCCCTTCCCTTGGGATAAATATGCAAATATCTCGGAAACGAAGCGAGCTGTGGCAAAATGTTAAGAGACCGTTGTGGTAGAGAATTAAGTTTCCTACTTTTTATGTTCTATGATATTTTTTGATCAGACGCGTAGTTCTCGAGATATATCAAGATATTTAAAAGTTCCGAAGCCGCACCAACATAATAGAGATACAGAAACACCGTGGCCCCTTTCTTTGAGATAACTCTGCACTATTGCGAGCTGCAAATGCCACTTCCAGCTTAGCTGTGCAGAAGAAGAACAACAAGATGAAGAAATATCTCGAAATATGTCCGTCAGGCCAGTTCCTTTGAGCTGAATCTGCAAATATCTCGGAAACGAAGCGAGCTATGGCAAAATGTTAAGAGACGTTTTTTGTAGAGAATTATGTTTCCTACAATTTATGTTCTATGATATTTTTTGATCAGAAGCGTAGTTTTCGAGATATATCGAGATATTTAAAAGTTCCGAAGACGCACCAACATAATAGAGATACAGAAACACCGTGGCCCCTTTCTTTGAGATAACTCTGCACTAGTGCGAGCGGCAAATGCCACTTCCAGCTTAGCTGTGCAGAAGAAGAACAACAAGAAGAAGAAATATCTCGAAATATGTCCGTCAGGCCACTTCCCTTGAGATAAATCTGCAAATATCTCGGGAACGAAGAGAGCTATGGCAAAATGTTAAGAGACCTTTTTGGTAGAGAATTAAGTTTCCTACTTTTCATGTTCTATGATATTTTTTGATCAGATGCGTAGTTCTCGAGATATATCAAGATATTTAAAAGTTCCGAAGCCGCACCAACATAATAGAGATACAGAAACACCGTGGCCCCTTTCTTTGAGATAACTCTGCACTATTGCGAGCTGCAAATGCCACTTCCAGCTTAGCTGTGCAGAAGAAGAACAACAAGAAGAAGAAATATCTCGAAATATGTCCGTCAGGCCCCTTCCCTTGAGATATATCTGCAAATATCTCGGAAACGAAGCGAGCTATGGCAAAATGTTAAGAGACCTTTTTTGTATAGAATTATGTTTCCTACAATTTAGGTTCTATGATATTTTTTGATCAGAAGCGTAGTTTTCGAGATATATCGAGATATATAAAAGTTCCGAAGCCGCACCAACATAATAGAGATACAGAAACACCGTGGCCCCTTTCTTTGAGATAACTCTGCACTAGTGCGAGCCGCAAATGCCACTTCCCGCTTAGCTGTGCAGAAGAAGAACAACAAGAAGAAGAAATATCTCGAAATATGTCCGTCAGGCCCCTTCCCTTGAGATAAATATGCAAATATCTCGGAAACGAAGCGAGCTATGGCAAAATGTTAAGAGACCTTTTTTGTAGAGAATTAAGTTTCCTACTTTTTATGTTCTATGATATTCTTTGATCAGATGCGTAGTTCTCGAGATATATCAAGATATTTAAAAGTTCCGAAGCCGCACCAACATAATAGAGATACAGAAACACCGTGGCCCCTTTCTTTGAGATAACTCTGCACTATTGCGAGCTGTAAATGCCACTTCCAGCTTAGCTGTGCAGAAGAAGAACAACAAGAAGAAGAAATATCTCGAAATATGTCCGTCAGGCCCCTTCCCTTGAGATATATCTGCAAATATCTCGGAAACGAAGCGAGCTATGGCAAAATGTTAAGCGACCTTTTTTGTAGAGAATTATGTTTCCTACAATTTATGTTCTATGATATTTTTTGATCAGAAGCGTAGTTTTCGAGATATATCGAGATATTTAAAAGTTCCGAAGCCGCACCAACATAATAGAGATACAGAAACACCGTGGCCCCTTTCATTGAGATAACTCTGCACTAGTGCGAGCCGCAAATGCCACTTCCAGCTTAGCTGTGCAGAAGAAGAACAACAAGAAGAAGAAATATCTCGAAATATGTCCGTCAGGCCCCTTCCCTTGAGATAAATATGCAAATATCTCGGAAACGAAGCGAGCTATGGCAAAATGTTAAGAGACCTTTTTTGTAGAGAATTAAGTTTCCTACTTTTTATGTTCTATGATATTTTTTGAGCAGATGCGTAGTTCTCGAGATATATCAAGATATTTAAAAGTTCCGAAGCCGCACCAACATAATAGAGATACAGAAACACCGTGGCCCCTTTCTTTGAGATAACTCTGCACTAGTGCGAGCTGCAAATGCCACTTCCAGCTTAGCTGTGCAGAGGAAGAACAACAAGAAGAAGAAATATCTCGAAATATGTCCGTCAGGCCAGTTCCTTTGAGCTGAATCTGCAAATATCTCGGAAACGAAGCGAGCTATGGCAAAATATTAAGAGACCTTTTTTGTAGAGAATTAAGTTTCCTACTTTTTATGTTCGATGATATTTTTTGATCAGATGCGTAGTTCTCGAGATATATCAAGATATTTAAAAGTTCCGAAGCTGCACCAACATAATAGAGGTACAGAAACACCGTGGCCTCTTTCTTTGAGATAACTCTGCACTATTGCGAGCTGCAAATGCCACTTCGAGCTTAGCTGTGCAGAAGAAGAACAACAAGAAGAAGAAATATCTCGAAATATGTCCGTCAGACCCCGTCCCTTGAGATGAATCTGCAAATATCTCGGAAACGAAGCGAGCTATGGCAAAATGTTAAGAGACCTTTTTTGTAGAGAATAATGTTTCCTACAATTTACGTTCTATGATATTTTTTGATCAGAAGCGGTGTTTTCGAGATATATCGAGATATTTAAAAGTTCCGAAGACGCACCAACATAATAGAGATACAGAAACACCGTGGCCCCTTTCTTTGAGATAACTGTGCGCTAGTGCGAGCCGCAAATGCCACTTCCAGCTTAGCTGTGCAGAAGAAGAACAACAAGAAGAAGAAATATCTCGAAATATGTCCGTCAGGCCCCTTCCCTTGAGATATATCTGCAAATATCTCAGAAACGAAGTGAGCTATGGCAAAATGTTAAGAGACCGTTTTTGTAGAGAATTAAGTTTCCTACTTTTTATGTTCTATGACATTTTTTGATCAGACGCGTAGTTCTCGAGATATATCAAGATATTTAAAAGTTCCGAAGCCGCACCAACATAATAGAGATACAGAAATACCGTGGCCCCTTTCTTTGAGATAACTCTGCACTATTGCGAGCTGCAAATGCCACTTCCAGCTTAGCTGTGCAGAAGAAGAACAACAAGAAGAAGAAATATCTCGAAATATGTCCGTCAGGCCAGTTCCTTTGAGCTGAATCTGCAAATATCTCGGAAACGAAGCGAGCTATGGCAAAATGTTAAGAGACGTTTTTTGTAGAGAATTATGTTTCCTACAATTTATGTTCTATGATATTTTTTGATCAGAAGCGTAGTTTTCGAGATATATCGAGATATTTAAAAGTTCCGAAGACGCACCAACATAATAGAGATACAGAAACACCGTGGCCCCTTTCTTTGAGATAACTGTGCACTAGTGCGAGCCGCAAATGCCACTTCCAGCTTAGCTGTGCAGAAGAAGAACAACAAGAAGAAGAAATATCTCGAAATATGCCCGTCAGGCCCATTCCCTTGAAATATATCTGCAAATATCTCGGAAACGAAGCGAGCTATGGCAAAATGTTAAGAGACCGTTTTTGTAGAGAATTAAGTTTCCTACTTTTTATGTTCTATGATATTTTTTGATCAGACGCGTAGTTCTCGAGATATATCAAGATATTTAAAAGTTCCGAAGCCGCACCAACATAATAGAGATACAGAAACACCGTGGCCCCTTTCGTTGAGATAACCCTGCACTAGTGCGAGCCGCAAATGCCACTCCCAGCTTAGCTGTGCAGAAGAAGAACAAGAAGAAGAAGAAATATCTCGAAATATGTCCGTCAGGCCCCTTCCCTTCAGATAAATCTGCAAATATCTCGGAAACGAAGAGAGCTATGGCAAAATGTTAAGAGACGTTTTTTGTAGAGAATTATGTTTCCTACAATTTATGTTCTATGATATTTTTTGATCAGAAGCGTAGTTTTCGAGATATATCGAGATATTTAAAAGTTCCGAAGACGCACCAACATAATAGAGATACAGAAACACCGTGGCCCCTTTCTTTGAGATAACTGTGCACTAGTGCGAGCCGCAAATGCCACTTCCAGCTTAGCTGTGCAGAAGAAGAACAACAAGAAGAAGAAATATCTCGAAATATGCCCGTCAGGCCCATTCCCTTGAAATATATCTGCAAATATCTCGGAAACGAAGCGAGCTATGGCAAAATGTTAAGAGACCGTTTTTGTAGAGAATTAAGTTTCCTACTTTTTATGTTCTATGATATTTTTTGATCAGACGCGTAGTTCTCGAGATATATCAAGATATTTAAAAGTTCCGAAGCCGCACCAACATAATAGAGATACAGAAACACCGTGGCCCCTTTCGTTGAGATAACCCTGCACTAGTGCGAGCCGCAAATGCCACTTCCAGCTTAGCTGTGCAGAAGAAGAACAAGAAGAAGAAGAAATATCTCGAAATATGTCCGTCAGGCCCCTTCCCTTCAGATAAATCTGCAAATATCTCGGAAACGAAGAGAGCTATGGCAAAATGTTAAGAGACCTTTTCTGTAGAGAATTAAGTTTCCTACTTTTCATGTTCTATGATATTTTTTGATCAGATGCGTAGTTCTCGAGATATATCAAGATATTTAAAAGTTCCGAAGTCGCACCAACATAATAGAGATACAGAAACACCGTGGCCCGTTTCTTTGAGATAACTCTGAACTATTGCGAGCTGCAAATGCCACTTCCAGCTTAGCTGTGCAGAAGAAGAACAACAAGAAGAAGAAATATCTCGAAATATGTCCGTCAGGCCCCTTCCCTTGAGATAAATATGCAAATATCTCGGAAACGAAGCGAGCTATGGCAAAATGTTAAGAGACCTTTTTTGTAGAGAATTAAGTTTCCTACTTTTTATGTTCTATGATATTTTTTGATCAGATGCGTAGTTCTCGAGATATATCAAGATATTTAAAAGTTCCGAAGCCGCACCAACATAATAGAGATACAGAAACACCGTGGCCCCTTTCTTTGAGATATCTCTGCACTATTGCGAGCTGCAAATGCCACTTCCAGCTTAGCTGTGCAGAAGAAGAACAACAAGAAGAAGAAATATCTCGAAATATGTCCGTCAGGCCACTTCCCTTGAGATAAATCTGCAAATATCTCGGAAACGAAGCGAGCTATGGCAAAATGTTAAGAGACCTTTTTTGTAGAGAATTAAGTTTCCTACTTTTTATGTTCGATGATATTTTTTGATCAGATGCGTAGTTCTCGAGATATATCAAGATATTTAAAAGTTCCGAAGCTGCACCAACATAATAGAGGTACAGAAACACCGTGGCCTCTTTCTTTGAGATAACTCTGCACTATTGCGAGCTGCAAATGCCACTTCGAGCTTAGCTGTGCAGAAGAAGAACAACAAGAAGAAGAAATATCTCGAAATATGTCCGTCAGACCCCTTCCCTTGAGATGAATCTGCAAATATCTCGGAAACGAAGCGAGCTATGGCAAAATGTTAAGAGACCTTTTTTGTAGAGAATAATGTTTCCTACAATTTACGTTCTATGATATTTTTTGGTCAGAAGCGGTGTTTTCGAGATATATCGAGATATTTAAAAGTTCCGAAGACGCACCAACATAATAGAGATACAGAAACACCGTGGCCCCTTTCTTTGAGATAACTGTGCGCTAGTGCGAGCCGCAAATGCCACTTCCAGCTTAGCTGTGCAGAAGAAGAACAACAAGAAGAAGAAATATCTCGAAATATGTCCGTCAGGCCCCTTCCCTTGAGATATATCTGCAAATATCTCGGAAACGAAGTGAGCTATGGCAAAATGTTAGGAGACCGTTTTTGTAGAGAATTAAGTTTCCTACTTTTTACGTTCTATGACAATTTTTGATCAGACGCGTAGTTCTCGAGATATATCAAGATATTTAAAAGTTCCGAAGCCGCACCAACATAATAGAGATACAGAAACACCGTGGCCCCTTTCTTTGAGATAACTCTGCACTATTGCGAGCTGCAAATGCCACTTCCAGCTTAGCTGTGCAGAAGAAGAACAACAAGAAGAAGAAATATCTCGAAATATGTCCGTCAGGCCAGTTCCTTTGAGCTGAATCTGCAAATATCTCGGAAACGAAGCGAGCTATGGCAAAATGTTAAGAGACGTTTTTTGTAGAGAATTATGTTTCCTACAATTTATGTTCTATGATATTTTTTGATCAGAAGCGTAGTTTTCGAGATATATCGAGATATTTAAAAGTTCCGAAGACGCACCAACATAATAGAGATACAGAAACACCGTGGCCCCTTTCTTTGAGATAACTGTGCACTAGTGCGAGCCGCAAATGCCACTTCCAGCTTAGCTGTGCAGAAGAAGAACAACAAGAAGAAGAAATATCTCGAAATATGCCCGTCAGGCCCATTCCCTTGAAATATATCTGCAAATATCTCGGAAACGAAGCGAGCTATGGCAAAATGTTAAGAGACCGTTTTTGTAGAGAATTAAGTTTCCTACTTTTTATGTTCTATGATATTTTTTGATCAGACGCGTAGTTCTCGAGATATATCAAGATATTTAAAAGTTCCGAAGCCGCACCAACATAATAGAGATACAGAAACACCGTGGCCCCTTTCGTTGAGATAACCCTGCACTAGTGCGAGCCGCAAATGCCACTTCCAGCTTAGCTGTGCAGAAGAAGAACAACAAGAAGAAGAAATATCTCGAAATATGTCCGTCAGGCCCCTTCCCTTGAGATAAATCTGCAAATATCTCGGAAACGAAGAGAGCTATGGCAAAATGTTAAGAGACCTTATTTGTAGAGAATTATGTTTCCTACAATTTATGTTCTATGATATTTTTTGATCAGAAGCGTAGTTTTCGAGATATATCGAGATATTTAAAAGTTCCGAAGACGCACCAACATAATAGAGATACAGAAACACCGTGGCCCCTTTCTTTGAGATAACTGTGCACTAGTGCGAGCCGCAAATGCCACTTCCAGCTTAGCTGTGCAGAAGAAGAACAACAAGAAGAAGAAATATCTCGAAATATGCCCGTCAGGCCCCTTCCCTTGAAATATATCTGCAAATATCTCGGAAACGAAGCGAGCTATGGCAAAATGTTAAGAGACCGTTTTTGTAGAGAATTAAGTTTCCTACTTTTTATGTTCTATGATATTTTTTGATCAGACGCGTAGTTCTCGAGATATATCAAGATATTTAAAAGTTCCGAAGCCGCACCAACATAATAGAGATACAGAAACACCGTGGCCCCTTTCTTTGGGATAACTGTGCACTAGTGCGAGCCGCAAATGCCACTTCCAGCTTAGCTGTGCAGAAGAAGAACAACAAGAAGAAGAAATATCTCGAAATATGCCCGTCAGGCCCCTTCCCTTGAAATATATCTGCAAATATCTCGGAAACGAAGCGAGCTATGGCAAAACGTTAAGAGACCGTTTTTGTAGAGAATTAAGTTTCCTACTTTTTATGTTCTATGATATTTTTTGATCAGCCGCGTAGTTCTCGAGATATATCAAGATATTTAAAAGTTCCGAAGCCGCACCAACATAATAGAGATACAGAAACACCGAGGCCCCTTTCTTTGAGATAACTCTGCACTATTGCGAGCTCGAAATGCCACTTCCAGTTTAGCTGTGCAGAAGAAGAACAACAAGAAGAAGAAATATCTCGAAATATGTCCGTTAGGCCCCTTCCCTTGAGATAAATCTGCAAATATCTCGGAAACGAAGCGAGCTATGGCAAAATGTTAAGAGACCTTTTTTGTAGAGAATTAAGTTTCCTACTTTTTATGTTCTATGATATTTTTTGATCAGAAGCGTGGTTCTCGAGATATATCGAGATATTTAAAAGTTCCGAAGCCGCACCAACATAATAGAGATACAGAAACACCGTGGCCCCTTTCTTTGAGATAACTCTGCACTATTGCGAGCCGCAAATGCCACTTCCAGCTTAGCTGTGCAGAAGAAGAACAACAAGAAGAAGAAATATCTCGAAATATGTCCGTCAGGCCCCTTCCCTTGAGATAAATATGCAAATATCTCGGAAACGAAGCGAGCTATGGCAAAATGTTAAGAGACCTTTTTTGTAGAGAATTAAGTTTCCTACCTTTTATGTTCTATGATATTTTTTGATCAGATGCGTAATTCTCGAGATATATCAAGATATTTAAAAGTTCCGAAGCCGCACCAACATAATAGAGATAAAGAAACACCGTGGCCCCTTTCTTTGAGATAACTCTGCACTATTGCGCGCTGCAAATGCCACTTCCAGCTTAGCTGTGCAGAAGAAGAACAACAAGAAGAAGAAATATCTCGAAATATGTCCGTCAGGCCCCTTCCCTTGAGATAAATCTGCAAATATCTCGGAAACGAAGCGAGCTATGGCAAAATGTTAAGAGACCGTTTTTGTAGAGAATTAAGTTTTCTACTTTTTATGTTCTATGATATTTTTTGATCAGACTCGTAGTTCTCGAGATATATCAAGATATTTAAAAGTTCCGAAGCCGCACCAAAATAATAGAGATACAGAAACACCGTGGCCCCTTTCTTTGAGATAACTCTGCACTATTGCGAGCTGCAAATGCCACTTCCAGCTTAGCTGTGCAGAAGAAGAACAACAAGAAGAAGAAATATCTCGAAATATGTCCGTCAGGCCCCTTCCCTTGAGATAAATCTGCAAATATCTCGGAAACGAAGAGAGCTATGGCAAAATGTTAAGAGACCTTTTTTGTAGAGAATTAAGTTTCCTACTTTTCATGTTCTATGATATTTTTTGATCAGATGCGTAGTTCTCGAGATATATCAAGATATTTAAAAGTTCAGAAGCCGCACCAACATAATAGAGATACAGAAACACCGTGGCCCCTTTCTTTGAGATAACTCTGCACTAGTACGAGCCGCAAATGCCACTTCCAGCTTAGCTGTGCAGAAGAAGAACAACAAGAAGAAGAAATATCTCGAAATATGTCCGTCAGGCCCCTTCCCTTGAGATAAATCTGCAAATATCTCGGAAACGAAGCGAGCTATGGCAAAATGTTAAGAGACCTTTTTTGTAGAGAATTAAGTTTCCTACTTTTTACGTTCTATGATATTTTTTGATCAGATGCGTAGTTCTCGAGATATATCAAGATATTTAAAAGTTCCGAAGCCGCACCAACATAATAGAGATACAGAAACACCGTGGCCCCTTTCTTTGAGATAACTCTGCACTATTGCGAGCTGCAAATGCCACTTCCAGGTTAGCTGTGCAGAGGAAGAACAACAAGAAGAAGAAATATCTCGAAATATGTCCGTCAGGCCCCTTCCCTTGAGATATATCTGCAAATATCTCGGAAACGAAGCGAGCTATGGCAAAATGTTAAGAGACCTTTTTTGTAGAGAATTATGTTTCCTACAATTTATGTTCTATGATATTTTTTGATCAGAAGCGTAGTTTTCGAGATATATCGAGATATTTAAAAGTTCCAAAGCCGCACCAACATAATAGAGATACAGAAACACCGTGGCCCCTTTCTTTGAGATAACTCTGCACTAGTGCGAGCCGCAAATGCCACTTCCAGCTTAGCTGTGCAGAAGAAGAACAACAAGAAGAAGAAATATCTCGAAATATGTCCGTCAGGCCCCTTCCCTTGAGATAAATATGCAAATATCTCGGAAACGAAGCGAGCTATGGCAAAATGTTAAGAGACCTTTTTTGTAGAGAATTAAGTTTCCTACTTTTTATGTTCTATGATATTTTTTGATCAGATGCGTAGTTCTCGAGATATATCAAGATATTTAAAAGTTCCGAAGCCGCACCAACATAATAGAGATACAGAAACACCGTGGCCCCTTTCTTTGAGATAACTCTGCACTAGTGCGAGCCGCAAATGCCACTTCCAGCTTAGCTGTGCAGAAGAAGAACAACAAGAAGAAGAAATATCTCGAAATATGTCCGTCAGGCCCCTTCCCTTGAGATAAATCTGCAAATATCTCGGAAACGAAGCGAGCTATGGCAAAATGTTAAGAGACCGTTTTTGTAGAGAATTAAGTTTCCTACTTTTTATGTTCTATGATATTTTTTGATGAGACGCGTAGTTCTCGAGATATATCAAGATATTTAAAAGTTCCGAAGCCGCACCAACATAATAGAGATACAGAAACACCGTGGCCCCTTTCTTTGAGATAACTCTGCACTATTGCGAGCTGCAAATGCCACTTCCAGCTTAGTTGTGCAGAAGGAGAACAACAAGAAGAAGAAATATCTCGAAATATGTCCGTCAGGCCCCTTCCCTTGAGATAAATCTGCAAATATCTCGGAAACGAAGAGAGCTATGGCAAAATGTTAAGAGACCTTTTTTGTAGAGAATTAAGTTTCCTACTTTTCATGTTCTATGATATTTTTTGATCAGATGCGTAGTTCTCGAGATATATCAAGATATTTAAAAGTTCCGAAGCCGCACCAACATAATAGAGATACAGAAACACCGTGGCCCCTTTCTTTGAGATAACTCTGCACTAGTGCGAGCTGCAAATGCCACTTCCAGCTTAGCTGTGCAGAAGAAGAACAACAAGAAGAAGAAATATCTCGAAATATGTCCGTCAGGCCCCTTCCCTTGACATAAATCTGCAAATATCTCGGAAACGAAGCGAGCTATGGCAAAATGTTAAGAGACCTTATTTGTAGAGAATTAAGTTTCCTACTTTTTACGTTCTATGATATTTTTTGATCAGATGCGTAGTTCTCGAGATATATCAAGATATTTAAAAGTTCCGAAACCGCACCAACATAATAGAGATACAGAAACACCGTGGCCCCTTTCTTTGAGATATCTCTGCACTATTGCGAGCTGCAAATGCCACTTCCAGCTTAGCTGTGCAGAAGAAGAACAACAAGAAGAAGAAATATCTCGAAATATGTCCGTCAGGCCCCTTCCCTTGACATAAATCTGCAAATATCTCGGAAACGAAGCGAGCTATGGCAAAATGTTAAGAGACCTTATTTGTAGAGAATTAAGTTTCCTACTTTTTACGTTCTATGATATTTTTTGATCAGATGCGTAGTTCTCGAGATATATCAAGATATTTAAAACTTCCGAAGCCGCACCAACATAATAGAGATACAGAAACACCGTGGCCCCTTTCTTTGAGATAACTCTGCACTATTGCGAGCTGTAAATGCCACTTCCAGCTTAGCGGTGCAGAAGAAGAACAACAAGAAGAAGAAATATCTCGAAATATGTCCGTCAGGCCCCTTCCCTTGAGATATATCTGCAAATATCTCGGAAACGAAGCGAGCTATGGCAAAATGTTAAGAGACCTTTTTTGTAGAGAATTATGTTTCCTACAATTTATGTTCTATGATATTTTTTGATCAGAAGCGTAGTTTTCGAGATATATCGAGATATTTAAAAGTTCCGAAGCCGCACCAACATAATAGAGATACAGAAACACCGTGGCCCCTTTCTTTGAGATATCTCTGCACTAGTGCGAGCCGCAAATGCCACTTCCAGCTTAGCTGTGCAGAAGAAGAACAACAAGAAGAAGAAATATCTCGAAATATGTCCGTCAGGCCCCTTCCCTTGAGATAAATATGCAAATATCTCGGAAACGAAGCCAGCTATGGCAAAATGTTAAGAGACCTTTTTTGTAGAGAATTAAGTTTCCTACTTTTTATGTTCTATGATATTTTTTGATCAGATGCGTAGTTCTCGAGATATATCAAGATATTTAAAAGTTCCGAAGCCGCACCAACATAATAGAGATACAGAAACACCGTGGCCCCTTTCTTTGAGATAACTCTGCACTATTGCGAGCTGCAAATGCCACTTCCAGCTTAGCTGTGCAGAGGAAGAACAACAAGAAGAAGAAATATCTCGAAATATGTCCGTCAGGCCCCTTCCCTTGAGATAAATCTGCAAATATCTCGGAAACGAAGCGAGCTATGGCAAAATGTTAAGAGACCGTTTTTGTAGAGAATTAAGTTTCCTACTTTTTATGTTCTATGATATTTTTTGATGAGACGCGTAGTTCTCGAGATATATCAAGATATTTAAAAGTTCCGAAGCCGCACCAACATAATAGAGATACAGAAACACCGTGGCCCCTTTCTTTGAGATATCTCTGCACTATTGCGAGCTGCAAATGCCACTTCCAGCTTAGCTGTGCAGAAGAAGAACAACAAGAAGAAGAAATATCTCGAAATATGTCCGTCAGGCCCCTTCCCTTGACATAAATCTGCAAATATCTCGGAAACGAAGCGAGCTATGGCAAAATCTTAAGAGACCTTATTTGTAGAGAATTAAGTTTCCTACTTTTTACGTTCTATGATATTTTCTGATCAGATGCGTAGTTCTCGAGATATATCAAGATATTTAATACTTCCGAAGCCGCACCAACATAATAGAGATACAGAAACACCGTGGCCCCTCTCTTTGAGATAACTCTGCACTATTGCGAGCTGGAAATGCCACTTCCAGTTTAGCTGTGCAGAAGAAGAACAACAAGAAGCAAAAATATCTCGAAATATGTCCGTTAGGCCCCTTCCCTTGAGATAAATCTGCAAATATCTCGGAAACGAAGCGAGCTATGGCAAAATGTTAAGAGACCTTTTTTGTAGAGAATTATGTTTCCTACAATTTATGTTCTATGATATTTTTTGATCAGAAGCGTAGTTTTCGAGATATATCGAGATATTTAAAAGTTCCGAAGCCGCACCAACATAATAGAGATACAGAAACACCGTGGCCCCTTTCTTTGAGATATCTCTGCACTAGTGCGAGCCGCAAATGCCACTTCCAGCTTAGCTGTGCAGAAGAAGAACAACAAGAAGAAGAAATATCTCGAAATATGTCCGTCAGGCCCCTTCCCTTGAGATAAATATGCAAATATCTCGGAAACGAAGCGAGCTATGGCAAAATGTTAAGAGACCTTTTTTGTAGAGAATTAAGTTTCCTACTTTTTATGTTCTATGATATTTTTTGATCAGATGCGTAGTTCTCGAGATATATCAAGATATTTAAAAGTTCCGAAGCCGCACCAACATAATAGAGATACAGAAACACCGTGGCCCCTTTCTTTGAGATAACTCTGCACTATTGCGAGCTGCAAATGCCACTTCCAGCTTAGCTGTGCAGAGGAAGAACAACAAGAAGAAGAAATATCTCGAAATATGTCCGTCAGGCCAGTTCCTTTGAGCTGAATCTGCAAATATCTCGGAAACGAAGCGAGCTATGGCAAAATGTTAAGAGACGTTTATTGTAGAGAATTATGTTTCCTACAATTTATGTTCTATGATATTTTTTGATCAGAAGCGTAGTTTTCGAGATATATCGAGATATTTAAAAGTTCCGAAGCCGCACCAACATAATAAAGATCCAGAAACACCGTGGCCCCTTTCTTTGAGATAACTGTGCACTAGTGCGAGCCGCAAATGCCACTTCCAGCTTAGCTGTGCAGAAGAAGAACAACAAGAAGAAGAAATATCTCGAAATATGTCCGTCAGGCCCCTTCCCTTGAGATAAATCTGCAAATATCTCGGAAACGAAGCGAGCTATGGCAAAATGTTAAGAGACCGTTTTTGTAGAGAATTAAGTTTCCTACTTTTTATGTTCTATGATATTTTTTGATCAGACGCGTAGTTCTTGAGATATATCAAGATATTTAAAAGTTCCGAAGCCGCACCAAAATAATAGAGATACAGAAACACCGTGGCCCCTTTCTTTGAGATAACTCTGCACTATTGCGAGCTGCAAATGCCACTTCCAGCTTAGCTGTGCAGAAGAAGAACAACAAGAAGAAGAAATATCTCGAAATATGTCCGTCAGGCCCCTTCCCTTGAGATAAATCTGCAAATATCTCGGAAACGAAGAGAGCTATGGCAAAATGTTAAGAGACCTTTTTTGTAGAGAATTAAGTTTCCTACTTTTCATGTTCTATGATATTTTTTGATCAGATGCGTAGTTCTCGAGATATATCAAGATATTTAAAAGTTCAGAAGCCGCACCAACATAATAGAGATACAGAAACACCGTGGCCCCTTTCTTTGAGATAACTCTGCACTAGTACGAGCCGCAAATGCCACTTCCAGCTTAGCTGTGCAGAAGAAGAACAACAAGAAGAAGAAATATCTCGAAATATGTCCGTCAGGCCCCTTCCCTTGAGATAAATCTGCAAATATCTCGGAAACGAAGCGAGCTATGGCAAAATGTTAAGAGACCTTTTTGTAGAGAATTATGTTTCCTACTTTTTATGTTCTATGATATTTTTTGATCAGACCCGTAGTTCTCGAGATATATCAAGATATTTAAAAGTTCCGAAGCCGCACCAACATAATAGAGATACAGAAACACCGTGGCCCCTTTCTTTGAGATAACTCTGCACTAGTGCGAGCCGCAAATGCCACTTCCAGCTTAGCTGTGCAGAAGAAGAACAACAAGAAGAAGAAATATCTCGAAATATGTCCGTCAGGCCCCTTCCCTTGAGATAAATCTGCAAATATCTCGGAAACGAAGCGAGCTATGGCAAAATGTTAAGAGACCTTTTTTGTAGAGAATTAAGTTTCCTACTTTTTATGTTCTATGATATTTTTTGATCAGATGCGTAGTTCTCGAGATATATCAAGATATTTAAAAGTTCCGAAGCCGCACCAACATAATAGAGATACAGAAACACCGTGGCCCCTCTCTTTGAGATAACTCTGCACTATTGCGAGCTGGAAATGCCACTTCCAGTTTAGCTGTGCAGAAGAAGAACAACAAGAAGCAAAAATATCTCGAAATATGTCCGTTAGGCCCCTTCCCTTGAGATAAATCTGCAAATATCTCGGAAACGAAGCGAGCTATGGTAAAATGTTAAGAGACCTTATTTGTAGAGAATTAAGTTTCCTACCTTTTACGTTCTATGATATTTTTTGATCAGATGCGTAGTTCTCGAGATATATCAAGATATTTAAAAGTTCCGAAGCCGCACCAACATAATAGAGATACAGAAACACCGTGGCCCCTTTCTTTGAGATAACTCTGCACTATTGCGAGCTGCAAATGCCACTTCCAGCTTAGCTGTGCAGAAGAAGAACAACAAGAAGAAGAAATATCTCGAAATATGTCCGTTAGGCCCCTTCCCTTGAGATAAATCTGCAAATATCTCGGAAACGAAGCGAGCTATGGCAAAATGTTAAGAGACCTTTTTTGTAGAGAATTAAGTTTCCTACTTCTTATGTTCTATGCTATTTTTTGATCAGATGCGTAGTTCTCGAGATATATCAAGATATTTAAAAGTTCCGAAGCCGCACCAACATAATAGAGATACAGAAACACCGTGGCCCCTTTCTTTGAGATAACTCTGCACTATTGCGAGCTGCCAATGCCACTTCCAGCTTAGCTGTGCAGAAGAAGAACAACAAGATGAAGAAATATTTCGAAATATGTCCGTTAGGCCCCTTCCCTTGAGATAAATCTGCAAATATCTCGGAAACGAAGAGAGCTATGGCAAAATGTTAAGAGACCTTTTTTGTAGAGAATTACGTTTCCTACTTTTTATGTTCTATGATATTTTTTGATCAGATGCGTAGTTCTCGAGATATATCAAGATATTTAAAAGTTCCGAAGCCGCACCAACATAATAGAGATACAGAAACACCGTGGCCCTTTTCTTTGAGATAACTCTGCACTATTGCGAGCTGGAAATGCCACTTCCAGTTTAGGTGTGCAGAAGAAGAACAACAAGAAGAAGAAATATCTCGAAATATGTCCGTCAGGCCAGTTCCTTTGAGCTGAATCTGCAAATATCTCGGAAACGAAGCGAGCTATGGCAAAATGTTAAGAGACGTTTTTTGTAGAGAATTATGTTTCCTACAATTTATGTTCTATGATATTTTTTGATCAGAAGCGTAGTTTTCGAGATATATCGAGATATTTAAAAGTTCCGAAGCCGCACCAACATAATAGAGATACAGAAACACCGCGGCCCCTTTCTTTGAGATATCTCTGCACTATTGCGAGCTGCAAATGCCACTTCCAGCTTAGCTGTGCAGAAGAAGAACAACAAGAAGAAGAAATATCTCGAAATATGTCCGTCAGGCCCCTTCCCTTGAGATAAATCTGCAAATATCTCGGAAACGAAGCGAGCTATGGCAAAATGTTAAGAGACCGTTTTTGTAGAGAATTAAGTTTCCTACTTTTTATGTTCTATGATATTTTTTGATCAGACGCGTAGTTCTCGAGATATATCAAGATATTTAAAAGTTCCGAAGCCGCACCAACATAATAGAGATACAGAAACACCGTGGCCCCTTTCTTTGAGATAACTCTGCACTATTGCGAGCTGCAAATGCCACTTCCAGCTTAGCTGTGCAGAAGAAGAACAACAAGAAGAAGAAATATCTCGAAATATGTCCGTCAGGCCCCTTCCCTTGAGATAAATCTGCAAATATCTCGGAAACGAAGAGAGCTATGGCAAAATGTTAAGAGACCTTTTTTGTAGAGAATTAAGTTTCCTACTTTTCATGTCCTATGATATTTTTTGATCAGATGCGTAGTTCTCGAGATATATCAAGATATTTAAAAGTTCCGAAGCCGCACCAACATAATAGAGATACAGAAACACCGTGGCCCCTTTCTTTGAGATAACTCTGCACTAGTGCGAGCCGCAAATGCCACTTCCAGCTTAGCTGTGCAGAAGAAGAACAACAAGAAGAAGAAATATCTCGAAATATGTCCGTCAGGCCCCTTCCCTTGAGATAAATCTGCAAATATCTCGGAAACGAAGCGAGCTATGGCAAAATGTTAAGAGACCTTTTTTGTAGAGAATTAAGTTTCCTACTTTTTATGTTCTATGATATTTTTTGATCAGATGCGTAGTTCTCGAGATATATCAAGATATTTAAAAGTTCCGAAGCCGCACCAACATAATAGAGATACAGAAACACCGTGGCCCCTCTCTTTGAGATAACTCTGCACTATTGCGAGCTGGAAATGCCACTTCCAGTATAGCTGTGCAGAAGAAGAACAACAAGAAGCAAAAATATCTCGAAATATGTCCGTTAGGCCCCTTCCCTTGAGATAAATCTGCAAATATCTCGGAAACGAAGCGAGCTATGGCAAAATGTTAAGAGACCTTATTTGTAGAGAATTAAGTTTCCTACCTTTTACGTTCTATGATATTTTTTGATCAGATGCGTAGTTCTCGAGATATATCAAGATATTTAAAAGTTCCGAAGCCGCACCAACATAATAGAGATACAGAAACACCGTGGCCCCTTTCTTTGAGATAACTCTGCACTATTGCGAGCTGCAAATGCCACTTCCAGCTTAGCTGTGCAGAAGAAGAACAACAAGAAGAAGAAATATCTCGAAATATGTCCGTTAGGCCCCTTCCCTTGAGATAAATCTGCAAATATCTCGGAAACGAAGCGAGCTATGGCAAAATGTTAAGAGACCTTTTTTGTAGAGAATTAAGTTTCCTACTTTTTATGTTCTATGCTATTTTTTGATCAGATGCGTAGTTCTCGAGATATATCAAGATATTTAAAAGTTCCGAAGCCGCACCAACATAATAGAGATACAGAAACACCGTGGCCCCTTTCTTTGAGATAACTCTGCACTATTGCGAGCTGCAAATGCCACTTCCAGCTTAGCTGTGCAGAAGAAGAACAACAAGATGAAGAAATATTTCGAAATATGTCCGTTAGGCCCCTTCCCTTGAGATAAATCTGCAAATATCTCGGAAACGAAGAGAGCTATGGCAAAATGTTAAGAGACCTTTTTTGTAGAGAATTACGTTTCCTACTTTTTATGTTCTATGATATTTTTTGATCAGATGCGTAGTTCTCGAGATATATCAAGATATTTAAAAGTTCCGAAGCCGCACCAACATAATAGAGATACAGAAACACCGTGGCCCCTTTCTTTGAGATAACTCTGCACTATTGCGAGCTGGAAATGCCACTTCCAGTTTAGGTGTGCAGAAGAAGAACAACAAGAAGAAGAAATATCTCGAAATATGTCCGTCAGGCCAGTTCCTTTGAGCTGAATCTGCAAATATCTCGGAAACGAAGCGAGCTATGGCAAAATGTTAAGAGACGTTTTTTGTAGAGAATTATGTTTCCTACAATTTATGTTCTATGATATTTTTTGATCAGAAGCGTAGTTTTCGAGATATATCGAGATATTTAAAAGTTCCGAAGCCGCACCAACATAATAAAGATACAGAAACACCGTGGCCCCTTTCTTTGAGATAACTGTGCACTAGTGCGAGCCGCAAATGCCACTTCCAGCTTAGCTGTGCAGAAGAAGAACAACAAGAAGAAGAAATATCTCGAAATATGTCCGTCAGGCCCCTTCCCTTGAGATAAATCTGCAAATATCTCGGAAACGAAGCGAGCTATGGCAAAATGTTAAGAGACCGTTTTTGTAGAGAATTAGGTTTCCTACTTTTTATGTTCTATGATATTTTTTGATGAGACGCGTAGTTCTCGAGATATATCAAGATACTTAAAAGTTCCGAAGCCGCACCAACATAATAGAGATACAGAAACACCGTGGCCCCTTTCTTTGAGATAACTCTGCACTATTGCGAGCTGTAAATGCCACTTCCAGCTTAGCGGTGCAGAAGAGGAACAACAAGAAGAAGAAATATCTCGAAATATGTCCGTCAGGCCCCTTCCCTTGAGATAAATCTGCAAATATCTCGGAAACGAAGAGAGCTATGGCAAAATGTTAAGAGACCTTTTTTGTAGAGAATTAAGTTTGCTACTTTTTATGTTCTATGATATTTTTTGATCTGATGCGTAGTTCTCGAGATATATCAAGATATTTAAAAGTTCCGAAGCCGCACCAACATAATAGAGATACAGAAACACCGTGGCCCCTCTCTTTGAGATAACTCTGCACTATTGCGAGCTGGAAATGCCACTTCCAGTTTAGCTGTGCAGAAGAAGAACAACAAGAAGCAAAAATATCTCGAAATATGTCCGTTAGGCCCCTTCCCTTGAGATAAATCTGCAAATATCTCGGAAACGAAGCGAGCTATGGCAAAATGTTAAGAGACCTTATTTGTAGAGAATTAAGTTTCCTACCTTTTACGTTCTATGATATTTTTTGACCAGATGCGTAGTTCTCGAGATATATCAAGATATTTAAAAGTTCCGAAACCGCACCAACATAATAGAGATACATAAACACCGTGACCCCTTTCTTTGAGATAACTCTGCACTAGTGCGAGCCGCAAATGCCACTTCCAGCTTAGCTGTGCAGAAGAAGAACAACAAGAAGAAGAAATATCTCGAAATATGTCCGTTAGGCCCCTTCCGTTGAGATAAATCTGCAAATATCTCGGAAACGAAGAGAGCTATGGCAAAATGTTAAGAGACCTTTTTTGTAGAGAATTAAGTTTCCTACTTTTCATGTTCTATGATATTTTTTGATCAGATGCGTAGTTCTCGAGATATATCAAGATATTTAAAAGTTCCGAAGCCGCACCAACATAATAGAGATACAGAAACACCGTGGCCCCTTTCTTTGAGATAACTCTGCACGATTGCGAGCTGGAAATGCCACTTCCAGTTTAGCTGTGCAGAAGAAGAACAACAAGAAGAAGAAATATCTCGAAATATGTCCATCAGGACCCTTCCCTTGAGATAAATCTGCAAATATCTCGGAAACGAAGCGAGCTATGGCAAAATGTTAAGAGACCTTTTTTGTAGAGAATAATGTTTCCTACAATTCACGTTCTATGATATTTTTTGATCAGAAGCGTAGTTTTCGAGATATATCGATATATTTAAAAGTTCCGAAGCCGCACCAACATAATAGAGATACAGAAACACCGTGGCCCCTTTCTTTGAGATAACTCTGCACTATTGCGACCTGCAAATGCCAGTTCCAGCTCAGCTGTGCAGAAGAAGAACAACAAGAAGAAGAAGTATCTCGAAATATGTCCGTCAGGCCCCTTCCCTTGAGATAAATCTGCAAATATCTCGGAAACGAAGCGAGCTATGGCAAAATGTTAAGAGACCTTTTTTGTAGAGAATTAAGTTTCCTACTTTTTATGTTCTATGATATTTTTTGATCAGAAGCGTAGTTTTCGAGATATATCGAGATATTTAAAAGTTCCGAAGCCGCACCAACATAATAGGGATACAGAAACACCGTGGCCCCTTTCTTTGAGATAACTCTGCACTATTGCGAGCTGGAAATGCCACTTCCAGTTTAGCTGTGCAGAAGAAGAACAACAAGAAGAAGAAATATCTCGAAATATGTCCGTCAGGCCCCTTCCCTTGAGATAAATATGCAAATATCTCGGAAACGAAGCGAGCTATGGCAAAATGTTAAGAGACCTTTTTTGTAGAGAATTAAGTTTCCTACTTTTTATGTTCTATGATATTTTTCGATCAGAGGCGTAGTTCTCGAGATATATCAAGATATTTAAAAGTTCCGAAGCCGCACCAACATAATAGAGATACAGAAACACCGTGGCCCCTTTCTTTGAGATAACTCTGCACGATTGCGAGCTGGAAATGCCACTTCCAGTTTAGCTGTGCAGAAGAAGAACAACAAGAAGAAGAAATATCTCGAAATATGTCCATCAGGACCCTTCCCTTGAGATAAATCTGCAAATATCTCGGAAACGAAGCGAGCTATGGCAAAATGTTAAGAGACCTTTTTTGTAGAGAATAATGTTTCCTACAATTCACGTTCTATGATATTTTTTGATCAGAAGCGTAGTTTTCGAGATATATCGATATATTTAAAAGTTCCGAAGCCGCACCAACATAATAGAGATACAGAAACACCGTGGCCCCTTTCTTTGAGATAACTCTGCACTATTGCGACCTGCAAATGCCAGTTCCAGCTCAGCTGTGCAGAAGAAGAACAACAAGAAGAAGAAGTATCTCGAAATATGTCCGTCAGGCCCCTTCCCTTGAGATAAATCTGCAAATATCTCGGAAACGAAGCGAGCTATGGCAAAATGTTAAGAGACCTTTTTTGTAGAGAATTAAGTTTCCTACTTTTTATGTTCTATGATATTTTTTGATCAGAAGCGTAGTTTTCGAGATATATCGAGATATTTAAAAGTTCCGAAGCCGCACCAACATAATAGGGATACAGAAACACCGTGGCCCCTTTCTTTGAGATAACTCTGCACTATTGCGAGCTGGAAATGCCACTTCCAGTTTAGCTGTGCAGAAGAAGAACAACAAGAAGAAGAAATATCTCGAAATATGTCCGTCAGGCCCCTTCCCTTGAGATAAATCTGCAAATATCTCGGAAACGAAGCGAGCTATGGCAAAATGTTAAGAGACCTTTTTTGTAGAGAATTAAGTTTCCTACTTTTTATCTTCTATGATATTTTTTGATCAGATGCGTAGTTCTCGAGATATATCAAGATATTTAAAAGTTCCGAAGCCGCACCAACATAATAGAGATACAGAAACACCGTGGCCCCTTTCTTTGAGATAACTCTGCACTAGTGCGAGCCGCAAATGCCACTTCCAGCTTAGCTGTGCAGAAGAAGAACAACAAGAAGAAGAAATATCTCGAAATATGTCCGTCAGGCCAGTTCCTTTGAGCTGAATCTGCAAATATCTCGGAAACGAAGCGAGCTATGGCAAAATGTTAAGAGACGTTTTTTATAGAGAATTATGTTTCCTACAATTTATGTTCTATGATATTTTTTGATCAGAAGCGTAGTTTTCGAGATATATCGAGATATTTAAAAGTTCCGAAGCCGCACCAACATAATAGGGATACAGAAACACCGTGGCCCCTTTCTTTGAGATAACTCTGCACTATTGCGAGCTGGAAATGCCACTTCCAGTTTAGCTGTGCAGAAGAAGAACAACAAGAGGAAGAAATATCTCGAAATATGTCCGTTAGGCCCCTTCCCTTGAGATAAATGTGCAAATATCTCGGAAACGAAGCGAGCTATGGCAAAATGTTAAGAGACCTTTTTTGTAGAGAATTAAGTTTCCTACTTTTTATGTTCTATGATATTTTTTGATCAGATGCGTAGTTCTCGAGATATATCAAGATATTTAAAAGTTCCGAAGCCGCACCAACATAATAGAGATACAGAAACACCGTGGCCCCTTTCTTTGAGATAACTCTGCACGATTGCGAGCTGGAAATGCCACTTCCAGTTTAGCTGTGCAGAAGAAGAACAACAAGAAGAAGAAATATCTCGAAATATGTCCATCAGGACCCTTCCCTTGAGATAAATCTGCAAATATCTCGGAAACGAAGCGAGCTATGGCAAAATGTTAAGAGACCTTTTTTGTAGAGAATAATGTTTCCTACAATTCACGTTCTATGATATTTTTTGATCAGAAGCGTAGTTTTCGAGATATATCGATATATTTAAAAGTTCCGAAGCCGCACCAACATAATAGAGATACAGAAACACCGTGGCCCCTTTCTTTGAGATAACTCTGCACTATTGCGACCTGCAAATGCCAGTTCCAGCTCAGCTGTGCAGAAGAAGAACAACAAGAAGAAGAAGTATCTCGAAATATGTCCGTCAGGCCCCTTCCCTTGAGATAAATCTGCAAATATCTCGGAAACGAAGCGAGCTATGGCAAAATGTTAAGAGACCTTTTTTGTAGAGAATTAAGTTTCCTACTTTTTATGTTCTATGATATTTTTTGATCAGAAGCGTAGTTTTCGAGATATATCGAGATATTTAAAAGTTCCGAAGCCGCACCAACATAATAGGGATACAGAAACACCGTGGCCCCTTTCTTTGAGATAACTCTGCACTATTGCGAGCTGGAAATGCCACTTCCAGTTTAGCTGTGCAGAAGAAGAACAACAAGAAGAAGAAATATCTCGAAATATGTCCGTCAGGCCCCTTCCCTTGAGATAAATCTGCAAATATCTCGGAAACGAAGCGAGCTATGGCAAAATGTTAAGAGACCTTTTTTGTAGAGAATTAAGTTTCCTACTTTTTATCTTCTATGATATTTTTTGATCAGATGCGTAGTTCTCGAGATATATCAAGATATTTAAAAGTTCCGAAGCCGCACCAACATAATAGAGATACAGAAACACCGTGGCCCCTTTCTTTGAGATAACTCTGCACTAGTGCGAGCCGCAAATGCCACTTCCAGCTTAGCTGTGCAGAAGAAGAACAACAAGAAGAAGAAATATCTCGAAATATGTCCGTCAGGCCAGTTCCTTTGAGCTGAATCTGCAAATATCTCGGAAACGAAGCGAGCTATGGCAAAATGTTAAGAGACGTTTTTTATAGAGAATTATGTTTCCTACAATTTATGTTCTATGATATTTTTTGATCAGAAGCGTAGTTTTCGAGATATATCGAGATATTTAAAAGTTCCGAAGCCGCACCAACATAATAGGGATACAGAAACACCGTGGCCCCTTTCTTTGAGATAACTCTGCACTATTGCGAGCTGGAAATGCCACTTCCAGTTTAGCTGTGCAGAAGAAGAACAACAAGAGGAAGAAATATCTCGAAATATGTCCGTTAGGCCCCTTCCCTTGAGATAAATGTGCAAATATCTCGGAAACGAAGCGAGCTATGGCAAAATGTTAAGAGACCTTTTTTGTAGAGAATTAAGTTTCCTACTTTTTATGTTCTATGATATTTTTTGATCAGATGCGTAGTTCTCGAGATATATCAAGATATTTAAAAGTTCCGAAGCCGCACCAACATAATAGAGATACAGAAACACCGTGACCCCTTTCTTTGAGATAACTCTGCACTATTGCGAGCTGCAAATGCCACTTCCAGCTTAGCTGTGCAGAAGAAGAACAACAAGAAGAAGAAATATCTCGAAATATGTCAGTCAGGCCCCTTCCCTTGAGATAATTCTGCAAATATCTCGGAAACGAAGCGAGCTATGGCAAAATGTTAAGCGACTTTATTTGTAGAGAATTAAGTTTCCTACTTTTTACGTTCTATGATATTTTTTAATCAGATGCGTAGTTCTCGAGATATATAAAGATATTTTAAAGTTCCGAAGCCGCACCAACATAATAGAGATACAGAAACACCGTGGCCCCTTTCTTCGAGATAACTCTGCACTATTGCGAGCTGCAAATGCCACTTCCAGCTTAGCTGTGCAGAGGAAGAACAACAAGAAGAAGAAATATCTCGAAATATGTCCGTCAGGCCAGTTCCTTTGAGTTGAATCTGCAAATATCTCGGAAACGAAGCGAGCTATGGCAAAATGTTAAGAGACCTTTTGTGTAGAGAATTAAGTTTCCTACTTTTTATCTTCTATGATATTTTTTGATCAGATGCGTAGTTCTCGAGATATATCAAGATATTTAAAAGTTCCGAAGCCGCACCAACATAATAGAGATACAGAAACACCGTGGCCCCTTTCTTTGGGATAACTCTGCACTATTGCGAGCTGCAAATGCCACTTCCAGCTTAGCTGTGCAGAAGAAGAACAACAAGAAGAAGAAATATCTCGAAATATGTCCCTCAGACCCCTTCCCTTGAGATGAATCTGCAAATATCTCGGAAACGAAGCGAGCTATGGCAAAATGTTAAGAGACCTTTTTTGTAGAGAATAATGTTTCCTACAATTTACGTTCTATGATATTTTTCGATCAGAAGCGTAGTTCTCGAGATATATCAAGATATTTAAAAGTTCCGAAGCCGCACCAACATAATAGAGATACAGAAACACCGTGGCCCCTTTCTTTGAGATAACTCTGCACTAGTGCGAGCCGCAAATGCCACTTCCAGCTTAGCTGTGCAGAAGAAGAACAACAAGAAGAAGAAATATCTCGAAATATGTCCGTCAGGCCCCTTCCCTTGAGATAAATATGCAAATATCTCGGAAACGAAGCGAGCTATGGCAAAATGTTAAGAGACCTTTTTTGTAGAGAATTAAGTTTCCTACTTTTTATGTTCTATGATATTTTTTGATCAGATGCGTAGTTCTCGAGATATATAAAGATATTTTAAAGTTCCGAAGCCGCACCAACATAATAGAGATACCGAAACACCGTGGCCCCTTTCTTCGAGATAACTCTGCACTATTGCGAGCTGCAAATGCCACTTCCAGCTTAGCTGTGCAGAGGAAGAACAACAAGAAGAAGAAATATCTCGAAATATGTCCGTCAGGCCAGTTCCCTTGAGATAAATCTGCACATATCTCGGAAACGAAGCGAGCTATGGCAAAATGTCAAGAGACCTTTTGTGTAGAGAATTAAGTTTCCTACTTTTTATCTTCTATGATATTTTTTGATCAGATGCGTAGTTCTCGAGATATATCAAGATATTTAAAAGTTCCGAAGCCGCACCAACATAATAGAGATACAGAAACACCGTGACCCCTTTCTTTGAGATAACTCTGCACTATTGCGAGCTGCAAATGCCACTTCCAGCTTAGCTGTGCAGAAGAAGAACAACAAGAAGAAGAAATATCTCGAAATATGTCAGTCAGGCCCCTTCCCTTGAGATAATTCTGCAAATATCTCGGAAACGAAGCGAGCTATGGCAAAATGTTAAGCGACTTTATTTGTAGAGAATTAAGTTTCCTACTTTTTACGTTCTATGATATTTTTTAATCAGATGCGTAGTTCTCGAGATATATAAAGATATTTTAAAGTTCCGAAGCCGCACCAACATAATAGAGATACAGAAACACCGTGGCCCCTTTCTTCGAGATAACTCTGCACTATTGCGAGCTGCAAATGCCACTTCCAGCTTAGCTGTGCAGAGGAAGAACAACAAGAAGAAGAAATATCTCGAAATATGTCCGTCAGGCCAGTTCCTTTGAGTTGAATCTGCAAATATCTCGGAAACGAAGCGAGCTATGGCAAAATGTTAAGAGACCTTTTGTGTAGAGAATTAAGTTTCCTACTTTTTATCTTCTATGATATTTTTTGATCAGATGCGTAGTTCTCGAGATATATCAAGATATTTAAAAGTTCCGAAGCCGCACCAACATAATAGAGATACAGAAACACCGTGGCCCCTTTCTTTGGGATAACTCTGCACTATTGCGAGCTGCAAATGCCACTTCCAGCTTAGCTGTGCAGAAGAAGAACAACAAGAAGAAGAAATATCTCGAAATATGTCCCTCAGACCCCTTCCCTTGAGATGAATCTGCAAATATCTCGGAAACGAAGCGAGCTATGGCAAAATGTTAAGAGACCTTTTTTGTAGAGAATAATGTTTCCTACAATTTACGTTCTATGATATTTTTCGATCAGAAGCGTAGTTCTCGAGATATATCAAGATATTTAAAAGTTCCGAAGCCGCACCAACATAATAGAGATACAGAAACACCGTGGCCCCTTTCTTTGAGATAACTCTGCACTAGTGCGAGCCGCAAATGCCACTTCCAGCTTAGCTGTGCAGAAGAAGAACAACAAGAAGAAGAAATATCTCGAAATATGTCCGTCAGGCCCCTTCCCTTGAGATAAATATGCAAATATCTCGGAAACGAAGCGAGCTATGGCAAAATGTTAAGAGACCTTTTTTGTAGAGAATTAAGTTTCCTACTTTTTATGTTCTATGATATTTTTTGATCAGATGCGTAGTTCTCGAGATATATAAAGATATTTTAAAGTTCCGAAGCCGCACCAACATAATAGAGATACCGAAACACCGTGGCCCCTTTCTTCGAGATAACTCTGCACTATTGCGAGCTGCAAATGCCACTTCCAGCTTAGCTGTGCAGAGGAAGAACAACAAGAAGAAGAAATATCTCGAAATATGTCCGTCAGGCCAGTTCCCTTGAGATAAATCTGCACATATCTCGGAAACGAAGCGAGCTATGGCAAAATGTCAAGAGACCTTTTGTGTAGAGAATTAAGTTTCCTACTTTTTATCTTCTATGATATTTTTTGATCAGATGCGTAGTTCTCGAGATATATCAAGATATTTAAAAGTTCCGAAGCCGCACCAACATAATAGAGATACAGAAACACCGTGACCCCTTTCTTTGAGATAACTCTGCACTATTGCGAGCTGCAAATGCCACTTCGAACTTAGCTGTGCAGAAGAAGAACAACAAGAAGAAGAAATATCTCGAAATATGTCCCTCAGACCCCTTCCCTTGAGATGAATCTGCAAATATCTCGGAAACGAAGCGAGCTATGGCAAAATGTTAAGAGACCTTTTTTGTAGAGAATAATGTTTCCTACAATTTACGTTCTATGATATTTTTCGATCAGAAGCGTAGTTCTCGAGATATATCAAGATATTTAAAAGTTCCGAAGCCGCACCAACATAATAGAGATACAGAAACACCGTGGCCCCTTTCTTTGAGATAACTCTGCACTAGTGCGAGCCGCAAATGCCACTTCCAGCTTAGCTGTGCTGAACAAGAACAACAAGAAGAAGAAATATCTCGAAATATGTCCGTCAGGCCCCTTCCCTTGAGATAAATATGCAAATATCTCGGAAACGAAGCGAGCTATGGCAAAATGTTAAGAGACCTTTTTTGTAGAGAATTAAGTTTCCTACTTTTTATGTTCTATGATATTTTTTGATCAGATGCGTAGTTCTCGAGATATATAAAGATATTTTAAAGTTCCGAAGCCGCACCAACATAATAGAGATACAGAAACACCGTGGCCCCTTTCTTCGAGATAACTCTGCACTATTGCGAGCTGCAAATGCCACTTCCAGCTTAGCTGTGCAGAGGAAGAACAACAAGAAGAAGAAATATCTCGAAATATGTCCGTCAGGCCAGTTCCTTTGAGTTGAATCTGCAAATATCTCGGAAACGAAGCGAGCTATGGCAAAATGTTAAGAGACCTTTTTTGTAGAGAATTATGTTTCCTACAATTTATGTTCTATGATATTTTTTGATCAGAAGCGTAGTTTTCGAGATATATTGAGATATTTAAAAGTTCCGAAGCCGCACCAACATAATAGAGATACAGAAACACCGTGGCCCCTTCCTTTGAGATAACTCTACACTAGTGCGAGCCGCAAATGCCACTTCCAGCTTAGCTGTGCAGAAGAAGAACAACAAGAAGAAGAAATATCTCGAAATATGTCCGTCAGGCCCCTTCCCTTGAGATAAATCTGCACATATCTCGGAAACGAAGCGAGCTATGGCAAAATGTCGAGAGACCTTTTGTGTAGAGAATTAAGTTTCCTACTTTTTATCTTCTATGATATTTTTTGATCAGATGCGTAGTTCTCGAGATATATCAAGATATTTAAAAGTTCCGAAGCCGCACCAACATAATAGAGATACAGAAACACCGTGGCCCCTCTCTTTGAGATAACTCTGCACTATTGCGAGCTGGAAATGCCACTTCCAGTTTAGCTGTGCAGAAGAAGAACAACAAGAAGAAGAAATATCTCGAAATATGTCCGTCAGGCCCCTTCCCTTGAGATAAATCTGCAAATATCTCGGAAACGAAGAGAGCTATGGCAAAATGTTAAGAGACCTTTTTTGTAGAGAATTAAGTTTCCTACTTTTCATGTTCTATGATATTTTTTGATCAGATGCGTAGTTCTCGAGATATATCAAGATATTTAAAAGTTCCGAAGCCGCACCAACATAATAGAGATACAGAAACACCGTGGCCCCTTTCTTTGAGATAACTCTGCACTATTGCGAGCTGGAAATGCCACTTCCAGTTTAGCTGTGCAGAAGAAGAACAACAAGAAGAAGAAATATCTCGAAATATGTCCGTCAGGCCCCTTCCCTTGAGATAAATCTGCAAATATCTCGGAAACGAAGCGAGCTATGGCAAAATGTTAAGAGACCTTTTTTGTAGAGAATTATGTTTCCTACAATTTATGTTCTATGATATTTTTTGATCAGAAGCGTAGTTTTCGAGATATATCGAGATATTTAAAAGTTCCGAAGCCGCCCCAACATAATAGAGATACAGAAACACCGTGGCCCCTTTCTTTGAGATAACTCTGCACTATTGCGAGCTGCAGATGCCACTTTCAGCTTAGCTGTGCAGAGGAAGAACAACAAGAAGAAAAAATATCTCGAAATATGTCCGTCAGGCCAGTTCCTTTGAGCTGAATCTGCAAATATCTCGGAAACGAAGCGAGCTATGGCAAAATGTTAAGAGACGTTTTTTGTAGAGAATTATGTTTCCTACTTTTTACCTTCTATGATATTTTTTGATCAGATGCGTAGTTCTCGAGATATATCAAGATATTTAAAAGTTCCGAAGCCGCACCAACACAATAGAGATACAGAAACACCGTGGCCCCTCTCTTTGAGATAACTCTGCACTATTGCGAGCTGGAAATGCCACTTCCAGTTTAGCTGTGCAGAAGAAGAACAACAAGAAGAAGAAATATCTCGAAATATGTCCGTCAGACCCCTTCCCTTGAGATGAATCTGCAAATATCTCGGAAACGAAGCGAGCTATGGCAAAATGTTAAGAGACCTTTTTTGTAGAGAATAATGTTTCCTACAATTTACGTTCTATGATATTTTTTGATCAGAAGCGTAGTTCTCGAGATATATCAAGATATTTAAAAGTTCCGAAGACGCACCAACATAATAGAGATACAGAAACACCGTGGCCCCTTTCTTTGAGATAACTCTGCACTAGTGCGAGACGCAAATGCCGCTTCCAGCTTAGCTGTGCAGAAGAAGAACAACAAGAAGAAGAAATATCTCGAAATATGTCCGTCAGGCCCCTTCCCTCGAGATAAATCTGCAAATATCTCGGAAACGAAGCGAGCTATGGCAAAATGTTTAGAGACCTTTTTTGTAGAGAATTATGTTTCCTACAATTTATGTTCTATGATATTTTTTGATCAGAAGCGTAGTTTTCGAGATATATCGAGATATTTAAAAGATCCGAAGCCGCACCAACATAATAGAGATACAGAAACAACGTGGCCCCTTTCTTTGAGATAACTCTGCACTATTGCGAGCTGCAAATGCCACTTCCAGCTTAGCTGTGCAGAAGAAGAACAACAAGAAGAAGAAATATCTCGAAATATGTCCGTCAGGCCCCTTCCCTTGAGATAAATCTGCAAATATCTCGGAAACGAAGCGAGCTATGGCAAAATGTTAAGAGACCTTTTTTGTAGAGAATTAAGTTTCCTACTTTTTATGTTCTATGATATTTTTTGATCAGATGCGTAGTTCTCGAGATATATCAAGATATCTAAAAGTTCCGAAGCCGCACCAACATAATAGAGATACAGAAACACCGTGGCCCCTTTCTTTGAGATAACTCTGCGCTATTGCGAGCTGGAAATGCCACTTCCAGTTTAGCTGTGCAGAAGAAGAACAACAAGAAGAGGAAATATCTCGAAATATGTCCGTCAGGCCCCTTCCCTTGAGATATATCTGCAAATATCTCGGAAACGAAACGAGCTATGGCAAAATGTTAAGAGACCTTTTTTGTAGAGAATTAAGTTTCCTACTTTTTATGTTCTATGATATTTTTTGATCAGATGCGTAGTTCTCGAGATATATCAAGATATCTAAAAGTTCCGAAGCCGCACCAACATAATAGAGATACAGAAACACCGTGGCCCCTCTCTTTGAGATAACTCTGCACTATTGCGAGATGCAAATGCCACTTCCAGCTTAGCTGTGCAGAAGAAGAACAACAAGAGGAAGAAATATCTCGAAATATGTCCGTTAGGCCCCTTCCCTTGAGATAAATGTGCAAATATCTCGGAAACGAAGCGAGCTATGGCAAAATGTTAAGAGACCTTTTTTGTAGAGAATTAAGTTTCCTACTTTTTATGTTCTATGATATTTTTTGATCAGATGCGTAGTTCTCGAGATATATCAAGATATTTAAAAGTTCCGAAGCCGCACCAACATAATAGAGATACAGAAACACCGTGACCCCTTTCTTTGAGATAACTCTGCACTATTGCGAGCTGCAAATGCCACTTCCAGCTTAGCTGTGCAGAAGAAGAACAACAAGAAGAAGAAATATCTCGAAATATGTCCGTCAGGCCCCTTCCCTTGAGATAATTCTGCAAATATCTCGGAAACGAAGCGAGCTATGGCAAAATGTTAAGCGACTTTATTTGTAGAGAATTAAGTTTCCTACTTTTTACGTTCTATGATATTTTTTAATCAGATGCGTAGTTCTCGAGATATATAAAGATATTTTAAAGTTCCGAAGCCGCACCAACATAATAGAGATACAGAAACACCGTGGCCCCTTTCTTCGAGATAACTCTGCACTATTGCGAGCTGCAAATGCCACTTCCAGCTTAGCTGTGCAGAGGAAGAACAACAAGAAGAAGAAATATCTCGAAATATGTCCGTCAGGCCAGTTCCTTTGAGTTGAATCTGCAAATATCTCGGAAACGAAGCGAGCTATGGCAAAATGTTAAGAGACCTTTTGTGTAGAGAATTAAGTTTCCTACTTTTTATCTTCTATGATATTTTTTGATCAGATGCGTAGTTCTCGAGATATATCAAGATATTTAAAAGTTCCGAAGCCGCACCAACATAATAGAGATACAGAAACACCGTGGCCCCTTTCTTTGGGATAACTCTGCACTATTGCGAGCTGCAAATGCCACTTCCAGCTTAGCTGTGCAGAAGAAGAACAACAAGAAGAAGAAATATCTCGAAATATGTCCCTCAGACCCCTTCCCTTGAGATGAATCTGCAAATATCTCGGAAACGAAGCGAGCTATGGCAAAATGTTAAGAGACCTTTTTTGTAGAGAATAATGTTTCCTACAATTTACGTTCTATGATATTTTTCGATCAGAAGCGTAGTTCTCGAGATATATCAAGATATTTAAAAGTTCCGAAGCCGCACCAACATAATAGAGATACAGAAACACCGTGGCCCCTTTCTTTGAGATAACTCTGCACTAGTGCGAGCCGCAAATGCCACTTCCAGCTTAGCTGTGCAGAAGAAGAACAACAAGAAGAAGAAATATCTCGAAATATGTCCGTCAGGCCCCTTCCCTTGAGATAAATATGCAAATATCTCGGAAACGAAGCGAGCTATGGCAAAATGTCAAGAGACCTTTTGTGTAGAGAATTAAGTTTCCTACTTTTTATATTCTATGATATTTTTTGATCAGATGCGTAGTTCTCGAGATATATCAAGATATTTAAAAGTTCCGAAGCCGCACCAACATAATAGAGATACAGAAACACCGTGACCCCTTTCTTTGAGATAACTCTGCACTATTGCGAGCTGCAAATGCCACTTCGAACTTAGCTGTGCAGAAGAAGAACAACAAGAAGAAGAAATATCTCGAAATATGTCCGTCAGGCCAGTTCCTTTGAGTTGAATCTGCAAATATCTCGGAAACGAAGCGAGCTATGGCAAAATGTTAAGAGACCTTTTTTGTAGAGAATTATGTTTCCTACAATTTATGTTCTATGATATTTTTTGATCAGAAGCGTAGTTTTCGAGATATATCGAGATATTTAAAAGTTCCGAAGCCGCACCAACATAATAGAGATACAGAAACACCGTGGCCCCTTCCTTTGAGATAACTCTGCACTAGTGCGAGCCGCAAATGCCACTTCCAGCTTAGCTGTGCAGAAGAAGAACAACAAGAAGAAGAAATATCTCGAAATATGTCCGTCAGGCCCCTTCCCTTGAGATAAATCTGCACATATCTCGGAAACGAAGCGAGCTATGGCAAAATGTCGAGAGACCTTTTGTGTAGAGAATTAAGTTTCCTACTTTTTATCTTCTATGATATTTTTTGATCAGATGCGTAGTTCTCGAGATATATCAAGATATTTAAAAGTTCCGAAGCCGCACCAACATAATAGAGATACAGAAACACCGTGGCCCCTCTCTTTGAGATAACTCTGCACTATTGCGAGCTGGAAATGCCACTTCCAGTTTAGCTGTGCAGAAGAAGAACAACAAGAAGAAGAAATATCTCGAAATATGTCCGTCAGGCCCCTTCCCTTGAGATAAATCTGCAAATATCTCGGAAACGAAGAGAGCTATGGCAAAATGTTAAGAGACCTTTTTTGTAGAGAATTAAGTTTCCTACTTTTCATGTTCTATGATATTTTTTGATCAGATGCGTAGTTCTCGAGATATATCAAGATATTTAAAAGTTCCGAAGCCGCACCAACATAATAGAGATACAGAAACACCGTGGCCCCTTTCTTTGAGATAACTCTGCACTATTGCGAGCTGGAAATGCCACTTCCAGTTTAGCTGTGCAGAAGAAGAACAACAAGAAGAAGAAATATCTCGAAATATGTCCGTCAGGCCCCTTCCCTTGAGATAAATCTGCAAATATCTCGGAAACGAAGCGAGCTATGGCAAAATGTTAAGAGACCTTTTTTGTAGAGAATTATGTTTCCTACAATTTATGTTCTATGATATTTTTTGATCAGAAGCGTAGTTTTCGAGATATATCGAGATATTTAAAAGTTCCGAAGCCGCCCCAACATAATAGAGATACAGAAACACCGTGGCCCCTTTCTTTGAGATAACTCTGCACTATTGCGAGCTGCAGATGCCACTTCCAGCTTAGCTGTGCAGAGGAAGAACAACAAGAAGAAAAAATATCTCGAAATATGTCCGTCAGGCCAGTTCCTTTGAGCTGAATCTGCAAATATCTCGGAAACGAAGCGAGCTATGGCAAAATGTTAAGAGACGTTTTTTGTAGAGAATTATGTTTCCTACTTTTTACCTTCTATGATATTTTTTGATCAGATGCGTAGTTCTCGAGATATATCAAGATATTTAAAAGTTCCGAAGCCGCACCAACACAATAGAGATACAGAAACACCGTGGCCCCTCTCTTTGAGATAACTCTGCACTATTGCGAGCTGGAAATGCCACTTCCAGTTTAGCTGTGCAGAAGAAGAACAACAAGAAGAAGAAATATCTCGAAATATGTCCGTCAGACCCCTTCCCTTGAGATGAATCTGCAAATATCTCGGAAACGAAGCGAGCTATGGCAAAATGTTAAGAGACCTTTTTTGTAGAGAATTATGTTTCCTACAATTTATGTTCTATGATATTTTTTGATCAGAAGCGTAGTTTTCGAGATATATCGAGATATTTAAAAGATCCGAAGCTGCACCAACATAATAGAGATACAGAAACACCGTGGCGCCTTTCTTTGAGATAACTCTGCACTAGTGCGAGACGCAAATGCCGCTTCCAGCTTAGCTGTGCAGAAGAAGAACAACAAGAAGAAGAAATATCTCGAAATATGTCCGTCAGGCCCCTTCCCTCGAGATAAATCTGCAAATATCTCGGAAACGAAGCGAGCTATGGCAAAATGTTTAGAGACCTTTTTTGTAGAGAATTATGTTTCCTACAATTTATGTTCTATGATATTTTTTGATCAGAAGCGTAGTTTTCGAGATATATCGAGATATTTAAAAGATCCGAAGCCGCACCAACATAATAGAGATACAGAAACAACGTGGCCCCTTTCTTTGAGATAACTCTGCACTATTGCGAGCTGCAAATGCCACTTCCAGCTTAGCTGTGCAGAAGAAGAACAACAAGAAGAAGAAATATCTCGAAATATGTCCGTCAGGCCCCTTCCCTTGAGATAAATCTGCAAATATCTCGGAAACGAAGCGAGCTATGGCAAAATGTTAAGAGACCTTTTTTGTAGAGAATTAAGTTTCCTACTTTTTATGTTCTATGATATTTTTTGATCAGATGCGTAGTTCTCGAGATATATCAAGATATCTAAAAGTTCCGAAGCCGCACCAACATAATAGAGATACAGAAACACCGTGGCCCCTCTCTTTGAGATAACTCTGCGCTATTGCGAGCTGGAAATGCCACTTCCAGTTTAGCTGTGCAGAAGAAGAACAACAAGAAGAGGAAATATCTCGAAATATGTCCGTCAGGCCCCTTCCCTTGAGATATATCTGCAAATATCTCGGAAACGAAACGAGCTATGGCAAAATGTTAAGAGACCTTTTTTGTAGAGAATTATATTTCCCACAATTTAGGTTCTATGATATTTTTTGATCAGAAGCGTAGTTTTCGAGATATATCGAGATATTTAAAAGATCCGAAGCCGCACCAACATAATAGAGATACAGAAACACCGTGGCCCCTTTCTTTGAGATAACTCTGCACCATTGCGAGCTGCAAATGCCACTTCCAGCTTAGCTGTGCAGAAGAAGACCAACAAGAAGAAGAAATATCTCGAAATATGTCCGTCAGGCCCCTTCCCTTGAGATAAATCTGCAAATATCTCGGAAACGAAGCGAGCTATGGCAAAATGTTAAGAGACCTTTTTTGTAGAGAATTAAGTTTCCTACTTTTTATGTTCTATGATATTATTTGATCAGATGCGTAGTTCTCGAGATATATCAAGATATTTAAAAGTTCCGAAGCCGCACCAACATAATAGAGATACAGAAACACTGTGGCCCCTCTCTTTGAGATAACTCTGCACTATTGCGAGATGCAAATGCCACTTCCAGCTTAGCTGTGCAGAAGAAGAACAACAAGAGGAAGAAATATCTCGAAATATGTCCGTTAGGCCCCTTCCCTTGAGATAAATGTGCAAATATCTCGGAAACGAAGCGAGCTATGGCAAAATGTTAAGAGACCTTTTTTGTAGAGAATTAAGTTTCCTACTTTTTATGTTCTATGATATTTTTTGATCAGATGCGTAGTTCTCGAGATATATCAAGATATTTAAAAGTTCCGAAGCCGCACCAACATAATAGAGATACAGAAACACCGTGACCCCTTTCTTTGAGATAACTCTGCACTATTGCGAGCTGCAAATGCCACTTCCAGCTTAGCTGTGCAGAAGAAGAACAACAAGAAGAAGAAATATCTCGAAATATGTCCGTCAGGCCCCTTCCCTTGAGATAATTCTGCAAATATCTCGGAAACGAAGCGAGCTATGGCAAAATGTTAAGCGACTTTATTTGTAGAGAATTAAGTTTCCTACTTTTTACGTTCTATGATATTTTTTAATCAGATGCGTAGTTCTCGAGATATATAAAGATATTTTAAAGTTCCGAAGCCGCACCAACATAATAGAGATACAGAAACACCGTGGCCCCTTTCTTCGAGATAACTCTGCACTATTGCGAGCTGCAAATGCCACTTCCAGCTTAGCTGTGCAGAGGAAGAACAACAAGAAGAAGAAATATCTCGAAATATGTCCGTCAGGCCAGTTCCTTTGAGTTGAATCTGCAAATATCTCGGAAACGAAGCGAGCTATGGCAAAATGTTAAGAGACCTTTTGTGTAGAGAATTAAGTTTCCTACTTTTTATCTTCTATGATATTTTTTGATCAGATGCGTAGTTCTCGAGATATATCAAGATATTTAAAAGTTCCGAAGCCGCACCAACATAATAGAGATACAGAAACACCGTGGCCCCTTTCCTTGGGATAACTCTGCACTATTGCGAGCTGCAAATGCCACTTCCAGCTTAGCTGTGCAGAAGAAGAACAACAAGAAGAAGAAATATCTCGAAATATGTCCCTCAGACCCCTTCCCTTGAGATGAATCTGCAAATATCTCGGAAACGAAGCGAGCTATGGCAAAATGTTAAGAGACCTTTTTTGTAGAGAATAATGTTTCCTACAATTTACGTTCTATGATATTTTTCGATCAGAAGCGTAGTTCTCGAGATATATCAAGATATTTAAAAGTTCCGAAGCCGCACCAACATAATAGAGATACAGAAACACCGTGGCCCCTTTCTTTGAGATAACTCTGCACTAGTGCGAGCCGCAAATGCCACTTCCAGCTTAGCTGTGCAGAAGAAGAACAACAAGAAGAAGAAATATCTCGAAATATGTCCGTCAGGCCCCTTCCCTTGAGATAAATATGCAAATATCTCGGAAACGAAGCGAGCTATGGCAAAATGTCAAGAGACCTTTTGTGTAGAGAATTAAGTTTCCTACTTTTTATATTCTATGATATTTTTTGATCAGATGCGTAGTTCTCGAGATATATCAAGATATTTAAAAGTTCCGAAGCCGCACCAACATAATAGAGATACAGAAACACCGTGACCCCTTTCTTTGAGATAACTCTGCACTATTGCGAGCTGCAAATGCCACTTCGAACTTAGCTGTGCAGAAGAAGAACAACAAGAAGAAGAAATATCTCGAAATATGTCCGTCAGGCCAGTTCCTTTGAGTTGAATCTGCAAATATCTCGGAAACGAAGCGAGCTATGGCAAAATGTTAAGAGACCTTTTTTGTAGAGAATTATGTTTCCTACAATTTATGTTCTATGATATTTTTTGATCAGAAGCGTAGTTTTCGAGATATATCGAGATATTTAAAAGTTCCGAAGCCGCACCAACATAATAGAGATACAGAAACACCGTGGCCCCTTCCTTTGAGATAACTCTGCACTAGTGCGAGCCGCAAATGCCACTTCCAGCTTAGCTGTGCAGAAGAAGAACAACAAGAAGAAGAAATATCTCGAAATATGTCCGTCAGGCCCCTTCCCTTGAGATAAATCTGCACATATCTCGGAAACGAAGCGAGCTATGGCAAAATGTCGAGAGACCTTTTGTGTAGAGAATTAAGTTTCCTACTTTTTATCTTCTATGATATTTTTTGATCAGATGCGTAGTTCTCGAGATATATCAAGATATTTAAAAGTTCCGAAGCCGCACCAACATAATAGAGATACAGAAACACCGTGGCCCCTCTCTTTGAGATAACTCTGCACTATTGCGAGCTGGAAATGCCACTTCCAGTTTAGCTGTGCAGAAGAAGAACAACAAGAAGAAGAAATATCTCGAAATATGTCCGTCAGGCCCCTTCCCTTGAGATAAATCTGCAAATATCTCGGAAACGAAGAGAGCTATGGCAAAATGTTAAGAGACCTTTTTTGTAGAGAATTAAGTTTCCTACTTTTCATGTTCTATGATATTTTTTGATCAGATGCGTAGTTCTCGAGATATATCAAGATATTTAAAAGTTCCGAAGCCGCACCAACATAATAGAGATACAGAAACACCGTGGCCCCTTTCTTTGAGATAACTCTGCACTATTGCGAGCTGGAAATGCCACTTCCAGTTTAGCTGTGCAGAAGAAGAACAACAAGAAGAAGAAATATCTCGAAATATGTCCGTCAGGCCCCTTCCCTTGAGATAAATCTGCAAATATCTCGGAAACGAAGCGAGCTATGGCAAAATGTTAAGAGACCTTTTTTGTAGAGAATTATGTTTCCTACAATTTATGTTCTATGATATTTTTTGATCAGAAGCGTAGTTTTCGAGATATATCGAGATATTTAAAAGTTCCGAAGCCGCCCCAACATAATAGAGATACAGAAACACCGTGGCCCCTTTCTTTGAGATAACTCTGCACTATTGCGAGCTGCAGATGCCACTTCCAGCTTAGCTGTGCAGAGGAAGAACAACAAGAAGAAAAAATATCTCGAAATATGTCCGTCAGGCCAGTTCCTTTGAGCTGAATCTGCAAATATCTCGGAAACGAAGCGAGCTATGGCAAAATGTTAAGAGACGTTTTTTGTAGAGAATTATGTTTCCTACTTTTTACCTTCTATGATATTTTTTGATCAGATGCGTAGTTCTCGAGATATATCAAGATATTTAAAAGTTCCGAAGCCGCACCAACACAATAGAGATACAGAAACACCGTGGCCCCTCTCTTTGAGATAACTCTGCACTATTGCGAGCTGGAAATGCCACTTCCAGTTTAGCTGTGCAGAAGAAGAACAACAAGAAGAAGAAATATCTCGAAATATGTCCGTCAGACCCCTTCCCTTGAGATGAATCTGCAAATATCTCGGAAACGAAGCGAGCTATGGCAAAATGTTAAGAGACCTTTTTTGTAGAGAATTATGTTTCCTACAATTTATGTTCTATGATATTTTTTGATCAGAAGCGTAGTTTTCGAGATATATCGAGATATTTAAAAGATCCGAAGCTGCACCAACATAATAGAGATACAGAAACACCGTGGCGCCTTTCTTTGAGATAACTCTGCACTAGTGCGAGACGCAAATGCCGCTTCCAGCTTAGCTGTGCAGAAGAAGAACAACAAGAAGAAGAAATATCTCGAAATATGTCCGTCAGGCCCCTTCCCTCGAGATAAATCTGCAAATATCTCGGAAACGAAGCGAGCTATGGCAAAATGTTTAGAGACCTTTTTTGTAGAGAATTATGTTTCCTACAATTTATGTTCTATGATATTTTTTGATCAGAAGCGTAGTTTTCGAGATATATCGAGATATTTAAAAGATCCGAAGCCGCACCAACATAATAGAGATACAGAAACAACGTGGCCCCTTTCTTTGAGATAACTCTGCACTATTGCGAGCTGCAAATGCCACTTCCAGCTTAGCTGTGCAGAAGAAGAACAACAAGAAGAAGAAATATCTCGAAATATGTCCGTCAGGCCCCTTCCCTTGAGATAAATCTGCAAATATCTCGGAAACGAAGCGAGCTATGGCAAAATGTTAAGAGACCTTTTTTGTAGAGAATTAAGTTTCCTACTTTTTATGTTCTATGATATTTTTTGATCAGATGCGTAGTTCTCGAGATATATCAAGATATCTAAAAGTTCCGAAGCCGCACCAACATAATAGAGATACAGAAACACCGTGGCCCCTCTCTTTGAGATAACTCTGCGCTATTGCGAGCTGGAAATGCCACTTCCAGTTTAGCTGTGCAGAAGAAGAACAACAAGAAGAGGAAATATCTCGAAATATGTCCGTCAGGCCCCTTCCCTTGAGATATATCTGCAAATATCTCGGAAACGAAACGAGCTATGGCAAAATGTTAAGAGACCTTTTTTGTAGAGAATTATATTTCCCACAATTTAGGTTCTATGATATTTTTTGATCAGAAGCGTAGTTTTCGAGATATATCGAGATATTTAAAAGATCCGAAGCCGCACCAACATAATAGAGATACAGAAACACCGTGGCCCCTTTCTTTGAGATAACTCTGCACCATTGCGAGCTGCAAATGCCACTTCCAGCTTAGCTGTGCAGAAGAAGACCAACAAGAAGAAGAAATATCTCGAAATATGTCCGTCAGGCCCCTTCCCTTGAGATAAATCTGCAAATATCTCGGAAACGAAGCGAGCTATGGCAAAATGTTAAGAGACCTTTTTTGTAGAGAATTAAGTTTCCTACTTTTTATGTTCTATGATATTATTTGATCAGATGCGTAGTTCTCGAGATATATCAAGATATTTAAAAGTTCCGAAGCCGCACCAACATAATAGAGATACAGAAACACCGTGGCCCCTCTCTTTGAGATAACTCTGCACTATTGCGAGATGCAAATGCCACTTCCAGCTTAGCTGTGCAGAAGAAGAACAACAAGAGGAAGAAATATCTCGAAATATGTCCGTTAGGCCCCTTCCCTTGAGATAAATGTGCAAATATCTCGGAAACGAAGCGAGCTATGGCAAAATGTTAAGAGACCTTTTTTGTAGAGAATTAAGTTTCCTACTTTTTATGTTCTATGATATTTTTTGATCAGATGCGTAGTTCTCGAGATATATCAAGATATTTAAAAGTTCCGAAGCCGCACCAACATAATAGAGATACAGAAACACCGTGACCCCTTTCTTTGAGATAACTCTGCACTATTGCGAGCTGCAAATGCCACTTCCAGCTTAGCTGTGCAGAAGAAGAACAACAAGAAGAAGAAATATCTCGAAATATGTCCGTCAGGCCCCTTCCCTTGAGATAATTCTGCAAATATCTCGGAAACGAAGCGAGCTATGGCAAAATGTTAAGCGACTTTATTTGTAGAGAATTAAGTTTCCTACTTTTTACGTTCTATGATATTTTTTAATCAGATGCGTAGTTCTCGAGATATATAAAGATATTTTAAAGTTCCGAAGCCGCACCAACATAATAGAGATACAGAAACACCGTGGCCCCTTTCTTCGAGATAACTCTGCACTATTGCGAGCTGCAAATGCCACTTCCAGCTTAGCTGTGCAGAGGAAGAACAACAAGAAGAAGAAATATCTCGAAATATGTCCGTCAGGCCAGTTCCTTTGAGTTGAATCTGCAAATATCTCGGAAACGAAGCGAGCTATGGCAAAATGTTAAGAGACCTTTTGTGTAGAGAATTAAGTTTCCTACTTTTTATCTTCTATGATATTTTTTGATCAGATGCGTAGTTCTCGAGATATATCAAGATATTTAAAAGTTCCGAAGCCGCACCAACATAATAGAGATACAGAAACACCGTGGCCCCTTTCTTTGGGATAACTCTGCACTATTGCGAGCTGCAAATGCCACTTCCAGCTTAGCTGTGCAGAAGAAGAACAACAAGAAGAAGAAATATCTCGAAATATGTCCCTCAGACCCCTTCCCTTGAGATGAATCTGCAAATATCTCGGAAACGAAGCGAGCTATGGCAAAATGTTAAGAGACCTTTTTTGTAGAGAATAATGTTTCCTACAATTTACGTTCTATGATATTTTTCGATCAGAAGCGTAGTTCTCGAGATATATCAAGATATTTAAAAGTTCCGAAGCCGCACCAACATAATAGAGATACAGAAACACCGTGGCCCCTTTCTTTGAGATAACTCTGCACTAGTGCGAGCCGCAAATGCCACTTCCAGCTTAGCTGTGCAGAAGAAGAACAACAAGAAGAAGAAATATCTCGAAATATGTCCGTCAGGCCCCTTCCCTTGAGATAAATATGCAAATATCTCGGAAACGAAGCGAGCTATGGCAAAATGTTAAGAGACCTTTTTTGTAGAGAATTAAGTTTCCTACTTTTTATATTCTATGATATTTTTTGATCAGATGCGTAGTTCTCGAGATATATAAAGATATTTTAAAGTTCCGAAGCCGCACCAACATAATAGAGATACCGAAACACCGTGGCCCCTTTCTTCGAGATAACTCTGCACTATTGCGAGCTGCAAATGCCACTTCCAGCTTAGCTGTGCAGAGGAAGAACAACAAGAAGAAGAAATATCTCGAAATATGTCCGTCAGGCCAGTTCCCTTGAGATAAATCTGCACATATCTCGGAAACGAAGCGAGCTATGGCAAAATGTCAAGAGACCTTTTGTGTAGAGAATTAAGTTTCCTACTTTTTATCTTCTATGATATTTTTTGATCAGATGCGTAGTTCTCGAGATATATCAAGATATTTAAAAGTTCCGAAGCCGCACCAACATAATAGAGATACAGAAACACCGTGACCCCTTTCTTTGAGATAACTCTGCACTATTGCGAGCTGCAAATGCCACTTCGAACTTAGCTGTGCAGAAGAAGAACAACAAGAAGAAGAAATATCTCGAAATATGTCCCTCAGACCCCTTCCCTTGAGATGAATCTGCAAATATCTCGGAAACGAAGCGAGCTATGGCAAAATGTTAAGAGACCTTTTTTGTAGAGAATAATGTTTCCTACAATTTACGTTCTATGATATTTTTCGATCAGAAGCGTAGTTCTCGAGATATATCAAGATATTTAAAAGTTCCGAAGCCGCACCAACATAATAGAGATACAGAAACACCGTGGCCCCTTTCTTTGAGATAACTCTGCACTAGTGCGAGCCGCAAATGCCACTTCCAGCTTAGCTGTGCTGAAGAAGAACAACAAGAAGAAGAAATATCTCGAAATATGTCCGTCAGGCCCCTTCCCTTGAGATAAATATGCAAATATCTCGGAAACGAAGCGAGCTATGGCAAAATGTTAAGAGACCTTTTTTGTAGAGAATTAAGTTTCCTACTTTTTATGTTCTATGATATTTTTTGATCAGATGCGTAGTTCTCGAGATATATAAAGATATTTTAAAGTTCCGAAGCCGCACCAACATAATAGAGATACAGAAACACCGTGGCCCCTTTCTTCGAGATAACTCTGCACTATTGCGAGCTGCAAATGCCACTTCCAGCTTAGCTGTGCAGAGGAAGAACAACAAGAAGAAGAAATATCTCGAAATATGTCCGTCAGGCCCCTTCCCTTGAGATAAATCTGCAAATATCTCGGAAACGAAGAGAGCTATGGCAAAATGTTAAGAGACCTTTTTTGTAGGGAATTAAGTTTCCTACTTTTCATGTTCTATGATATTTTTTGATCAGATGCGTAGTTCTCGAGATATATCAAGATATTTAAAAGTTCCGAAGCCGCACCAACGTAATAGAGATACAGAAACACCGTGGCCCCTTTCTTTGAGATAACTCTGCACTATTGCGAGCTGGAAATGCCACTTCCAGTTTAGCTGTGCAGAAGAAGAACAACAAGAAGAAGAAATATCTCGAAATATGTCCGTCAGGCCCCTTCCCTTGAGATAAATCTGCAAATATCTCGGAAACGAAGCGAGCTATGGCAAAATGTTAAGAGACCTTTTTTGTAGAGAATTAAGTTTCCTACTTTTTATGTTCTATGATATTTTTTGATCAGATGCGTAGTTCTCGAGATATATCAAGATATCTAAAAGTTCCGAAGCCGCACCAACATAATAGAGATACAGAAACACCGTGGCCCCTTTCTTTGAGATAACTCTGCGCTATTGCGAGCTGGAAATGCCACTTCCAGTTTAGCTGTGCAGAAGAAGAACAACAAGAAGAGGAAATATCTCGAAATATGTCCGTCAGGCCCCTTCCCTTGAGATATATCTGCAAATATCTCGGAAACGAAACGAGCTATGGCAAAATGTTAAGAGACCTTTTTTGTAGAGAATTATATTTCCCACAATTTAGGTTCTATGATATTTTTTGATCAGAAGCGTAGTTTTCGAGATATATCGAGATATTTAAAAGATCCGAAGCCGCACCAACATAATAGAGATACAGAAACACCGTGGCCCCTTTCTTTGAGATAACTCTGCACCATTGCGAGCTGCAAATGCCACTTCCAGCTTAGCTGTGCAGAAGAAGACCAACAAGAAGAAGAAATATCTCGAAATATGTCCGTCAGGCCCCTTCCCTTGAGATAAATCTGCAAATATCTCGGAAACGAAGCGAGCTATGGCAAAATGTTAAGAGACCTTATTTGTAGAGAATTAAGTTTCCTACTTTTTATGTTCTATGATATTACTTGATCAGATGCGTAGTTCTCGAGATATATCAAGATACTTAAAAGTTCCGAAGCCGCACCAACATAATAGAGATACAGAAACACCGTGGCCCCTTTCTTTGAGATAACTCTGCGCTATTGCGAGCTGGAACTGCCACTTCCAGTTTAGCTGTGCAGAAGAAGAACAACAAGAAGAGGAAATATCTCGAAATATGTCCGTCAGGCCCCTTCCCTTGAGATATATCTGCAAATATCTCGGAAACGAAACGAGCTATGGCAAAATGTTAAGAGACCTTTTTTGTAGAGAATTATGTTTCCTACAATTTATGTTCTATGATATTTTTTGATCAGAAGCGTAGTTTTCGAGATATATCGAGATATTTAAAAGATCCGAAGCTGCACCAACATAATAGAGATACAGAAACACCGTGGCCCTTTTCTTTGAGATAACTCTGCACTAGTGCGAGCCGCAAATGCCGCTTCCAGCTTAGCTGTGCCGAAGAAGAACAACAAGAAGAAGAAATATCTCGAAATATGTCCGTCAGGCCCCTTCCCTCGAGATAAATCTGCAAATATCTCGGAAACGAAGCGAGGTATGGCAAAATGTTAAGAGACCTTTTTTGTAGAGAATTAAGTTTCCTACTTTTTATGTTCTATGATATTTTTTGATCGGATGCGTAGTTCTCGAGATATATCAAGATATTTAAAAGTTCCGAAGCCGCACCAACATAATAGAGATACAGAAACACCGTGGCCCCTTTCTTTGAGATAACTCTGCACTATTGCGAGCTGCAAATGCCACTTCCAGCTTAGCTGTGCAGAAGAAGACCAACAAGAAGAAGAAATATCTCGAAATATGTCCGTCAGGCCCCTTCCCTTGAGATAAATCTGCAAATATCTCGGAAACGAAGCGAGCTATGGCAAAATGTTAAGAGACCTTATTTGTAGAGAATTAAGTTTCCTACTTTTTACGTTCTATGATATTATTTGATCAGATGCGTAGTTCTCGAGATATATCAAGATATTTAAAAGTTCCGAAGCCGCACCGACATAATAGAGATACAGAAACACCGTGGCCCCTTTCTTTCAGATAACTCTGCACTATTGCGAGACGCAAATGCCGCTTCCAGCTTAGCTGTGCAGAAGAAGAACAACAAGAAGAAGAAATATCTCGAGATATGTCCGTCAGGCCCCTTCCCACGAGATAAATCTGCAAATATCTCGGAAACGAAGCGAGCTATCGCAAAATGTTTAGAGACCTTTTTTGTAGAGAATTATGTTTCCTACAATTTATGTTCTATGATATTTTTTGATCAGAAGCGTAGTTTTCGAGATATATCGAGATATTTAAAAGATCCGAAGCCGCACCAACATAATAGAGATACAGAAACAACGTGGCCCCTTTCTTTGAGATAACTCTGCACTATTGCGAGCTGCAAATGCCACTTCCAGCTTAGCTGTGCAGAAGAAGAACAACAAGAAGAAGAAATATCTCGAAATATGTCCGTCAGGCCCCTTCCCTTGAGATAAATCTGCAAATATCTCGGAAACGAAGCGAGCTATGGCAAAATGTTAAGAGACCTTTTTTGTAGAGAATTAAGTTTCCTACTTTTTATGTTCTATGATATTTTTTGATCAGATGCGTAGTTCTCGAGATATATCAAGATATCTAAAAGTTCCGAAGCCGCACCAACATAATAGAGATACAGAAACACCGTGGCCCCTTTCTTTGAGATAACTCTGCACCATTGCGAGCTGCAAATGCCACTTCCAGCTTAGCTGTGCAGAAGAAGACCAACAAGAAGAAGAAATATCTCGAAATATGTCCGTCAGGCCCCTTCCCTTGAGATAAATCTGCAAATATCTCGGAAACGAAGCGAGCTATGGCAAAATGTTAAGAGACCTTATTTGTAGACAATTAAGTTTCCTACTTTTTATGTTCTATGATATTATTTGATCAGATGCGTAGTTCTCGAGATATATCAAGATACTTAAAAGTTCCGAAGCCGCACCAACATAATAGAGATACAGAAACACCGTGGCCCCTTTCTTTGAGATAACTCTGCGCTATTGCGAGCTGGAACTGCCACTTCCAGTTTAGCTGTGCAGAAGAAGAACAACAAGAAGAGGAAATATCTCGAAATATGTCCGTCAGGCCCCTTCCCTTGAGATATATCTGCAAATATCTCGGAAACGAAACGAGCTATGGCAAAATGTTAAGAGACCTTTTTTGTAGAGAATTATGTTTCCTACAATTTATGTTCTATGATATTTTTTGATCAGAAGCGTAGTTTTCGAGATATATCGAGATATTTAAAAGATCCGAAGCTGCACCAACATAATAGAGATACAGAAACACCGTGGCCCCTTTCTTTGAGATAACTCTGCACTAGTGCGAGCCGCAAATGCCGCTTCCAGCTTAGCTGTGCCGAAGAAGAACAACAAGAAGAAGAAATATCTCGAAATATGTCCGTCAGGCCCCTTCCCTCGAGATAAATCTGCAAATATCTCGGAAACGAAGCGAGGTATGGCAAAATGTTAAGAGACCTTTTTTGTAGAGAATTAAGTTTCCTACTTTTTATGTTCTATGATATTTTTTGATCGGATGCGTAGTTCTCGAGATATATCAAGATATTTAAAAGTTCCGAAGCCGCACCAACATAATAGAGATACAGAAACACCGTGGCCCCTTTCTTTGAGATAACTCTGCACTATTGCGAGCTGCAAATGCCACTTCCAGCTTAGCTGTGCAGAAGAAGACCAACAAGAAGAAGAAATATCTCGAAATATGTCCGTCAGGCCCCTTCCCTTGAGGTAAATCTGCAAATATCTCGGAAACGAAGCGAGCTATGGCAAAATGTTAAGAGACCTTATTTGTAGAGAATTAAGTTTCCTACTTTTTACGTTCTATGATATTATTTGATCAGATGCGTAGTTCTCGAGATATATCAAGATATTTAAAAGTTCCGAAGCCGCACCGACATAATAGAGATACAGAAACACCGTGGCCCCTTTCTTTCAGATAACTCTGCACTATTGCGAGACGCAAATGCCGCTTCCAGCTTAGCTGTGCAGAAGAAGAACAACAAGAAGAAGAAATATCTCGAGATATGTCCGTCAGGCCCCTTCCCACGAGATAAATCTGCAAATATCTCGGAAACGAAGCGAGCTATCGCAAAATGTTTAGAGACCTTTTTTGTAGAGAATTATGTTTCCTACAATTTATGTTCTATGATATTTTTTGATCAGAAGCGTAGTTTTGGAGATATATCGAGATATTTAAAAGATCCGAAGCCGCACCAACATAATAGAGATACAGAAACAACGTGGCCCCTTTCTTTGAGATAACTCTGCACTATTGCGAGCTGCAAATGCCACTTCCAGCTTAGCTGTGCAGAAGAAGAACAACAAGAAGAAGAAATATCTCGAAATATGTCCGTCAGGCCCCTTCCCTTGAGATAAATCTGCAAATATCTCGGAAACGAAGCGAGCTATGGCAAAATGTTAAGAGACCTTTTTTGTAGAGAATTAAGTTTCCTACTTTTTATGTTCTATGATATTTTTTGATCAGATGCGTAGTTCTCGAGATATATCAAGATATCTAAAAGTTCCGAAGCCGCACCAACATAATAGAGATACAGAAACACCGTGGCCCCTTTCTTTGAGATAACTCTGCGCTATTGCGAGCTGGAAATGCCACTTCCAGTTTAGCTGTGCAGAAGAAGAACAACAAGAAGAGGAAATATCTCGAAATATGTCCGTCAGGCCCCTTCCCTTGAGATATATCTGCAAATATCTCGGAAACGAAACGAGCTATGGCAAAATGTTAAGAGACCTTTTTTGTAGAGAATTATATTTCCCACAATTTAGGTTCTATGATATTTTTTGATCAGAAGCGTAGTTTTCGAGATATATCGAGATATTTAAAAGATCCGAAGCCGCACCAACATAATAGAGATACAGAAACACCGTGGCCCCTTTCTTTGAGATAACTCTGCACCATTGCGAGCTGCAAATGCCACTTCCAGCTTAGCTGTGCAGAAGAAGACCAACAAGAAGAAGAAATATCTCGAAATATGTCCGTCAGGCCCCTTCCCTTGAGATAAATCTGCAAATATCTCGGAAACGAAGCGAGCTATGGCAAAATGTTAAGAGACCTTATTTGTAGAGAATTAAGTTTCCTACTTTTTATGTTCTATGATATTACTTGATCAGATGCGTAGTTCTCGAGATATATCAAGATACTTAAAAGTTCCGAAGCCGCACCAACATAATAGAGATACAGAAACACCGTGGCCCCTTTCTTTGAGATAACTCTGCGCTATTGCGAGCTGGAACTGCCACTTCCAGTTTAGCTGTGCAGAAGAAGAACAACAAGAAGAGGAAATATCTCGAAATATGTCCGTCAGGCCCCTTCCCTTGAGATATATCTGCAAATATCTCGGAAACGAAACGAGCTATGGCAAAATGTTAAGAGACCTTTTTTGTAGAGAATTATGTTTCCTACAATTTATGTTCTATGATATTTTTTGATCAGAAGCGTAGTTTTCGAGATATATCGAGATATTTAAAAGATCCGAAGCTGCACCAACATAATACAGATACAGAAACACCGTGGCCCCTTTCTTTGAGATAACTCTGCACTAGTGCGAGCCGCAAATGCCGCTTCCAGCTTAGCTGTGCCGAAGAAGAACAACAAGAAGAAGAAATATCTCGAAATATGTCCGTCAGGCCCCTTCCCTCGAGATAAATCTGCAAATATCTCGGAAACGAAGCGAGGTATGGCAAAATGTTAAGAGACCTTTTTTGTAGAGAATTAAGTTTCCTACTTTTTATGTTCTATGATATTTTTTGATCGGATGCGTAGTTCTCGAGATATATCAAGATATTTAAAAGTTCCGAAGCCGCACCAACATAATAGAGATACAGAAACACCGTGACCCCTTTCTTTGAGATAACTCTGCACTATTGCGAGCTGCAAATGCCACTTCGAACTTAGCTGTGCAGAAGAAGAACAACAAGAAGAAGAAATATCTCGAAATATGTCCCTCAGACCCCTTCCCTTGAGATGAATCTGCAAATATCTCGGAAACGAAGCGAGCTATGGCAAAATGTTAAGAGACCTTTTTTGTAGAGAATAATGTTTCCTACAATTTACGTTCTATGATATTTTTCGATCAGAAGCGTAGTTCTCGAGATATATCAAGATATTTAAAAGTTCCGAAGCCGCACCAACATAATAGAGATACAGAAACACCGTGGCCCCTTTCTTTGAGATAACTCTGCACTAGTGCGAGCCGCAAATGCCACTTCCAGCTTAGCTGTGCTGAAGAAGAACAACAAGAAGAAGAAATATCTCGAAATATGTCCGTCAGGCCCCTTCCCTTGAGATAAATATGCAAATATCTCGGAAACGAAGCGAGCTATGGCAAAATGTTAAGAGACCTTTTTTGTAGAGAATTAAGTTTCCTACTTTTTATGTTCTATGATATTTTTTGATCAGATGCGTAGTTCTCGAGATATATAAAGATATTTTAAAGTTCCGAAGCCGCACCAACATAATAGAGATACAGAAACACCGTGGCCCCTTTCTTCGAGATAACTCTGCACTATTGCGAGCTGCAAATGCCACTTCCAGCTTAGCTGTGCAGAGGAAGAACAACAAGAAGAAGAAATATCTCGAAATATGTCCGTCAGGCCCCTTCCCTTGAGATAAATCTGCAAATATCTCGGAAACGAAGAGAGCTATGGCAAAATGTTAAGAGACCTTTTTTGTAGGGAATTAAGTTTCCTACTTTTCATGTTCTATGATATTTTTTGATCAGATGCGTAGTTCTCGAGATATATCAAGATATTTAAAAGTTCCGAAGCCGCACCAACGTAATAGAGATACAGAAACACCGTGGCCCCTTTCTTTGAGATAACTCTGCACTATTGCGAGCTGGAAATGCCACTTCCAGTTTAGCTGTGCAGAAGAAGAACAACAAGAAGAAGAAATATCTCGAAATATGTCCGTCAGGCCCCTTCCCTTGAGATAAATCTGCAAATATCTCGGAAACGAAGCGAGCTATGGCAAAATGTTAAGAGACCTTTTTTGTAGAGAATTAAGTTTCCTACTTTTTATGTTCTATGATATTTTTTGATCAGATGCGTAGTTCTCGAGATATATCAAGATATCTAAAAGTTCCGAAGCCGCACCAACATAATAGAGATACAGAAACACCGTGGCCCGTTTCTTTGAGATAACTCTGCGCTATTGCGAGCTGGAAATGCCACTTCCAGTTTAGCTGTGCAGAAGAAGAACAACAAGAAGAGGAAATATCTCGAAATATGTCCGTCAGGCCCCTTCCCTTGAGATATATCTGCAAATATCTCGGAAACGAAACGAGCTATGGCAAAATGTTAAGAGACCTTTTTTGTAGAGAATTATATTTCCCACAATTTAGGTTCTATGATATTTTTTGATCAGAAGCGTAGTTTTCGAGATATATCGAGATATTTAAAAGATCCGAAGCCGCACCAACATAATAGAGATACAGAAACACCGTGGCCCCTTTCTTTGAGATAACTCTGCACCATTGCGAGCTGCAAATGCCACTTCCAGCTTAGCTGTGCAGAAGAAGACCAACAAGAAGAAGAAATATCTCGAAATATGTCCGTCAGGCCCCTTCCCTTGAGATAAATCTGCAAATATCTCGGAAACGAAGCGAGCTATGGCAAAATGTTAAGAGACCTTATTTGTAGAGAATTAAGTTTCCTACTTTTTATGTTCTATGATATTACTTGATCAGATGCGTAGTTCTCGAGATATATCAAGATACTTAAAAGTTCCGAAGCCGCACCAACATAATAGAGATACAGAAACACCGTGGCCCCTTTCTTTGAGATAACTCTGCGCTATTGCGAGCTGGAACTGCCACTTCCAGTTTAGCTGTGCAGAAGAAGAACAACAAGAAGAGGAAATATCTCGAAATATGTCCGTCAGGCCCCTTCCCTTGAGATATATCTGCAAATATCTCGGAAACGAAACGAGCTATGGCAAAATGTTAAGAGACCTTTTTTGTAGAGAATTATGTTTCCTACAATTTATGTTCTATGATATTTTTTGATCAGAAGCGTAGTTTTCGAGATATATCGAGATATTTAAAAGATCCGAAGCTGCACCAACATAATAGAGATACAGAAACACCGTGGCCCCTTTCTTTGAGATAACTCTGCACTAGTGCGAGCCGCAAATGCCGCTTCCAGCTTAGCTGTGCCGAAGAAGAACAACAAGAAGAAGAAATATCTCGAAATATGTCCGTCAGGCCCCTTCCCTCGAGATAAATCTGCAAATATCTCGGAAACGAAGCGAGGTATGGCAAAATGTTAAGAGACCTTTTTTGTAGAGAATTAAGTTTCCTACTTTTTATGTTCTATGATATTTTTTGATCGGATGCGTAGTTCTCGAGATATATCAAGATATTTAAAAGTTCCGAAGCCGCACCAACATAATAGAGATACAGAAACACCGTGGCCCCTTTCTTTGAGATAACTCTGCACTATTGCGAGCTGCAAATGCCACTTCCAGCTTAGCTGTGCAGAAGAAGACCAACAAGAAGAAGAAATATCTCGAAATATGTCCGTCAGGCCCCTTCCCTTGAGATAAATCTGCAAATATCTCGGAAACGAAGCGAGCTATGGCAAAATGTTAAGAGACCTTATTTGTAGAGAATTAAGTTTCCTACTTTTTACGTTCTATGATATTATTTGATCAGATGCGTAGTTCTCGAGATATATCAAGATATTTAAAAGTTCCGAAGCCGCACCGACATAATAGAGATACAGAAACACCGTGGCCCCTTTCTTTCAGATAACTCTGCACTATTGCGAGACGCAAATGCCGCTTCCAGCTTAGCTGTGCAGAAGAAGAACAACAAGAAGAAGAAATATCTCGAGATATGTCCGTCAGGCCCCTTCCCACGAGATAAATCTGCAAATATCTCGGAAACGAAGCGAGCTATCGCAAAATGTTTAGAGACCTTTTTTGTAGAGAATTATGTTTCCTACAATTTATGTTCTATGATATTTTTTGATCAGAAGCGTAGTTTTCGAGATATATCGAGATATTTAAAAGATCCGAAGCCGCACCAACATAATAGAGATACAGAAACAACGTGGCCCCTTTCTTTGAGATAACTCTGCACTATTGCGAGCTGCAAATGCCACTTCCAGCTTAGCTGTGCAGAAGAAGAACAACAAGAAGAAGAAATATCTCGAAATATGTCCGTCAGGCCCCTTCCCTTGAGATAAATCTGCAAATATCTCGGAAACGAAGCGAGCTATGGCAAAATGTTAAGAGACCTTTTTTGTAGAGAATTAAGTTTCCTACTTTTTATGTTCTATGATATTTTTTGATCAGATGCGTAGTTCTCGAGATATATCAAGATATCTAAAAGTTCCGAAGCCGCACCAACATAATAGAGATACAGAAACACCGTGGCCCCTTTCTTTGAGATAACTCTGCACCATTGCGAGCTGCAAATGCCACTTCCAGCTTAGCTGTGCAGAAGAAGACCAACAAGAAGAAGAAATATCTCGAAATATGTCCGTCAGGCCCCTTCCCTTGAGATAAATCTGCAAATATCTCGGAAACGAAGCGAGCTATGGCAAAATGTTAAGAGACCTTATTTGTAGAGAATTAAGTTTCCTACTTTTTATGTTCTATGATATTATTTGATCAGATGCGTAGTTCTCGAGATATATCAAGATACTTAAAAGTTCCGAAGCCGCACCAACATAATAGAGATACAGAAACACCGTGGCCCCTTTCTTTGAGATAACTCTGCGCTATTGCGAGCTGGAACTGCCACTTCCAGTTTAGCTGTGCAGAAGAAGAACAACAAGAAGAGGAAATATCTCGAAATATGTCCGTCAGGCCCCTTCCCTTGAGATATATCTGCAAATATCTCGGAAACGAAACGAGCTATGGCAAAATGTTAAGAGACCTTTTTTGTAGAGAATTATATTTCCCACAATTTAGGTTCTATGATATTTTTTGATCAGAAGCGTAGTTTTCGAGATATATCGAGATATTTAAAAGATCCGAAGCCGCACCAACATAATAGAGATACAGAAACACCGTGGCCCCTTTCTTTGAGATAACTCTGCACCATTGCGAGCTGCAAATGCCACTTCCAGCTTAGCTGTGCAGAAGAAGACCAACAAGAAGAAGAAATATCTCGAAATATGTCCGTCAGGCCCCTTCCCTTGAGATAAATCTGCAAATATCTCGGAAACGAAGCGAGCTATGGCAAAATGTTAAGAGACCTTATTTGTAGAGAATTAAGTTTCCTACTTTTTATGTTCTATGATATTACTTGATCAGATGCGTAGTTCTCGAGATATATCAAGATACTTAAAAGTTCCGAAGCCGCACCAACATAATAGAGATACAGAAACACCGTGGCCCCTTTCTTTGAGATAACTCTGCGCTATTGCGAGCTGGAACTGCCACTTCCAGTTTAGCTGTGCAGAAGAAGAACAACAAGAAGAGGAAATATCTCGAAATATGTCCGTCAGGCCCCTTCCCTTGAGATATATCTGCAAATATCTCGGAAACGAAACGAGCTATGGCAAAATGTTAAGAGACCTTTTTTGTAGAGAATTATGTTTCCTACAATTTATGTTCTATGATATTTTTTGATCAGAAGCGTAGTTTTCGAGATATATCGAGATATTTAAAAGATCCGAAGCTGCACCAACATAATAGAGATACAGAAACACCGTGGCCCCTTTCTTTGAGATAACTCTGCACTAGTGCGAGCCGCAAATGCCGCTTCCAGCTTAGCTGTGCCGAAGAAGAACAACAAGAAGAAGAAATATCTCGAAATATGTCCGTCAGGCCCCTTCCCTCGAGATAAATCTGCAAATATCTCGGAAACGAAGCGAGGTATGGCAAAATGTTAAGAGACCTTTTTTGTAGAGAATTAAGTTTCCTACTTTTTATGTTCTATGATATTTTTTGATCGGATGCGTAGTTCTCGAGATATATCAAGATATTTAAAAGTTCCGAAGCCGCACCAACATAATAGAGATACAGAAACACCGTGGCCCCTTTCTTTGAGATAACTCTGCACTATTGCGAGCTGCAAATGCCACTTCCAGCTTAGCTGTGCAGAAGAAGACCAACAAGAAGAAGAAATATCTCGAAATATGTCCGTCAGGCCCCTTCCCTTGAGATAAATCTGCAAATATCTCGGAAACGAAGCGAGCTATGGCAAAATGTTAAGAGACCTTATTTGTAGAGAATTAAGTTTCCTACTTTTTACGTTCTATGATATTATTTGATCAGATGCGTAGTTCTCGAGATATATCAAGATATTTAAAAGTTCCGAAGCCGCACCGACATAATAGAGATACAGAAACACCGTGGCCCCTTTCTTTCAGATAACTCTGCACTATTGCGAGACGCAAATGCCGCTTCCAGCTTAGCTGTGCAGAAGAAGAACAACAAGAAGAAGAAATATCTCGAGATATGTCCGTCAGGCCCCTTCCCACGAGATAAATCTGCAAATATCTCGGAAACGAAGCGAGCTATCGCAAAATGTTTAGAGACCTTTTTTGTAGAGAATTATGTTTCCTACAATTTATGTTCTATGATATTTTTTGATCAGAAGCGTAGTTTTCGAGATATATCGAGATATTTAAAAGATCCGAAGCCGCACCAACATAATAGAGATACAGAAACAACGTGGCCCCTTTCTTTGAGATAACTCTGCACTATTGCGAGCTGCAAATGCCACTTCCAGCTTAGCTGTGCAGAAGAAGAACAACAAGAAGAAGAAATATCTCGAAATATGTCCGTCAGGCCCCTTCCCTTGAGATAAATCTGCAAATATCTCGGAAACGAAGCGAGCTATGGCAAAATGTTAAGAGACCTTTTTTGTAGAGAATTAAGTTTCCTACTTTTTATGTTCTATGATATTTTTTGATCAGATGCGTAGTTCTCGAGATATATCAAGATATCTAAAAGTTCCGAAGCCGCACCAACATAATAGAGATACAGAAACACCGTGGCCCCTTTCTTTGAGATAACTCTGCACCATTGCGAGCTGCAAATGCCACTTCCAGCTTAGCTGTGCAGAAGAAGACCAACAAGAAGAAGAAATATCTCGAAATATGTCCGTCAGGCCCCTTCCCTTGAGATAAATCTGCAAATATCTCGGAAACGAAGCGAGCTATGGCAAAATGTTAAGAGACCTTATTTGTAGAGAATTAAGTTTCCTACTTTTTATGTTCTATGATATTATTTGATCAGATGCGTAGTTCTCGAGATATATCAAGATACTTAAAAGTTCCGAAGCCGCACCAACATAATAGAGATACAGAAACACCGTGGCCCCTTTCTTTGAGATAACTCTGCGCTATTGCGAGCTGGAACTGCCACTTCCAGTTTAGCTGTGCAGAAGAAGAACAACAAGAAGAGGAAATATCTCGAAATATGTCCGTCAGGCCCCTTCCCTTGAGATATATCTGCAAATATCTCGGAAACGAAACGAGCTATGGCAAAATGTTAAGAGACCTTTTTTGTAGAGAATTATGTTTCCTACAATTTATGTTCTATGATATTTTTTGATCAGAAGCGTAGTTTTCGAGATATATCGAGATATTTAAAAGATCCGAAGCTGCACCAACATAATAGAGATACAGAAACACCGTGGCCCCTTTCTTTGAGATAACTCTGCACTAGTGCGAGCCGCAAATGCCGCTTCCAGCTTAGCTGTGCCGAAGAAGAACAACAAGAAGAAGAAATATCTCGAAATATGTCCGTCAGGCCCCTTCCCTCGAGATAAATCTGCAAATATCTCGGAAACGAAGCGAGGTATGGCAAAATGTTAAGAGACCTTTTTTGTAGAGAATTAAGTTTCCTACTTTTTATGTTCTATGATATTTTTTGATCGGATGCGTAGTTCTCGAGATATATCAAGATATTTAAAAGTTCCGAAGCCGCACCAACATAATAGAGATACAGAAACACCGTGGCCCCTTTCTTTGAGATAACTCTGCACTATTGCGAGCTGCAAATGCCACTTCCAGCTTAGCTGTGCAGAAGAAGACCAACAAGAAGAAGAAATATCTCGAAATATGTCCGTCAGGCCCCTTCCCTTGAGATAAATCTGCAAATATCTCGGAAACGAAGCGAGCTATGGCAAAATGTTAAGAGACCTTATTTGTAGAGAATTAAGTTTCCTACTTTTTACGTTCTATGATATTATTTGATCAGATGCGTAGTTCTCGAGATATATCAAGATATTTAAAAGTTCCGAAGCCGCACCGACATAATAGAGATACAGAAACACCGTGGCCCCTTTCTTTCAGATAACTCTGCACTATTGCGAGACGCAAATGCCGCTTCCAGCTTAGCTGTGCAGAAGAAGAACAACAAGAAGAAGAAATATCTCGAGATATGTCCGTCAGGCCCCTTCCCACGAGATAAATCTGCAAATATCTCGGAAACGAAGCGAGCTATCGCAAAATGTTTAGAGACCTTTTTTGTAGAGAATTATGTTTCCTACAATTTATGTTCTATGATATTTTTTGATCAGAAGCGTAGTTTTCGAGATATATCGAGATATCTAAAAGATCCGAAGCCGCACCAACATAATAGAGATACAGAAACAACGTGGCCCCTTTCTTTGAGATAACTCTGCACTATTGCGAGCTGCAAATGCCACTTCCAGCTTAGCTGTGCAGAAGAAGAACAACAAGAAGAAGAAATATCTCGAAATATGTCCGTCAGGCCCCTTCCCTTGAGATAAATCTGCAAATATCTCGGAAACGAAGCGAGCTATGGCAAAATGTTAAGAGACCTTTTTTGTAGAGAATTAAGTTTCCTACTTTTTATGTTCTATGATATTTTTTGATCAGATGCGTAGTTCTCGAGATATATCAAGATATCTAAAAGTTCCGAAGCCGCACCAACATAATAGAGATACAGAAACACCGTGGCCCCTTTCTTTGAGATAACTCTGCGCTATTGCGAGCTGGAAATGCCACTTCCAGTTTAGCTGTGCAGAAGAAGAACAACAAGAAGAGGAAATATCTCGAAATATGTCCGTCAGGCCCCTTCCCTTGAGATATATCTGCAAATATCTCGGAAACGAAACGAGCTATGGCAAAATGTTAAGAGACCTTTTTTGTAGAGAATTATATTTCCCACAATTTAGGTTCTATGATATTTTTTGATCAGAAGCGTAGTTTTCGAGATATATCGAGATATTTAAAAGATCCGAAGCCGCACCAACATAATAGAGATACAGAAACACCGTGGCCCCTTTCTTTGAGATAACTCTGCACCATTGCGAGCTGCAAATGCCACTTCCAGCTTAGCTGTGCAGAAGAAGACCAACAAGAAGAAGAAATATCTCGAAATATGTCCGTCAGGCCCCTTCCCTTGAGATAAATCTGCAAATATCTCGGAAACGAAGCGAGCTATGGCAAAATGTTAAGAGACCTTATTTGTAGAGAATTAAGTTTCCTACTTTTTATGTTCTATGATATTACTTGATCAGATGCGTAGTTCTCGAGATATATCAAGATACTTAAAAGTTCCGAAGCCGCACCAACATAATAGAGATACAGAAACACCGTGGCCCCTTTCTTTGAGATAACTCTGCGCTATTGCGAGCTGGAACTGCCACTTCCAGTTTAGCTGTGCAGAAGAAGAACAACAAGAAGAGGAAATATCTCGAAATATGTCCGTCAGGCCCCTTCCCTTGAGATATATCTGCAAATATCTCGGAAACGAAACGAGCTATGGCAAAATGTTAAGAGACCTTTTTTGTAGAGAATTATGTTTCCTACAATTTATGTTCTATGATATTTTTTGATCAGAAGCGTAGTTTTCGAGATATATCGAGATATTTAAAAGATCCGAAGCTGCACCAACATAATAGAGATACAGAAACACCGTGGCCCCTTTCTTTGAGATAACTCTGCACTAGTGCGAGCCGCAAATGCCGCTTCCAGCTTAGCTGTGCCGAAGAAGAACAACAAGAAGAAGAAATATCTCGAAATATGTCCGTCAGGCCCCTTCCCTCGAGATAAATCTGCAAATATCTCGGAAACGAAGCGAGGTATGGCAAAATGTTAAGAGACCTTTTTTGTAGAGAATTAAGTTTCCTACTTTTTATGTTCTATGATATTTTTTGATCGGATGCGTAGTTCTCGAGATATATCAAGATATTTAAAAGTTCCGAAGCCGCACCAACATAATAGAGATACAGAAACACCGTGGCCCCTTTCTTTGAGATAACTCTGCACTATTGCGAGCTGCAAATGCCACTTCCAGCTTAGCTGTGCAGAAGAAGGCCAACAAGAAGAAGAAATATCTCGAAATATGTCCGTCAGGCCCCTTCCCTTGAGATAAATCTGCAAATATCTCGGAAACGAAGCGAGCTATGGCAAAATGTTAAGAGACCTTATTTGTAGAGAATTAAGTTTCCTACTTTTTACGTTCTATGATATTATTTGATCAGATGCGTAGTTCTCGAGATATATCAAGATATTTAAAAGTTCCGAAGCCGCACCGACATAATAGAGATACAGAAACACCGTGGCCCCTTTCTTTCAGATAACTCTGCACTATTGCGAGACGCAAATGCCGCTTCCAGCTTAGCTGTGCAGAAGAAGAACAACAAGAAGAAGAAATATCTCGAGATATGTCCGTCAGGCCCCTTCCCACGAGATAAATCTGCAAATATCTCGGAAACGAAGCGAGCTATCGCAAAATGTTTAGAGACCTTTTTTGTAGAGAATTATGTTTCCTACAATTTATGTTCTATGATATTTTTTGATCAGAAGCGTAGTTTTCGAGATATATCGAGATATTTAAAAGATCCGAAGCCGCACCAACATAATAGAGATACAGAAACAACGTGGCCCCTTTCTTTGAGATAACTCTGCACTATTGCGAGCTGCAAATGCCACTTCCAGCTTAGCTGTGCAGAAGAAGAACAACAAGAAGAAGAAATATCTCGAAATATGTCCGTCAGGCCCCTTCCCTTGAGATAAATCTGCAAATATCTCGGAAACGAAGCGAGCTATGGCAAAATGTTAAGAGACCTTTTTTGTAGAGAATTAAGTTTCCTACTTTTTATGTTCTATGATATTTTTTGATCAGATGCGTAGTTCTCGAGATATATCAAGATATCTAAAAGTTCCGAAGCCGCACCAACATTAATAGAGATACAGAAACACCGTGGCCCCTTTCTTTGAGATAACTCTGCACCATTGCGAGCTGCAAATGCCACTTCCAGCTTAGCTGTGCAGAAGAAGACCAACAAGAAGAAGAAATATCTCGAAATATGTCCGTCAGGCCCCTTCCCTTGAGATAAATCTGCAAATATCTCGGAAACGAAGCGAGCTATGGCAAAATGTTAAGAGACCTTATTTGTAGAGAATTAAGTTTCCTACTTTTTATGTTCTATGATATTATTTGATCAGATGCGTAGTTCTCGAGATATATCAAGATACTTAAAAGTTCCGAAGCCGCACCAACATAATAGAGATACAGAAACACCGTGGCCCCTTTCTTTGAGATAACTCTGCGCTATTGCGAGCTGGAACTGCCACTTCCAGTTTAGCTGTGCAGAAGAAGAACAACAAGAAGAGGAAATATCTCGAAATATGTCCGTCAGGCCCCTTCCCTTGAGATATATCTGCAAATATCTCGGAAACGAAACGAGCTATGGCAAAATCTTAAGAGACCTTTTTTGTAGAGAATTATGTTTCCTACAATTTATGTTCTATGATATTTTTTGATCAGAAGCGTAGTTTTCGAGATATATCGAGATATTTAAAAGATCCGAAGCTGCACCAACATAATAGAGATACAGAAACACCGTGGCCCCTTTCTTTGAGATAACTCTGCACTAGTGCGAGCCGCAAATGCCGCTTCCAGCTTAGCTGTGCCGAAGAAGAACAACAAGAAGAAGAAATATCTCGAAATATGTCCGTCAGGCCCCTTCCCTCGAGATAAATCTGCAAATATCTCGGAAACGAAGCGAGGTATGGCAAAATGTTAAGAGACCTTTTTTGTAGAGAATTAAGTTTCCTACTTTTTATGTTCTATGATATTTTTTGATCGGATGCGTAGTTCTCGAGATATATCAAGATATTTAAAAGTTCCGAAGCCGCACCAACATAATAGAGATACAGAAACACCGTGGCCCCTTTCTTTGAGATAACTCTGCACTATTGCGAGCTGCAAATGCCACTTCCAGCTTAGCTGTGCAGAAGAAGACCAACAAGAAGAAGAAATATCTCGAAATATGTCCGTCAGGCCCCTTCCCTTGAGATAAATCTGCAAATATCTCGGAAACGAAGCGAGCTATGGCAAAATGTTAAGAGACCTTATTTGTAGAGAATTAAGTTTCCTACTTTTTACGTTCTATGATATTATTTGATCAGATGCGTAGTTCTCGAGATATATCAAGATATTTAAAAGTTCCGAAGCCGCACCGACATAATAGAGATACAGAAACACCGTGGCCCCTTTCTTTCAGATAACTCTGCACTATTGCGAGACGCAAATGCCGCTTCCAGCTTAGCTGTGCAGAAGAAGAACAACAAGAAGAAGAAATATCTCGAGATATGTCCGTCAGGCCCCTTCCCACGAGATAAATCTGCAAATATCTCGGAAACGAAGCGAGCTATCGCAAAATGTTTAGAGACCTTTTTTGTAGAGAATTATGTTTCCTACAATTTATGTTCTATGATATTTTTTGATCAGAAGCGTAGTTTTCGAGATATATCGAGATATTTAAAAGATCCGAAGCCGCACCAACATAATAGAGATACAGAAACAACGTGGCCCCTTTCTTTGAGATAACTCTGCACTATTGCGAGCTGCAAATGCCACTTCCAGCTTAGCTGTGCAGAAGAAGAACAACAAGAAGAAGAAATATCTCGAAATATGTCCGTCAGGCCCCTTCCCTTGAGATAAATCTGCAAATATCTCGGAAACGAAGCGAGCTATGGCAAAATGTTAAGAGACCTTTTTTGTAGAGAATTAAGTTTCCTACTTTTTATGTTCTATGATATTTTTTGATCAGATGCGTAGTTCTCGAGATATATCAAGATATCTAAAAGTTCCGAAGCCGCACCAACATAATAGAGATACAGAAACACCGTGGCCCCTTTCTTCGAGATAACTCTGCACTATTGCGAGCTGCAAATGCCACTACCAGCTTAGCTGTGCAGAAGAAGAACAACAAGAAGAAGAAATATCTCGAAAAATGTCCGTCAGGCCCCTTCCCTTGAGATAAATCTGCAAATATCTCGGAAACGAAGCGAGCTATGGCAAAATGTTAAGAGACCTGATTTGTAGAGAATTAGGTTTCCTACTTTTTATGTTCTATGATATTTTTTGATCAGATGCGTAGTTCTCGAGATATATCAAGATATTTAAAAGTTCCGAAGCCGCACCAACATAATAGAGATACAGAAACACCGTGGCCCCTTTCTTTGAGATAACTCTGCGCTATTGCGAGCTGGAAATGCCACTTCCAGTTTAGCTGTGCAGAAGAAGACCAACAAGAAGAAGAAATATCTCGAAATATGTCCGTCAGGCCCCTTCCCTTGAGATAAATCTGCAAATATCTCGGAAACGAAGCGAGCTATGGCAAAATGTTAAGAGACCTTATTTGTAGAGAATTAAGTTTCCTACTTTTTATGTTCTATGATATTATTTGATCAGATGCGTAGTTCTCGAGATATATCAAGATACTTAAAAGTTCCGAAGCCGCACCAACATAATAGAGATACGGAAACACCGTGGCCCCTTTCTTTGAGATAACTCTGCGCTATTGCGAGCTGGAACTGCCACTTCCAGTTTAGCTGTGCAGAAGAAGAACAACAAGAAGAGGAAATATCTCGAAATATGTCCGTCAGGCCCCTTCCCTTGAGATATATCTGCAAATATCTCGGAAACGAAACGAGCTATGGCAAAATGTTAAGAGACCTTTTTTGTAGAGAATTATGTTTCCTACAATTTATGTTCTATGATATTTTTTGATCAGAAGCGTAGTTTTCGAGATATATCGAGATATTTAAAAGATCCGAAGCTGCACCAACATAATAGAGATACAGAAACACCGTGGCCCCTTTCTTTGAGATAACTCTGCACTAGTGCGAGCCGCAAATGCCGCTTCCAGCTTAGCTGTGCCGAAGAAGAACAACAAGAAGAAGAAATATCTCGAAATATGTCCGTCAGGCCCCTTCCCTCGAGATAAATCTGCAAATATCTCGGAAACGAAGCGAGGTATGGCAAAATGTTAAGAGACCGTTTTTGTAGAGAATTAAGTTTCCTACTTTTTATGTTCTATGATATTTTTTGATCGGATGCGTAGTTCTCGAGATATATCAAGATATTTAAAAGTTCCGAAGCCGCACCAACATAATAGAGATACAGAAACACCGTGGCCCCTTTCTTTGAGATAACTCTGCACTATTGCGAGCTGCAAATGCCACTTCCAGCTTAGCTGTGCAGAAGAAGACCAACAAGAAGAAGAAATATCTCGAAATATGTCCGTCAGGCCCCTTCCCTTGAGATAAATCTGCAAATATCTCGGAAACGAAGCGAGCTATGGCAAAATGTTAAGAGACCTTATTTGTAGAGAATTAAGTTTCCTACTTTTTACGTTCTATGATATTATTTGATCAGATGCGTAGTTCTCGAGATATATCAAGATATTTAAAAGTTCCGAAGCCGCACCGACATAATAGAGATACAGAAACACCGTGGCCCCTTTCTTTCAGATAACTCTGCACTATTGCGAGACGCAAATGCCGCTTCCAGCTTAGCTGTGCAGAAGAAGAACAACAAGAAGAAGAAATATCTCGAGATATGTCCGTCAGGCCCCTTCCCACGAGATAAATCTGCAAATATCTCGGAAACGAAGCGAGCTATCGCAAAATGTTTAGAGACCTTTTTTGTAGAGAATTATGTTTCCTACAATTTATGTTCTATGATATTTTTTGATCAGAAGCGTAGTTTTCGAGATATATCGAGATATTTAAAAGATCCGAAGCCGCACCAACATAATAGAGATACAGAAACAACGTGGCCCCTTTCTTTGAGATAACTCTGCACTATTGCGAGCTGCAAATGCCACTTCCAGCTTAGCTGTGCAGAAGAAGAACAACAAGAAGAAGAAATATCTCGAAATATGTCCGTCAGGCCCCTTCCCTTGAGATAAATCTGCAAATATCTCGGAAACGAAGCGAGCTATGGCAAAATGTTAAGAGACCTTTTTTGTAGAGAATTAAGTTTCCTACTTTTTATGTTCTATGATATTTTTTGATCAGATGCGTAGTTCTCGAGATATATCAAGATATCTAAAAGTTCCGAAGCCGCACCAACATAATAGAGATACAGAAACACCGTGGCCCCTTTCTTCGAGATAACTCTGCACTATTGCGAGCTGCAAATGCCACTACCAGCTGAGCTGTGCAGAAGAAGAACAACAAGAAGAAGAAATATCTCGAAAAATGTCCGTCAGGCCCCTTCCCTTGAGATAAATCTGCAAATATCTCGGAAACGAAGCGAGCTATGGCAAAATGTTAAGAGACCTTATTTGTAGAGAATTAAGTTTCCTACTTTTTATGTTCTATGATATTATTTGATCAGATGCGTAGTTCTCGAGATATATCAAGATACTTAAAAGTTCCGAAGCCGCACCAACATAATAGAGATACGGAAACACCGTGGCCCCTTTCTTTGAGATAACTCTGCGCTATTGCGAGCTGGAACTGCCACTTCCAGTTTAGCTGTGCAGAAGAAGAACAACAAGAAGAGGAAATATCTCGAAATATGTCCGTCAGGCCCCTTCCCTTGAGATATATCTGCAAATATCTCGGAAACGAAACGAGCTATGGCAAAATGTTAAGAGACCTTTTTTGTAGAGAATTATGTTTCCTACAATTTATGTTCTATGATATTTTTTGATCAGAAGCGTAGTTTTCGAGATATATCGAGATATTTAAAAGATCCGAAGCTGCACCAACATAATAGAGATACAGAAACACCGTGGCCCCTTTCTTTGAGATAACTCTGCACTAGTGCGAGCCGCAAATGCCGCTTCCAGCTTAGCTGTGCCGAAGAAGAACAACAAGAAGAAGAAATATCTCGAAATATGTCCGTCAGGCCCCTTCCCTCGAGATAAATCTGCAAATATCTCGGAAACGAAGCGAGGTATGGCAAAATGTTAAGAGACCGTTTTTGTAGAGAATTAAGTTTCCTACTTTTTATGTTCTATGATATTTTTTGATCGGATGCGTAGTTCTCGAGATATATCAAGATATTTAAAAGTTCCGAAGCCGCACCAACATAATAGAGATACAGAAACACCGTGGCCCCTTTCTTTGAGATAACTCTGCACTATTGCGAGCTGCAAATGCCACTTCCAGCTTAGCTGTGCAGAAGAAGACCAACAAGAAGAAGAAATATCTCGAAATATGTCCGTCAGGCCCCTTCCCTTGAGATAAATCTGCAAATATCTCGGAAACGAAGCGAGCTATGGCAAAATGTTAAGAGACCTTATTTGTAGAGAATTAAGTTTCCTACTTTTTACGTTCTATGATATTATTTGATCAGATGCGTAGTTCTCGAGATATATCAAGATATTTAAAAGTTCCGAAGCCGCACCGACATAATAGAGATACAGAAACACCGTGGCCCCTTTCTTTCAGATAACTCTGCACTATTGCGAGACGCAAATGCCGCTTCCAGCTTAGCTGTGCAGAAGAAGAACAACAAGAAGAAGAAATATCTCGAGATATGTCCGTCAGGCCCCTTCCCACGAGATAAATCTGCAAATATCTCGGAAACGAAGCGAGCTATCGCAAAATGTTTAGAGACCTTTTTTGTAGAGAATTATGTTTCCTACAATTTATGTTCTATGATATTTTTTGATCAGAAGCGTAGTTTTCGAGATATATCGAGATATTTAAAAGATCCGAAGCCGCACCAACATAATAGAGATACAGAAACAACGTGGCCCCTTTCTTTGAGATAACTCTGCACTATTGCGAGCTGCAAATGCCACTTCCAGCTTAGCTGTGCAGAAGAAGAACAACAAGAAGAAGAAATATCTCGAAATATGTCCGTCAGGCCCCTTCCCTTGAGATAAATCTGCAAATATCTCGGAAACGAAGCGAGCTATGGCAAAATGTTAAGAGACCTTTTTTGTAGAGAATTAAGTTTCCTACTTTTTATGTTCTATGATATTTTTTGATCAGATGCGTAGTTCTCGAGATATATCAAGATATCTAAAAGTTCCGAAGCCGCACCAACATAATAGAGATACAGAAACACCGTGGCCCCTTTCTTCGAGATAACTCTGCACTATTGCGAGCTGCAAATGCCACTACCAGCTGAGCTGTGCAGAAGAAGAACAACAAGAAGAAGAAATATCTCGAAAAATGTCCGTCAGGCCCCTTCCCTTGAGATAAATCTGCAAATATCTCGGAAACGAAGCGAGCTATGGCAAAATGTTAAGAGACCTTATTTGTAGAGAATTAGGTTTCCTACTTTTTATGTTCTATGATATTTTTTGATCAGATGCGTAGTTCTCGAGATATATCAAGATATTTAAAAGTTCCGAAGCCGCACCAACATAATAGAGATACAGAAACACCGTGGCCCCTTTCTTTGAGATAACTCTGCGCTATTGCGAGCTGGAAATGCCACTTCCAGTTTAGCTGTGCAGAAGAAGAACAACAAGAAGAGGAAATATCTCGAAATATGTCCGTCAGGCCCCATCCCTTGAGATATATCTGCAAATCTCTCGGAAACGAAACGAGCTATGGCAAAATGTTAAGAGACCTTTTTTGTAGAGAATTATATTTCCCACAATTTAGGTTCTATGATATTTTTTGATCAGAAGCGTAGTTTTCGAGATATATCGAGATATTTAAAAGATCCGAAGCCGCACCAACATAATAGAGATACAGAAACACCGTGGCCCCTTTCTTTGAGATAACTCTGCACCATTGCGAGCTGCAAATGCCACTTCCAGCTTAGCTGTGCAGAAGAAGACCAACAAGAAGAAGAAATATCTCGAAATATGGCCGTCAGGCCCCTTCCCTTGAGATAAATCTGCAAATATCTCGGAAACGAAGCGAGCTATGGCAAAATGTTAAGAGACCTTATTTGTACAGAATTAAGTTTCCTACTTTTTATGTTCTATGATATTATTTGATCAGATGCGTAGTTCTCGAGATATATCAAGATACTTAAAAGTTCCGAAGCCGCACCAACATAATAGAGATACAGAAACACCGTGGCCCCTTTCTTTGAGATAACTCTGCGCTATTGCGAGCTGGAAATGCCACTTCCAGTTTAGCTGTGCAGAAGAAGAACAACAAGAAGAGGAAATATCTCGAAATATGTCCGTCAGGCCCCTTCCCTTGAGATATATCTGCAAATATCTCGGAAACGAAACGAGCTATGGCAAAATGTTAAGAGACCTTTTTTGTAGAGAATTATGTTTCCTACAATTTACGTTCTATGATATTTTTTGATCAGAAGCGTAGTTTTCGAGATATATCGAGATATTTAAAAGATCCGAAGCTGCACCAACATAATAGAGATACAGAAACACCGTGGCCCCTTTCTTTGAGATAACTCTGCACTAGTGCGAGCCGCAAATGCCGCTTCCAGCTTAGCTGTGCCGAAGAAGAACAACAAGAAGAAGAAATATCTCGAAATATGTCCGTCAGGCCCCTTCCCTCGAGATAAATCTGCGAATATCTCGGAAACGAAGCGAGGTATGGCAAAATGTTAAGAGACCTTTTTTGTAGAGAATTAAGTTTCCTACTTTTTATGTTCTATGATATTTTTTGATCGGATGCGTAGTTCTCGAGATATATCAAGATATTTAAAAGTTCCGAAGCCGCACCAACATAATAGAGATACAGAAACACCGTGGCCCCTTTCTTTGAGATAACTCTGCACTATTGCGAGCTGCAAATGCCACTTCCAGCTTAGCTGTGCAGAAGAAGACCAACAAGAAGAAGAAATATCTCGAAATATGTCCGTCAGGCCCCTTCCCTTGAGATAAATCTGCAAATATCTCGGAAACGAAGCGAGCTATGGCAAAATGTTAAGAGACCTTATTTGTAGAGAATTAAGTTTCCTACTTTTTACGTTCTATGATATTATTTGATCAGATGCGTAGTTCTCGAGATATATCAAGATATTTAAAAGTTCCGAAGCCGCACCGACATAATAGAGATACAGAAACACCGTGGCCCCTTTCTTTCAGATAACTCTGCACTATTGCGAGCTGGAAATGCCACTTCCTGTTTAGCTGTGCAGAAGAAGAACAACAAGAAGAAGAAATATCTCGAAATATGTCCGTCAGGCCCTTTCCCTTGAGATAAATCTGCAAATATCTCGGAAACGAAGCGAGCTATGGCAAAATGTTAAGTGACTTTATTTGTAGAGAATTAAGTTTCCTACTTTTTACGTTCTATGATATTTTTTAATCAGATGCGTAGTTCTCGAGATATATAAAGATATTTTAAAGTTCCGAAGCCGCACCAACATAATAGAGATACAGAAACACCGTGGCCCCTTTCTTCGAGATAACTCTGCACTATTGCGAGCTGCAAATGCCACTTCCAGCTTAGCTGTGCAGAAGAAGAACAACAAGAAGAAGAAATATCTCGAAATATGTCCGTCAGGCCCCTTCCCTTGAGATAAATCTGCATATATCTCGGAAGCGAAGCGAGCTATGGCAAAATGTTAAGAGACCTTTTTTGTGGAGAATTAAGTTTCCTACTTTTTATGTTCTATGATATTATTTGATCAGATGCGTAGTTCTCGAGATATATCAAGATATTTAAAAGTTCCGAAGCCGCACCAACATAATAGAGATACAGAAACACCGTGGCCCCTTTCTTTGAGATAACTCTGCACTATTGCGAGCTGCAAATGCCACTTCCAGCTTAGCTGTGCAGAAGAAGAACAACAAGAAGAAGAAATATCTCGAAATATGTCCGTCAGGCCCCTTCCCTTGAGATAAATCTGCATATATCTCGGAAGCGAAGCGAGCAATGGCAAAATGTTAAGAGACCTTTTTTGTAGAGAATTATGTTTCCTACAATTTATGTTCTATGATATTTTTTGATCAGAAGCGTAGTTTTCGAGATATATCAAGATATTTAAAAGTTCCGAAGCCGCACCAACATAATAGAGATACAGAAACACCGTGGCACCTTTCTTTCAGATAACTCTGCACTATTGCGAGCTGGAAATGCCACTTCCAGTTTAGCTGTGCAGAAGAAGAACAACAAGAAGAAGAAATATCTCGAAATATGTCCGTCAGGCCCCTTCCCTTGAGATAAATCTGCATATATCTCGGAAACGAAGCGAGCTATGGCAAAATGTTGAGAGACCTTTTTTGTAGAGAATTAAGTTTTCTACTTTTTATGTTCTATGATATTTTTTGATCAGATGCGTAGTTCTCGAGATATATCAAGATATTTAAAAGTTCCGAAGCCGCACCAACATAATAGAGATACAGAAACACCGTGGCGCCTTTCTTTGAGATAACTCTGCACTATTGCGAGCTGCAAATGCCACTTCCAGCTTAGCTGTGCAGAAGAGGAACAACAAGAAGAAGAAATATCTCGAAATATGTCCGTCAGGCACCTGCCCTTGAGATAAATCTGCAAATATCTCGGAAACGAAGCGAGCTATGGCAAAATGTTAAGCGACTTTATTTGTAGAGAATTAAGTTTCCTACTTTTTACGTTCTATGATATTTTTTAATCAGATGCGTAGTTCTCGAGATATATAAAGATATTTTAAAGTTCCGAAGCCGCACCAACATAATAGAGATACAGAAACACCGTGGCCCCTTTCTTTGAGATAACTCTGCACTATTGCGAGCTGCAAATGCCACTTCCAGCTTAGCTGTGCAGAAGAAGAACAACAAGAAGAAGAAATATCTCGAAATATGTCCGTCAGGCCCCTTCCCTTGAGATAAATCTGCAAATATCTCGGAAACGAAGCTAGCTATGGCAAAATGTTAAGCGACTTTATTTGTAGAGAATTAAGTTTCCTACTTTTTACGTTCTATGATATTTTTTAATCAGATGCGTAGTTCTCGAGATATATAAAGATATTTTAAAGTTCCGAAGCCGCACCAACATAATAGAGATACAGAAACACCGTGGCCCCTTTCTTCGAGATAACTCTGCACTATTGCGAGCTGTAAATGCCACGTCCAGCTTAGCTGTGCAGAAGAAGAACAACAAGAAGAAGAAATATCTCGAAGCATGTCCGTCAGGCCCCTTCCCTCGAGATAAATCTGCAAATATCTCGGAAACGAAGCGAGCTATGGCAAAATGTTAAGAGACCTTTTTTGTAGAGAATTAAGTTTCCTACTTTTTATGTTCTATGATATTTTTTGATCGGATGCGTAGCTCTCGAGATATATCAAGATATTTAAAAGTTCCGAAGCCGCACCAACATAATAGAGATACAGAAACACCGTGGCCCCTTTCTTTGAGATAACTCTGCACTATTGCGAGCTGCAAATGCCACTTCCAGCTTAGCTGTGCAGAAGAAGAACAACAAGAAGAAGAAATATCTCGAAATATGTCCGTCAGACCCCTTCCCTTGAGATAAATCTGCAAATATCTCGGAAACGAAGCGAGATATGGCAAAATGTTAAGAGACCTTTTTTGTAGAGAATTATGTTTCCCACAATTTACGTTCTATGATATTTTTTGATCAGAAGCGTAGTTTTCGAGATATATCGAGATATTTAAAAGATCCGAAGCCGCACCAACATAATAGAGATACAGAAACACCGTGGCCCCTTTCTTCGAGATAACTCTGCACTATTGCGAGCTGCAAATGCCACTTCCAGCTTAGCTGTGCAGAAGAAGACCAACAAGAAGAAGAAATATGTCGAAATATGTCCGTCAGGCCCCTTCCCTTGAGATAAATCTGCAAATATCTCGGAAACGAAGCGAGCTATGGCAAAATGTTAAGAGACCTTATTTGTGGAGAATTAAGTTTCCTACTTTTTATGTTCTATGATATTATTTGATCAGATGCGTAGTTCTCGAGATATATCAAGATATTAAAAGTTCGGAAGCCGCACCAACATAATAGAGATACAGAAACACCGTGGCCCCTTTCTTTGAGATAACTCTGCACTACTGCGAGCTGGAAATGCCACTTCCAGTTTAGCTGTGCAGATGAAGAACAACAAGAAGAAGAAATATCTCGAAATATGTCCGTCAGGCCCCTTCCCTTGAGATAAATCTGCAAATATCTCGGAAACGAAGCGAGCTATGGCAAAATGTTAAGAGACCTTTTTTGTAGAGAATTATGTTTCCCACAATTTACGTTCTATGATATTTTTTGATCAGAAGCGTAGTTTTCGAGATATATCGAGATATTTAAAAGATCCGAAGCCGCACCAACATAATAGAGATACAGAAACACCGTGGCCCCTTTCTTCGAGATAACTCTGCACTATTGCGAGCTGCAAATGCCACTTCCAGCTTAGCTGTGCAGAAGAAGACCAACAAGAAGAAGAAATATCTCGAAATATGTCCGTCAGGCCCCTTCCCTTGAGATAAATCTGCAAATATCTCGGAAACGAAGCGAGCTATGGCAAAATGTTAAGAGACCTTATTTGTGGAGAATTAAGTTTCCTACTTTTTATGTTCTATGATATTATTTGATCAGATGCGTAGTTCTCGAGATATATCAAGATATTTAAAAGTTCCGAAGCCGCACCAACATAATAGAGATACAGAAACACCGTGGCCCCTTTCTTTGAGATAACTCTGCACTATTGCGAGCTGCAAATGCCACTTCCAGCTTAGCTGTGCAGAAGAAGAACAACAAGAAGAAGAAATATCTCGAAATATGTCCGTCAGGCCCTTTCCCTTGAGATAAATCTGCAAATATCTCGGAAACGAAGCGAGCTATGGCAAAATGTTAAGCGACTTTATTTGTAGAGAATTAAGTTTCCTACTTTTTACGTTCTATGATATTTTTTAATCAGATGCGTAGTTCTCGAGATATATAAAGATATTTTAAAGTTCCGAAGCCGCACCAACATAATAGAGATACAGAAACACCGTGGCCCCTTTCTTCGAGATAACTCTGCACTATTGCGAGCTGCAAATGCCACTTCCAGCTTAGCTGTGCAGAAGAAGAACAACAAGAAGAAGAAATATCTCGAAATATGTCCGTCAGGCCCCTTCCCTTGAGATAAATCTGCATATATCTCGGAAGCGAAGCGAGCTATGGCAAAATGTTAAGAGACCTTTTTTGTGGAGAATTAAGTTTCCTACTTTTTATGTTCTATGATATTATTTGATCAGATGCGTAGTTCTCGAGATATATCAAGATATTTAAAAGTTCCGAAGCCGCACCAACATAATAGAGATACAGAAACACCGTGGCCCCTTTCTTTGAGATAACTCTGCACTATTGCGAGCTGCAAATGCCACTTCCAGCTTAGCTGTGCAGAAGAAGAACAACAAGAAGAAGAAATATCTCGAAATATGTCCGTCAGGCCCCTTCCCTTGAGATAAATCTGCATATATCTCGGAAGCGAAGCGAGCTATGGCAAAATGTTAAGAGACCTTTTTTGTAGAGAATTATGTTTCCTACAATTTATGTTCTATGATATTTTTTGATCAGAAGCGTAGTTTTCGAGATATATCAAGATATTTAAAAGTTCCGAAGCCGCACCAACATAATAGAGATACAGAAACACCGTGGCACCTTTCTTTCAGATAACTCTGCACTATTGCGAGCTGGAAATGCCACTTCCAGTTTAGCTGTGCAGAAGAAGAACAACAAGAAGAAGAAATATCTCGAAATATGTCCGTCAGGCCCCTTCCCTTGAGATAAATCTGCATATATCTCGGAAACGAAGCGAGCTATGGCAAAATGTTGAGAGACCTTTTTTGTAGAGAATTAAGTTTTCTACTTTTTATGTTCTATGATATTTTTTGATCGGATGCGTAGCTCTCGAGATATATCAAGATATTTAAAAGTTCCGAAGCCGCACCAACATAATAGAGATACAGAAACACCGTGGCCCCTTTCTTTGAGATAACTCTGCACTATTGCGAGCTGCAAATGCCACTTCCAGCTTAGCTGTGCAGAAGAAGAACAACAAGAAGAAGAAATATCTCGAAATATGTCCGTCAGACCCCTTCCCTTGAGATAAATCTGCAAATATCTCGGAAACGAAGCGAGATATGGCAAAATGTTAAGAGACCTTATTGTAGAGAATTATGTTTCCCACAATTTACGTTCTATGATATTTTTTGATCAGAAGCGTAGTTTTCGAGATATATCGAGATATTTAAAAGATCCGAAGCCGCACCAACATAATAGAGATACAGAAACACCGTGGCCCCTTTCTTCGAGATAACTCTGCACTATTGCGAGCTGCAAATGCCACTTCCAGCTTAGCTGTGCAGAAGAAGACCAACAAGAAGAAGAAATATGTCGAAATATGTCCGTCAGGCCCCTTCCCTTGAGATAAATCTGCAAATATCTCGGAAACGAAGCGAGCTATGGCAAAATGTTAAGAGACCTTATTTGTGGAGATTTAAGTTTCCTACTTTTTATGTTCTATGATATTATTTGATCAGATGCGTAGTTCTCGAGATATATCAAGATATTAAAAGTTCGGAAGCCGCACCAACATAATAGAGATACAGAAACACCGTGGCCCCTTTCTTTGAGATAACTCTGCACTATTGCGAGCTGCAAATGCCACTTCCAACTTAGCTGTGCAGAAGAAGAACAACAAAAAGAAGAAATATCTCGAAATATGTCCGTCAGGCCCCTTCCCTTGAGATAAATCTGCAAATATCTCGGAAACGAAGCGAGCTATGGCAAAATGTTAAGAGACCTGTTTTGTAGAGAATTAAGTTTCCTACTTTTTATGTTCTATGATATTTTTCGATCAGATGCGTAGTTCTCGAGATATATCAAGATATTTAAAAGTTCCGAAGCCGCACCAACATAATAGAGATACAGAAACACCGTGGCCCCTTTCTTTGAGATAACCCGGCACTACTGCGAGCTGGAAATGCCACTTCCAGTTTAGCTGTGCAGAAGAAGAACAACAAGAAGAGGAAATATCTCGAAATATGTCCGTCAGGCCCCTTCCCTTGAGATATATCTGCAAATATCTCGGAAACGAAACGAGCTATGGCAAAATGTTAAGAGACCTTTTTTGTAGAGAATTATGTTTCCTACAATTTATGTTCTATGATATTTTTTGATCAGAAGCGTAGTTTTCGAGATATATCGAGATATTTAAAAGATCCGAAGCTGCACCAACATAATAGAGATACAGAAACACCGTGGCCCCTTTCTTTGAGATAACTCTGCACTAGTGCGAGCCGCAAATGCCGCTTCCAGCTTAGCTGTGCAGAAGAAGAACAACAAGAAGAAGAAATATCTCGAAATATGTCCGTCAGGCCCCTTCCCTTGAGATAAATCTGCAAATATCTCGGAAACGAAGCGAGCTATGGCAAAATGTTAAGAGACATTATTTGTGGAGAATTAAGTTTCCTACTTTTTATGTTCTATGATATTATTTGATCAGATGCGTAGTTCTCGAGATATATCAAGATATTTAAAAGTTCGGAAGCCGCACCAACATAATAGAGATACAGAAACACCGTGGCCCCTTTCTTTGAGATAACTCTGCACTATTGCGAGCTGGAAATGCCACTTCCAGCTTAGCTGTGCAGAAGAAGAACAACAAGAAGAAGAAATATCTCGAAACATGTCCGTCAGGCCCCTTCCCTCGAGATAAATCTGCAAATATCTCGGAAACGAAGCGAGCTATGGCAAAATGTTAAGAGACCTTTTTTGTAGAGAATTAAGTTTCCTACTTTTTATGTTCTATGATATTTTTTGATCGGATGCGTAGCTCTCCAGATATATCAAGATATTTAAAAGTTCCGAAGCCGCACCAACATAATAGAGATACAGAAACACCGTGGCCCCTTTCTTTGAGATAACTCTGCACTATTGCGAGCTGCAAATGCCACTTCCAGCTTAGCTGTGCAGAAGAAGAACAACAAGAAGAAGAAATATCTCGAAATATGTCCGTCAGACCCCTTCCCTTGAGATAAATCTGCAAATATCTCGGAAACGAAGCGAGATATGGCAAAATGTTACGAGACCTTTTTTGTAGAGAATTATGTTTCCCACAATTTACGTTCTATGATATTTTTTGATCAGAAGCGTAGTTTTCGAGATATATCGAGATATTTAAAAGATCCGAAGCCGCACCAACATAATAGAGATACAGAAACACCGTGGCCCCTTTCTTTGAGATAACTCTGCACTATTGCGAGCTGCAAATGCCACTTCCAGCTTAGCTGTGCAGAAGAAGAACAACAAGGAGAAGAAATATCTCGAAATATGTCCGTCAGGCCCCTTCCCTTGAGATAAATCTGCATATATCTCGGAAACGAAGCGAGCTATGGCAAAATGTTGAGAGACCTTTTTTGTAGAGAATTAAGTTTCCTACTTTTTATGTTCTATGATATTTTTTGATCAGATGCGTAGTTTTCGAGATATATCGAGATATTTAAAAGATCCGAAGCTGCACCAACATAATAGAGATACAGAAACACCGTGGCCCCTTTCTTTGAGATAACTCTGCACTACTGCGAGCTGCAAATGCCACTTCCAGCTTAGCTGTGCAGAAGAAGAACAACAAGAAGAAGAAATATCTCGAAATATGTCCGTCAGGCCCCTTCCCTCGAGATAAATCTGCAAATATCTCGGAAACGAAGCTAGCTATGGCAAAATGTTAAGCGACTTTATTTGTAGAGAATTAAGTTTCCTACTTTTTACGTTCTATGATATTTTTTAATCAGATGCGTAGTTCTCGAGATATATCAAGATATTTTAAAGTTCCGAAGCCGCACCAACATAATAGAGATACAGAAACACCGTGGCCCCTTTCTTTGAGATAACTCTGCACTATTGCGAGCTGCAAATGCCACTTCCAGCTTAGCTGTGCAGAAGAAGAACAACAAGAAGAAGAAATATCTCGAAATATGTCCGTCAGGCCCCTTCCCTTGAGATAAATCTGCAAATATCTCGGAAACGAAGCTAGCTATGGCAAAATGTTAAGCGACTTTATTTGTAGAGAATTAAGTTTCCTACTTTTTACGTTCTATGATATTTTTTAATCAGATGCGTAGTTCTCGAGATATATAAAGATATTTTAAAGTTCCGAAGCCGCACCAACATAATAGAGATACAGAAACACCGTGGCCCCTTTCTTCGAGATAACTCTGCACTATTGCGAGCTGTAAATGCCACGTCCAGCTTAGCTGTGCAGAAGAAGAACAACAAGAAGAAGAAATATCTCGAAGCATGTCCGTCAGGCCCCTTCCCTCGAGATAAATCTGCAAATATCTCGGAAACGAAGCGAGCTATGGCAAAATGTTAAGAGACCTTTTTTGTAGAGAATTAAGTTTCCTACTTTTTATGTTCTATGATATTTTTTGATCGGATGCGTAGCTCTCGAGATATATCAAGATATTTAAAAGTTCCGAAGCCGCACCAACATAATAGAGATACAGAAACACCGTGGCCCCTTTCTTTGAGATAACTCTGCACTATTGCGAGCTGCAAATGCCACTTCCAGCTTAGCTGTGCAGAAGAAGAACAACAAGAAGAAGAAATATCTCGAAATATGTCCGTCAGACCCCTTCCCTTGAGATAAATCTGCAAATATCTCGGAAACGAAGCGAGATATGGCAAAATGTTAAGAGACCTTTTTTGTAGAGAATTATGTTTCCCACAATTTACGTTCTATGATATTTTTTGATCAGAAGCGTAGTTTTCGAGATATATCGAGATATTTAAAAGATCCGAAGCCGCACCAACATAATAGAGATACAGAAACACCGTGGCCCCTTTCTTCGAGATAACTCTGCACTATTGCGAGCTGCAAATGCCACTTCCAGCTTAGCTGTGCAGAAGAAGACCAACAAGAAGAAGAAATATGTCGAAATATGTCCGTCAGGCCCCTTCCCTTGAGATAAATCTGCAAATATCTCGGAAACGAAGCGAGCTATGGCAAAATGTTAAGAGACCTTATTTGTGGAGAATTAAGTTTCCTACTTTTTATGTTCTATGATATTATTTGATCAGATGCGTAGTTCTCGAGATATATCAAGATATTAAAAGTTCGGAAGCCGCACCAACATAATAGAGATACAGAAACACCGTGGCCCCTTTCTTTGAGATAACTCTGCACTACTGCGAGCTGGAAATGCCACTTCCAGTTTAGCTGTGCAGATGAAGAACAACAAGAAGAAGAAATATCTCGAAATATGTCCGTCAGGCCCCTTCCCTTGAGATAAATCTGCAAATATCTCGGAAACGAAGCGAGCTATGGCAAAATGTTAAGAGACCTTTTTTGTAGAGAATTATGTTTCCCACAATTTACGTTCTATGATATTTTTTGATCAGAAGCGTAGTTTTCGAGATATATCGAGATATTTAAAAGATCCGAAGCCGCACCAACATAATAGAGATACAGAAACACCGTGGCCCCTTTCTTCGAGATAACTCTGCACTATTGCGAGCTGCAAATGCCACTTCCAGCTTAGCTGTGCAGAAGAAGACCAACAAGAAGAAGAAATATCTCGAAATATGTCCGTCAGGCCCCTTCCCTTGAGATAAATCTGCAAATATCTCGGAAACGAAGCGAGCTATGGCAAAATGTTAAGAGACCTTATTTGTGGAGAATTAAGTTTCCTACTTTTTATGTTCTATGATATTATTTGATCAGATGCGTAGTTCTCGAGATATATCAAGATATTTAAAAGTTCCGAAGCCGCACCAACATAATAGAGATACAGAAACACCGTGGCCCCTTTCTTTGAGATAACTCTGCACTATTGCGAGCTGCAAATGCCACTTCCAGCTTAGCTGTGCAGAAGAAGAACAACAAGAAGAAGAAATATCTCGAAATATGTCCGTCAGGCCCTTTCCCTTGAGATAAATCTGCAAATATCTCGGAAACGAAGCGAGCTATGGCAAAATGTTAAGCGACTTTATTTGTAGAGAATTAAGTTTCCTACTTTTTACGTTCTATGATATTTTTTAATCAGATGCGTAGTTCTCGAGATATATAAAGATATTTTAAAGTTCCGAAGCCGCACCAACATAATAGAGATACAGAAACACCGTGGCCCCTTTCTTCGAGATAACTCTGCACTATTGCGAGCTGCAAATGCCACTTCCAGCTTAGCTGTGCAGAAGAAGAACAACAAGAAGAAGAAATATCTCGAAATATGTCCGTCAGGCCCCTTCCCTTGAGATAAATCTGCATATATCTCGGAAGCGAAGCGAGCTATGGCAAAATGTTAAGAGACCTTTTTTGTGGAGAATTAAGTTTCCTACTTTTTATGTTCTATGATATTATTTGATCAGATGCGTAGTTCTCGAGATATATCAAGATATTTAAAAGTTCCGAAGCCGCACCAACATAATAGAGATACAGAAACACCGTGGCCCCTTTCTTTGAGATAACTCTGCACTATTGCGAGCTGCAAATGCCACTTCCAGCTTAGCTGTGCAGAAGAAGAACAACAAGAAGAAGAAATATCTCGAAATATGTCCGTCAGGCCCCTTCCCTTGAGATAAATCTGCATATATCTCGGAAGCGAAGCGAGCTATGGCAAAATGTTAAGAGACCTTTTTTGTAGAGAATTATGTTTCCTACAATTTATGTTCTATGATATTTTTTGATCAGAAGCGTAGTTTTCGAGATATATCAAGATATTTAAAAGTTCCGAAGCCGCACCAACATAATAGAGATACAGAAACACCGTGGCACCTTTCTTTCAGATAACTCTGCACTATTGCGAGCTGGAAATGCCACTTCCAGTTTAGCTGTGCAGAAGAAGAACAACAAGAAGAAGAAATATCTCGAAATATGTCCGTCAGGCCCCTTCCCTTGAGATAAATCTGCATATATCTCGGAAACGAAGCGAGCTATGGCAAAATGTTGAGAGACCTTTTTTGTAGAGAATTAAGTTTTCTACTTTTTATGTTCTATGATATTTTTTGATCGGATGCGTAGCTCTCGAGGTATATCAAGATATTTAAAAGTTCCGAAGCCGCACCAACATAATAGAGATACAGAAACACCGTGGCCCCTTTCTTTGAGATAACTCTGCACTATTGCGAGCTGCAAATGCCACTTCCAGCTTAGCTGTGCAGAAGAAGAACAACAAGAAGAAGAAATATCTCGAAATATGTCCGTCAGACCCCTTCCCTTGAGATAAATCTGCAAATATCTCGGAAACGAAGCGAGATATGGCAAAATGTTAAGAGACCTTATTGTAGAGAATTATGTTTCCCACAATTTACGTTCTATGATATTTTTTGATCAGAAGCGTAGTTTTCGAGATATATCGAGATATTTAAAAGATCCGAAGCCGCACCAACATAATAGAGATACAGAAACACCGTGGCCCCTTTCTTCGAGATAACTCTGCACTATTGCGAGCTGCAAATGCCACTTCCAGCTTAGCTGTGCAGAAGAAGACCAACAAGAAGAAGAAATATGTCGAAATATGTCCGTCAGGCCCCTTCCCTTGAGATAAATCTGCAAATATCTCGGAAACGAAGCGAGCTATGGCAAAATGTTAAGAGACCTTATTTGTGGAGAATTAAGTTTCCTACTTTTTATGTTCTATGATATTATTTGATCAGATGCGTAGTTCTCGAGATATATCAAGATATTAAAAGTTCGGAAGCCGCACCAACATAATAGAGATACAGAAACACCGTGGCCCCTTTCTTTGAGATAACTCTGCACTATTGCGAGCTGCAAATGCCACTTCCAACTTAGCTGTGCAGAAGAAGAACAACAAAAAGAAGAAATATCTCGAAATATGTCCGTCAGGCCCCTTCCCTTGAGATAAATCTGCAAATATCTCGGAAACGAAGCGAGCTATGGCAAAATGTTAAGAGACCTGTTTTGTAGAGAATTAAGTTTCCTACTTTTTATGTTCTATGATATTTTTCGATCAGATGCGTAGTTCTCGAGATATATCAAGATATTTAAAAGTTCCGAAGCCGCACCAACATAATAGAGATACAGAAACACCGTGGCCCCTTTCTTTGAGATAACCCGGCACTACTGCGAGCTGGAAATGCCACTTCCAGTTTAGCTGTGCAGAAGAAGAACAACAAGAAGAGGAAATATCTCGAAATATGTCCGTCAGGCCCCTTCCCTTGAGATATATCTGCAAATATCTCGGAAACGAAACGAGCTATGGCAAAATGTTAAGAGACCTTTTTTGTAGAGAATTATGTTTCCTACAATTTATGTTCTATGATATTTTTTGATCAGAAGCGTAGTTTTCGAGATATATCGAGATATTTAAAAGATCCGAAGCTGCACCAACATAATAGAGATACAGAAACACCGTGGCCCCTTTCTTTGAGATAACTCTGCACTAGTGCGAGCCGCAAATGCCGCTTCCAGCTTAGCTGTGCAGAAGAAGAACAACAAGAAGAAGAAATATCTCGAAATATGTCCGTCAGGCCCCTTCCCTTGAGATAAATCTGCAAATATCTCGGAAACGAAGCGAGCTATGGCAAAATGTTAAGAGACATTATTTGTGGAGAATTAAGTTTCCTACTTTTTATGTTCTATGATATTATTTGATCAGATGCGTAGTTCTCGAGATATATCAAGATATTTAAAAGTTCGGAAGCCGCACCAACATAATAGAGATACAGAAACACCGTGGCCCCTTTCTTTGAGATAACTCTGCACTATTGCGAGCTGGAAATGCCACTTCCAGCTTAGCTGTGCAGAAGAAGAACAACAAGAAGAAGAAATATCTCGAAACATGTCCGTCAGGCCCCTTCCCTCGAGATAAATCTGCAAATATCTCGGAAACGAAGCGAGCTATGGCAAAATGTTAAGAGACCTTTTTTGTAGAGAATTAAGTTTCCTACTTTTTATGTTCTATGATATTTTTTGATCGGATGCGTAGCTCTCCAGATATATCAAGATATTTAAAAGTTCCGAAGCCGCACCAACATAATAGAGATACAGAAACACCGTGGCCCCTTTCTTTGAGATAACTCTGCACTATTGCGAGCTGCAAATGCCACTTCCAGCTTAGCTGTGCAGAAGAAGAACAACAAGAAGAAGAAATATCTCGAAATATGTCCGTCAGACCCCTTCCCTTGAGATAAATCTGCAAATATCTCGGAAACGAAGCGAGATATGGCAAAATGTTACGAGACCTTTTTTGTAGAGAATTATGTTTCCCACAATTTACGTTCTATGATATTTTTTGATCAGAAGCGTAGTTTTCGAGATATATCGAGATATTTAAAAGATCCGAAGCCGCACCAACATAATAGAGATACAGAAACACCGTGGCCCCTTTCTTTGAGATAACTCTGCACTATTGCGAGCTGCAAATGCCACTTCCAGCTTAGCTGTGCAGAAGAAGAACAACAAGGAGAAGAAATATCTCGAAATATGTCCGTCAGGCCCCTTCCCTTGAGATAAATCTGCATATATCTCGGAAACGAAGCGAGCTATGGCAAAATGTTGAGAGACCTTTTTTGTAGAGAATTAAGTTTCCTACTTTTTATGTTCTATGATATTTTTTGATCAGATGCGTAGTTTTCGAGATATATCGAGATATTTAAAAGATCCGAAGCTGCACCAACATAATAGAGATACAGAAACACCGTGGCCCCTTTCTTTGAGATAACTCTGCACTACTGCGAGCTGCAAATGCCACTTCCAGCTTAGCTGTGCAGAAGAAGAACAACAAGAAGAAGAAATATCTCGAAATATGTCCGTCAGGCCCCTTCCCTCGAGATAAATCTGCAAATATCTCGGAAACGAAGCGAGCTATGGCAAAATGTTAAGAGACCTTTTTTGTAGAGAATTAAGTTTCCTACTTTTTATGTTCTATGATATTTTTTGATCGGATGCGTAGTTCTCGAGATATATCAAGATATTTAAAAGTTCCGAAGCCCCACCAACATAATAGAGATACAGAAACACCGTGGCCCCTTTCTTTGAGATAACTCTGCACTATTGCGAGCTGCAAATGCCACTTCCAGCTTAGCTGTGCAGAAGAAGAACAACAAAAAGAAGAAATATCTCGAAATATGTCCGTCAGGCCCCTTCCCTTGAGATAAATCTGCAAATATCTCGGAAACGAAGCGAGCTATGGCAAAATGTTAAGAGACCTCTTTTGTAGAGAATTAAGTTTCCTACTTTTTATGTTCTATGATATTTTCGATCAGATGCGTAGTTCTCGAGATATATCAAGATATTTAAAAGTTCCGAAGCCGCACCAACATAATAGAGATACAGACACACCGTGGCCCCTTTCTTTGAGATAACTCTGCACTATTGCGAGCTGCAAATGCCACTTCCAGCTTAGCTGTGCAGAAGAAGAACAACAAGAAGAAGAAATATCTGGAAATATGTCCGTCAGGCCCCTTCCCTTGAGATAAATCTGCAAATATCTCGGAAACGAAGCGAGCTACGGCAAAATGTTAAGAGACCTTTTTTGTAGAAAATTAGGATTCCTACTTTTTATGTTCTATGATATTTTTTGATCAGATGCGTAGTTCTCGAGATATAACAAGATATTTAAAAGTTCCGAAGCCGCACCAACATAATAGAGATACAGAAACACCGTGGCCCCTTTCTTTGAGATAACTCTGCACTACTGCGAGCTGCAAATGCCACTTCCAGCTTAGCTGTGCAGAAGAAGAACAACAAGAAGAAGAAATATCTCGAAATATGTCCGTCAGGCCCCTTCCCTTGAGATAAATCTGCAAATATCTCGGAAACGAAGCGAGCTATGGCAAAATGTTAAGAGACCTGTTTTGTAGAGAATTAAGTTTCCTACTTTTTATGTTCTATGATATTTTTCGATCAGATGCGTAGTTCTCGAGATATATCAAGATATTTAAAAGTTCCGAAGCCGCACCAACATAATAGAGATACAGAAACACCGTGGCCCCTTTCTTTGAGATAACTCGGCACTACTGCGAGCTGGAAATGCCACTTCCAGTTTAGCTGTGCAGAAGAAGAACAACAAGAAGAAGAAATATCTCGAAATATGTCCGTCAGGCCCCTTCCCTTGAGATAAATCTGCAAGTATCTTGGAAACGAAGCGAGCTATGGCAAAATGTTAAGAGACCTTTTTTGTAGAGAATTAAGTTTCCTACTTTTTATGTTCTATGATATTTTTTGATCAGATGCGTAGTTCTCGAGATATATCAAGATATTTAAAAGTTCCGAAGCCGCACCAACATAATAGAGATACAGAAACACCGTGGCCCCTTTCTTTGAGATAACTCTGCACTATTGCGAGCTGCAAATGCCACTTCCAGCTTAGCTGTGCAGAAGAAGAACAACAAGAAGAAGAAATATCTCGAAATATGTCCGTCAGGCCCCTTCCCTTGAGATAAATCTGCAAATATCTCGGAAACGAAGCGAGCTATGGCAAAATGTTAAGAGACCTTATTTGTAGAGAATTAAGTTTCCTACTTTTTATGTTCTATGATATTTTTTGATCAGATGCGTAGTTCTCGAGATATATCAAGATATTTAAAAGTTCCGAAGCCGCACCAACATAATAGAGATACAGAAACACCGTGGCCCCTTTCTTTGAGATAACTCTGCGCTATTGCGAGCTGGAAATGCCACTTCCAGTTTAGCTGTGCAGAAGAAGAACAACAAGAAGAAGAAATATCTCGAAATATGTCCGTCAGGCCCCTTCCCTTGAGATAAATCTGCAAGTATCTTGGAAACGAAGCGAGCTATGGCAAAATGTTAAGAGACCTTTTTTGTAGAGAATTAAGTTTCCTACTTTTTATGTTCTATGATATTTTTTGATCAGATGCGTAGTTCTCGAGATATATCAAGATATTTAAAAGTTCCGAAGCCGCACCAACATAATAGAGATACAGAAACACCGTGGCCCCTTTCTTTGAGATAACTCTGCACTATTGCGAGCTGCAAATGCCACTTCCAGCTTAGCTGTGCAGAAGAAGAACAACAAGAAGAAGAAATATCTCGAAATATGTCCGTCAGGCCCCTTCCCTTGAGATAAATCTGCAAATATCTCGGAAACGAAGCGAGCTATGGCAAAATGTTAAGAGACCTTATTTGTAGAGAATTAAGTTTCCTACTTTTTATGTTCTATGATATTTTTTGATCAGATGCGTAGTTCTCGAGATATATCAAGATATTTAAAAGTTCCGAAGCCGCACCAACATAATAGAGATACAGAAACACCGTGGCCCCTTTCTTTGAGATAACTCTGCGCTATTGCGAGCTGGAAATGCCACTTCCAGTTTAGCTGTGCAGAAGAAGAACAACAAGAAGAGGAAATATCTCGAAATATGTCCGTCAGGCCCCTTCCCTTGAGATATATCTGCAAATATCTCGGAAACGAAACGAGCTATGGCAAAATGTTAAGAGACCTTTTTTGTAGAGAATTATGTTTCCTACAATTTATGTTCTATGATATTTTTTGATCAGAAGCGTAGTTTTCGAGATATATCGATATATTTAAAAGATCCGAAGCTGCACCAACATAATAGAGATACAGAAACACCGTGGCCCCTTTCTTTGAGATAACTCTGCACTAGTGCGAGCCGCAAATGCCGCTTCCAGCTTAGCTGTGCAGAAGAAGAACAACAAGAAGAAGAAATATCTCGAAATATGTCCGTCAGGCCCCTTCCCTTGAGATAAATCTGCAAATATCTCGGAAACGAAGCGAGCTATGGCAAAATGTTAAGAGTCATTATTTGTGGAGAATTAAGTTTCCTACTTTTTATGTTCTATGATATTATTTGATCAGATGCGTAGTTCTCGAGATATATCAAGATATTTAAAAGTTCGGAAGCCGCACCAACATAATAGAGATACAGAAACACCGTGGCCCCTTTCTTTGAGATAACTCTGCACTATTGCGAGCTGCAAATGCCACTTCCAGCTTAGCTGTGCAGAAGAAGAACAACAAGAAGAAGAAATATCTCGAAATATGTCCGTCAGGCCCCTTCCCTTAAGATATATCTGCATATATCTCGGAAACGAAGCGAGCTATGGCAAAATGTTGAGAGACCTTTTTTGTAGAGAATTAAGTTTTCTACTTTTTATGTTCTATGATATTTTTTGATCAGATGCGTAGTTCTCGAGATATATCAAGATATTTAAAAGTTCCGAAGCCGCACCAACATAATAGAGATACAGAAACACCGTGGCCCCTTTCTTTGAGATAACTCGGCACTACTGCGAGCTGGAAATGCCACTTCCAGTTTAGCTGTGCAGAAGAAGAACAACAAGAAGAAGAAATATCTCGAAATATGTCCGTCAGGCCCCTTCCCTTGAGATAAATCTGCAAGTATCTTGGAAACGAAGCGAGCTATGGCAAAATGTTAAGAGACCTTTTTTGTAGAGAATTAAGTTTCCTACTTTTTATGTTCTATGATATTTTTTGATCAGATGCGTAGTTCTCGAGATATATCAAGATATTTAAAAGTTCCGAAGCCGCACCAACATAATAGAGATACAGAAACACCGTGGCCCCTTTCTTTGAGATAACTCTGCACTATTGCGAGCTGCAAATGCCACTTCCAGCTTAGCTGTGCAGAAGAAGAACAACAAAAAGAAGAAATATCTCGAAATATGTCCGTCAGGCCCCTTCCCTTGAGATAAATCTGCAAATATCTCGGAAACGAAGCGAGGTATGTCAAAATGTTAAGAGACCTCTTTTGTAGAGAATTAAGTTTCCTACTTTTTATGTTCTATGATATTTTTCGATCAGATGCGTAGTTCTCGAGATATATCAAGATATTTAAAAGTTCCGAAGCCGCACCAACATAATAGAGATACAGACACACCGTGGCCCCTTTCTTTGAGATAACTCTGCACTATTGCGAGCTGCAAATGCCACTTCCAGCTTAGCTGTGCAGAAGAAGAACAACAAGAAGAAGAAATATCTCGAAATATGTCCGTCAGGCCCCTTCCCTTGAGATAAATCTGCAAATATCTCGGAAACGAAGCGAGCTATGGCAAAATGTTAAGAGACCTTATTTGTAGAGAATTAAGTTTCCTACTTTTTGTGTTCTATGATATTTTTTGATCAGATGCGTAGTTCTCGAGATATATCAAGATATTTAAAAGTTCCGAAGCCGCACCAACATAATAGAGATACAGAAACACCGTGGCCCCTTTCTTTGAGATAACTCTGCACTATTGCGAGCTGCAAATGCCACTTCCAGCTTAGCTGTGCAGAAGAAGAACAACAAAAAGAAGAAATATCTCGAAATATGTCCGTCAGGCCCCTTCCCTTGAGATAAATCTGCAAATATCTCGGAAACGAAGCGAGGTATGTCAAAATGTTAAGAGACCTCTTTTGTAGAGAATTAAGTTTCCTACTTTTTATGTTCTATGATATTTTTCGATCAGATGCGTAGTTCTCGAGATATATCAAGATATTTAAAAGTTCCGAAGCCGCACCAACATAATAGAGATACAGACACACCGTGGCCCCTTTCTTTGAGATAACTCTGCACTATTGCGAGCTGCAAATGCCACTTCCAGCTTAGCTGTGCAGAAGAAGAACAACAAGAAGAAGAAATATCTCGAAATATGTCCGTCAGGCCCCTTCCCTTGAGATAAATCTGCAAATATCTCGGAAACGAAGCGAGCTATGGCAAAATGTTAAGAGACCTTATTTGTAGAGAATTAAGTTTCCTACTTTTTGTGTTCTATGATATTTTTTGATCAGATGCGTAGTTCTCGAGATATATCAAGATATTTAAAAGTTCCGAAGCCGCACCAACATAATAGAGATACAGAAACACCGTGGCCCCTTTCTTTGAGATAACTCTGCGCTATTGCGAGCTGGAAATGCCACTTCCAGTTTAGCTGTGCAGAAGAAGAACAACAAGAAGAGGAAATATCTCGAAATATGTCCGTCAGGCCCCTTCCCTTGAGATATATCTGCAAATATCTCGGAAACGAAACGAGCTATGGCAAAATGTTAAGAGACCTTTTTTGTAGAGAATTATGTTTCCTACAATTTATGTTCTATGATATTTTTTGATCAGAAGCGTAGTTTTCGAGATATATCGAGATATTTAAAAGATCCGAAGCTGCACCAACATAATAGAGATACAGAAACACCGTGGCCCCTTTCTTTGAGATAACTCTGCACTAGTGCGAGCCGCAAATGCCGCTTCCAGCTTAGCTGTGCAGAAGAAGAACAACAAGAAGAAGAAATATCTCGAAATATGTCCGTCAGGCCCCTTCCCTCGAGATAAATCTGCAAATATCTCGGAAACGAAGCGAGCTATGGCAAAATGTTAAGAGACCTTTTTTGTAGAGAATTAAGTTTCCTACTTTTTATCTTCTATGATATTTTTTGATCGGATGCGTAGTTCTCGAGATATATCAAGATATTTAAAAGTTCCGAAGCCGCACCAACATAATAGAGATACAGAAACACCGTGGCCCCTTTCTTTGAGATAACTCTGCACTATTGCGAGCTGCAAATGCCACTTCCAGCTTAGCTGTGCAGAAGAAGAACAACAAAAAGAAGAAATATCTCGAAATATGTCCGTCAGGCCCCTTCCCTTGAGATAAATCTGCAAATATCTCGGAAACGAAGCGAGCTATGGCAAAATGTTAAGAGACCTCTTTTGTAGAGAATTAAGTTTCCTACTTTTTATGTTCTATGATATTTTTTGATCAGATGCGTAGTTCTCGAGATATATCAAGATATTTAAAAGTTCCGAAGCCGCACCAACATAATAGAGATACAGAAACACCGTGGCCCCTTTCTTTGAGATAACTCTGCACTACTGCGAGCTGCAAATGCCACTTCCAGCTTAGCTGTGCAGAAGAAGAACAACAAGAAGAAGAAATATCTCGAAATATGTCCGTCAGGCCCCTTCCCTTGAGATAAATCTGCAAATATCTCGGAAACGAAGCGAGCTATGGCAAAATGTTAAGAGACCTGTTTTGTAGAGAATTAAGTTTCCTACTTTTTATGTTCTATGATATTTTTCGATCAGATGCGTAGTTCTCGAGATATATCAAGATATTTAAAAGTTCCGAAGCCGCACCAACATAATAGAGATACAGAAACATCGTGGCCCCTTTCTTTGAGATAACTCGGCACTACTGCGAGCTGGAAATGCCACTTCCAGTTTAGCTGTGCAGAAGAAGAACAACAAGAAGAAGAAATATCTCGAAATATGTCCGTCAGGCCCCTTCCCTTGAGATAAATCTGCAAGTATCTTGGAAACGAAGCGAGCTATGGCAAAATGTTAAGAGACCTTTTTTGTAGAGAATTAAGCTTCCTACTTTTTATGTTCTATGATATTTTTTGATCAGATGCGTAGTTCTCGAGATATATCAAGATATTTAAAAGTTTCGAAGCCGCACCAACATAATAGAGATACAGAAACACCGTGGCCCCTTTCTTTGAGATAACTCTGCACTATTGCGAGCTGCAAATGCCACTTCCAGCTTAGCTGTGCAGAAGAAGAACAACAAGAAGAAGAAATATCTCGAAATATGTCCGTCAGGCCCCTTCCCTTGAGATAAATCTGCAAATATCTCGGAAACGAAGCGAGCTATGGCAAAATGTTAAGAGACCTTATTTGTAGAGAATTAAGTTTCCTACTTTTTATGTTCTATGATATTTTTTGATCAGATGCGTAGTTCTCGAGATATATCAAGATATTTAAAAGTTCCGAAGCCGCACCAACATAATAGAGATACAGAAACACCGTGGCCCCTTTCTTTGAGATAACTCTGCGCTATTGCGAGCTGGAAATGCCACTTCCAGTTTAGCTGTGCAGAAGAAGAACAACAAGAAGAGGAAATATCTCGAAATATGTCCGTCAGGCCCCTTCCCTTGAGATATATCTGCAAATATCTCGGAAACGAAACGAGCTATGGCAAAATGTTAAGAGACCTTTTTTGTAGAGAATTATGTTTCCTACAATTTATGTTCTATGATATTTTTTGATCAGAAGCGTAGTTTTCGAGATATATCGAGATATTTAAAAGATCCGAAGCTGCACCAACATAATAGAGATACAGAAACACCGTGGCCCCTTTCTTTGAGATAACTCTGCACTAGTGCGAGCCGCAAATGCCGCTTCCAGCTTAGCTGTGCAGAACAAGAACAACAAGAAGAAGAAATATCTCGAAATATTTCCGTCAGGCCCCTTCCCTCGAGATAAATCTGCAAATATCTCGGAAACGAAGCGAGCTATGGCAAAATGTTAAGAGACCTTTTTTGTAGAGAATTAAGTTTCCTACTTTTTATGTTCTATGATATTTTTTGATCGGATGCGTAGTTCTCGAGATATATCAAGATATTTAAAAGTTCCGAAGCCGCACCAACATAATAGAGATACAGATACACCGTGGCCCCTTTCTTTGAGATAACTCTGCACTATTGCGAGCTGCAAATGCCACTTCCAGCTTAGCTGTGCAGAAGAAGAACAACAAAAAGAAGAAATATCTCGAAATATGTCCGTCAGGCCCCTTCCCTTGAGATAAATCTGCAAATATCTCGGAAACGAAGCGAGCTATGGCAAAATGTTAAGAGACCTCTTTTGTAGAGAATTAAGTTTCCTACTTTTTATGTTCTATGATATTTTTGGATCAGATGCGTAGTTCTCGAGATATATCAAGATATTTAAAAGTTCCGAAGCCGCACCAACATAATAGAGATACAGAAACACCGTGGCCCCTTTCTTTGAGATAACTCTGCACTATTACGAGCTGCAAATGCCACTTCCAGCTTAGCTGTGCAGAAGAAGAACAACAAGAAGAAGAAATATCTCGAAATATGTCCGTCAGGCCCCTTCCCTTGAGATAAATCTGCAAATATCTCGGAAACGAAGCGAGCTATGGCAAAATGTTAAGAGACCTTATTTGTAGAGAATTAAGTTTCCTACTTTTTATGTTCTATGATATTTTTTGATCAGATGCGTAGTTCTCGAGATATATCAAGATATTTAAAAGTTCCGAAGCCGCACCAACATAATAGAGATACAGAAACACCGTGGCCCCTTTCTTTGAGATAACTCTGCGCTATTGCGAGCTGGAAATGCCACTTCCAGTTTAGCTGTGCAGAAGAAGAACAACAAGAAGAGGAAATATCTCGAAATATGTCCGTCAGGCCCCTTCCCTTGAGATATATCTGCAAATATCTCGGAAACGAAACGAGCTATGGCAAAATGTTAAGAGACCTTTTTTGTAGAGAATTATGTTTCCTACAATTTATGTTCTATGATATTTTTTGATCAGAAGCGTAGTTTTCGAGATATATCGAGATATTTAAAAGATCCGAAGCTGCACCAACATAATAGAGATATAGAAACACCGTGGCCCCTTTCTTTGAGATAACTCTGCACTAGTGCGAGCCGCAAATGCCGCTTCCAGCTTAGCTGTGCAGAAGAAGAACAACAAGAAGAAGAAATATCTCGAAATATGTCCGTCAGGCCCCTTCCCTCGAGATAAATCTGCAAATATCTCGGAAACGAAGCGAGCTATGGCAAAATGTTAAGAGACCTTTTTTGTAGAGAATTAAGTTTCCTACTTTTTATGTTCTATGATATTTTTTGATCGGATGCGTAGTTCTCGAGATATATCAAGATATTTAAAAGTTCCGAAGCCGCACCAACATAATAGAGATACAGAAACACCGTGGCCCCTTTCTTTGAGATAACTCAGCACTATTGCGAGCTGCAAATGCCACTTCCAGCTTAGCTGTGCAGAAGAAGAACAACAAAAAGAAGAAATATCTCGAAATATGTCCGTCAGGCCCCTTCCCTTGAGATAAATCTGCAAATATCTCGGAAACGAAGCGAGCTATGGCAAAATGTTAAGAGACCTCTTTTGTAGAGAATTAAGTTTCCTACTTTTTATGTTCTATGATATTTTTCGATCAGATGCGTAGTTCTCGAGATATATCAAGATATTTAAAAGTTCCGAAGCCGCACCAACATAATAGAGATACAGACACACCGTGGCCCCTTTCTTTGAGATAACTCTGCACTATTGCGAGCTGCAAATGCCACTTCCAGCTTAGCTGTGCAGAAGAAGAACAACAAGAAGAAGAAATATCTGGAAATATGTCCGTCAGGCCCCTTCCCTTGAGATAAATCTGCAAATATCTCGGAAACGAAGCGAGCTACGGCAAAATGTTAAGAGACCTTTTTTGTAGAAAATTAGGATTCCTACTTTTTATGTTCTATGATATTTTTTGATCAGATGCGTAGTTCTCGAGATATATCAAGATATTTAAAAGTTCCGAAGCCGCACCAACATAATAGAGATACAGAAACACCGTGGCCCCTTTCTTTGAGATAACTCGGCACTACTGCGAGCTGGAAATGCCACTTCCAGTTTAGCTGTGCAGAAGAAGAACAACAAGAAGAGGAAATATCTCGAAATATGTCCGTCAGGCCCCTTCCCTTGAGATATATCTGCAAATATCTCGGAAACGAAACGAGCTATGGCAAAATGTTAAGAGACCTTTTTTGTAGAGAATTATGTTTCCTACAATTTATGTTCTATGATATTTTTTGATCAGAAGCGTAGTTTTCGAGATATATCGAGATATTTAAAAGATCCGAAGCTGCACCAACATAATAGAGATACAGAAACACCGTGGCCCCTTTCTTTGAGATAACTCTGCACTAGTGCGAGCCGCAAATGCCGCTTCCAGCTTAGCTGTGCAGAAGAAGAACAACAAGAAGAAGAAATATCTCGAAATATGTCCGTCAGGCCCCTTCCCTCGAGATAAATCTGCAAATATCTCGGAAACGAAGCGAGCTATGGCAAAATGTTAAGAGACCTTTTTTGTAGAGAATTAAGTTTCCTACTTTTTATGTTCTATGATATTTTTTGATCGGATGCGTAGTTCTTGAGATATATCAAGATATTTAAAAGTTCCGAAGCCGCACCAACATAATAGAGATACAGAAACACCGTGGCCCCTTTCTTTGAGATAACTCTGCACTATTGCGAGCTGCAAATGCCACTTCCAGCTTAGCTGTGCAGAAGAAGAACAACAAAAAGAAGAAATATCTCGAAATATGTCCGTCAGGCCCCTTCCCTTGAGATAAATCTGCAAATATCTCGGAAACGAAGCGAGGTATGGCAAAATGTTAAGAGACCTCTTTTGTAGAGAATTAAGTTTCCTACTTTTTATGTTCTATGATATTTTTCGATCAGATGCGTAGTTCTCGAGATATATCAAGATATTTAAAAGTTCCGAAGCCGCACCAACATAATAGAGATACAGACACACCGTGGCCCCTTTCTTTGAGATAACTCTGCACTATTGCGAGCTGCAAATGCCACTTCCAGCTTAGCTGTGCAGAAGAAGAACAACAAGAAGAAGAAATATCTGGAAATATGTCCGTCAGGCCCCTTCCCTTGAGATAAATCTGCAAATATCTCGGAAACGAAGCGAGCTACGGCAAAATGTTAAGAGACCTTTTTTGTAGAAAATTAGGATTCCTCCTTTTAATGTTCTATGATATTTTTTGATCAGATGCGTAGTTCTCGAGATATATCAAGATATTTAAAAGTTCCGAAGCCGCACCAACATAATAGAGATACAGAAACACCGTGGCCCCTTTCTTTGAGATAACTCTGCACTACTGCGAGCTGCAAATGCCACTTCCAGCTTAGCTGTGCAGAAGAAGAACAACAAGAAGAAGAAATATCTCGAAATATGTCCGTCAGGCCCCTTCCCTTGAGATAAATCTGCAAATATCTCGGAAACGAAGCGAGCTATGGCAAAATGTTAAGAGACCTGTTTTGTAGAGAATTAAGTTTCCTACTTTTTATGTTCTATGATATTTTTCGATCAGATGCGTAGTTCTCGAGATATATCAAGATATTTAAAAGTTCCGAAGCCGCACCAACATAATAGAGATACAGAAACACCGTGGCCCCTTTCTTTGAGATAACTCTGCACTACTGCGAGCTGCAAATGCCACTTCCAGCTTAGCTGTGCAGAAGAAGAACAACAAGAAGAAGAAATATCTCGAAATATGTCCGTCAGGCCCCTTCCCTTGAGATAAATCTGCAAATATCTCGGAAACGAAGCGAGCTATGGCAAAATGTTAAGAGACCTTATTTGTAGAGAATTAAGTTTCCTACTTTTTATGTTCTATGATATTTTTTGATCAGATGCGTAGTTCTCGAGATATATCAAGATATTTAAAAGTTCCGAAGCCGCACCAACATAATAGAGATACAGAAACACCGTGGCCCCTTTCTTTGAGATAACTCTGCGCTATTGCGAGCTGGAAATGCCACTTCCAGCTTAGCTGTGCAGAAGAAGAACAACAAGAAGAAGAAATATCTCGAAATATGTCCGTCAGGCCCCTTCCCTTGAGATAAATCTGCAAATATCTCGGAAACGAAGCGAGCTATGGCAAAATGTTAAGAGACCTTATTTGTAGAGAATTAAGTTTCCTACTTTTTATGTTCTATGATATTTTTTGATCAGATGCGTAGTTCTCGAGATATATCAAGATATTTAAAAGTTCCGAAGCCGCACCGACATAATAGAGATACAGAAACACCGTGGCCCCTTTCTTTGAGATAACTCTGCGCTATTGCGAGCTGGAAATGCCACTTCCAGTTTAGCTGTGCAGAAGAAGAACAACAAGAAGAGGAAATATCTCGAAATATGTCCGTCAGGCCCCTTCCCTTGAGATATATCTGCAAATATCTCGGAAACGAAACGAGCTATGGCAAAATGTTAAGAGACCTTTTTTGTAGAGAATTATGTTTCCTACAATTTATGTTCTATGATATTTTTTGATCAGAAGCGTAGTTTTCGAGATATATCGAGATATTTAAAAGATCCGAAGCTGCACCAACATAATAGAGATACAGAAACACCGTGGCCCCTTTCTTTGAGATAACTCTGCACTAGTGCGAGCCGCAAATGCCGCTTCCAGCTTAGCTGTGCAGAAGAAGAACAACAAGAAGAAGAAATATCTCGAAATATGTCCGTCAGGCCCCTTCCCTCGAGATAAATCTGCAAATATCTCGGAAACCAAGCGAGCTATGGCAAAATGTTAAGAGACCTCTTTTGTAGAGAATTAAGTTTCCTACTTTTTATCTTCTATGATATTTTTCGATCAGATGCGTAGTTCTCGAGATATATCAAGATATTTAAAAGTTCCGAAGCCGCACCAACATAATAGAGATACAGACACACCGTGGCCCCTTTCTTTGAGATAACTCTGCACTATTGCGAGCTGCAAATGCCACTTCCAGCTTAGCTGTGCAGAAGAAGAACAACAAGAAGAAGAAATATCTGGAAATATGTCCGTCAGGCCCCTTCCCTTGAGATAAATCTGCAAATATCTCGGAAACGAAGCGAGCTATGGCAAAATGTTAAGAGACCTTTTTTGTAGAGAATTAAGTTTCCTACTTTTTATGTTCTATGATATTTTTTGATCGGATGCGTAGTTCTTGAGATATATCAAGATATTTAAAAGTTCCGAAGCCGCACCAACATAATAGAGATACAGAAACACCGTGGCCCCTTTCTTTGAGATAACTCTGCACTATTGCGAGCTGCAAATGCCACTTCCAGCTTAGCTGTGCAGAAGAAGAACAACAAAAAGAAGAAATATCTCGAAATATGTCCGTCAGGCCCCTTCCCTTGAGATAAATCTGCAAATATCTCGGAAACGAAGCGAGGTATGGCAAAATGTTAA